>NC_090255.1:31783503-31808503 GCF_037325665.1 Littorina saxatilis
ATAAAATTATGACAGAAAATGCACCCGAAACCATTTGTTCAAAGTTCTCTTTGAAGAATTCGCACCACTTTATAAAACTAAACACTCCTCTTCCCAGGATAGACCTATTTAAATCAAGTCTTGTTTATTCAGGAAGCAGCCTCTGGAACGCTCTTCCGGACGCCCTGCGGCAATCCACCAATACGGATTCTTTTAGAACCAAATATTCTTTCCATTTAATGAACTCTATGAACAAATAAACTTGATTGGTATGTTCATTATCGGAATTATGGTTTACTGTGACGAAATCACGAAGATTTGGCTCTGTAATACATTGTTTTGCTGAGCTAATGTATTGTTGGGTTACTTTCCGTTTATCTTCATTGCTTTACACCCAATTTTGAACACTACCTTATGATCTACAATGCCGCTTCTACATAATGCGCTTCATGTACATAAACTTATATGTTCTACCATTAATGTTTTTATGTAACCTTTTATTTTATTTTTTTCCCCTAGTCATAGTTATAGTTTAGGGCGAGGGCCAGATGCAAAAAAAGCATATCTATGCTTATTCTTGTCACCCTCGAAAAATAAAGATTTGTCATTTGTCTCTCTCTTATACAAACAGACACACACCCACATACACACACCCACATACATGTACATACGCACGCATGCACGCACGCGCACACACACACACACAAACACACACACACACACATTGACTCACACAAAATTTTGCGGTCATGAAAAAGCTCGCTGAAGCTCGCATTTTTCATGATCCGCCAACTTCGACCATTATTTTTAATAATCACTGAACCTCGGCATGTAACCTCTACGTATTCATGGTGTGTGGTGACATTATTCGAAACCCCCAAAACGAACTGAATAAGTTGTGGAACGGGTTAAGACCGTTTTTCGTTTGTTTGATTGTTTGTTTGATTGTTTGATTGTTTGTTTGTTTGTTTAGGAACACTGGATTTGCCTTCTTTTAGCCAGGTGACGTCACAGGCCCATTAAAACTTAAATTTAGGCGGCTGGCCGAGACTAGAAAAGAGTTGCGTGCGTTCAATCGTAATAAAACAAGAGGCGAAGCCTTCAAGGCTCACGTAAGAAATCGACAAACAGTAACACAAACTCAATCACTCCGTCACACATACACACACACACACAAACACACACACACACACACACACACACACACAGTAAGCATAGGTGAAACTGTGCAAGAAAGCGAGACCCTGGATCTGCCAAGTAGTCTCGGCCCGCTCACAATAACAATGACCGAGACTTTCAGTAATTCCTTTGCGTGACGTCTAACCCTCTTACGTCATAATGTGACGTCTTCAAATAGTTTCTATCACACACGTCAAACACTTTTGACCGAGACTGACGTAATCCATAGACTCGGAAATGTTAAAGTTTCTATCACACACACACACACACACACACACACACACACGCACAGACAGACAAAGTTTATCATCGCATAGGCTACACTTACGTGAGCCAAAAACAAGTCGCGTAAAGCGAAAATACAATATTTAGTCAAGTAGCTGTCGAACTCACAGAATGAAACTGAACGCAACGCAACGCAGCAAGACCGTATACTCGTAGCATCGTCACTCCACCGCCCGTGGCAAAGGCAGTGCCCGTGGAATTGACAAGAAGAGCGGGGTATTCGTTGCGCTGAGAAGGATAGCACGCTTTTCTGTACCTCTCTTCGTTTTAACTTTCTGAGCGTGTTTTTAATCCAAACATATTATATCTATATGTTTTTGGAATCAGGAACCAACAAGGAATAAGATGAAAGTTTTTTTAAATCAATTTCGGAAAAAAAAAATTTGATAATAACTTTTATATATTTAATTTTTAGAGCTTGTTTTTAATCCGAATATAACATATTTATATGTTTTTGGAATCAGCAAATGATGGAGAATAAGATAAACGTAAATTTGGATCGTTTTATAAATTTTTATTTTTTTTTACAATTTTCAGATATTTAATGACCAAAGTCATTAATTAATTTTTAAGCCACCAAGCTGAAATGCAATACCGAAGTCCGGGCTTCGTCGAAGATTGCTTGACCAAAATTTCAACCAATTTGGTTGAAAAATGAGGGCGTGACAGTGCCGCCTCAACTTTCACGAAAAGCCGGATATGACGTCATCAAAGACATTTATCAAAAAAATGAAAAAAATGTTCGGGGATTTCATACCCAGGAACTCTCATGTCAAATTTCATAAAGATCGGTCCAGTAGTTTAGTCTGAATCGCTCTACACACACACACACACACACAGACACACAGACACACAGACACACAGACACACAGACACACAGACACACAGACACACGCACATACACCACGACCCTCGTTTCGATTCCCCGTCGATGTTAAAATATTTAGTCAAAACTTGACTAAATATAATTAAAACAATTAAAAGAATTCTAACTAAAATGGATCAACGTTTTATTTGTATTTTTGGCTCACGTAAGTGTAGCCTATGCGATCGTAACTTTGTCTGTCTGTGCGTGCGTGTGTGCGTGTGTATGTCTGTGGTAGAAACTTTAACATTTCGTCATTTGAAGACGTCACATTATGACGTAAGAGGGTTAGACGTCACGCGAAGGAATTACTGAAAGTCTCGGTCATTGTTATTTTGAGCGGGCCGAGACTAGTTGACAGTCGTGTCCCTGTAAGTAGGCTACATGCAGACAGACAGATCTAGATCTAGTGTCTCGCTTTCTTGCACAGTGTCACCTATGCTTACTGTGTGTATGTGTGACGGAGTGATTGAGTTTGTGTTACTGTTTGTCGATTTCTTCCGTGACTTGAAGGCTTCGCCTCTTGTTGACAAAGATATAATTTTTGACACAGATCTCAACAATCATTGTTCAACTCGACCGCTAACGTAGTCTAATAGAACAGTTACGGTCTCACCCTTTGCAAAACGTCATATTTTTGTAAAATAAAATAAAGATAACAAAAAACAAGTCGCGTAAGGCGAAAATACAATATTTAGTCAAGTAGCTGTCGAACTCACAGAATGAAACTGAACGCAACGCAACGCAGCAAGACCGTATACTCGTAGCATCGTCACTCCACCGCCCGTGGCAAAGGCAGTGCCCGTGGAATTGACAAGAAGAGCGGGGTATTCGTTGCGCTAAGAAGGATAGCACGCTTTTCTGTACCTCTCTTCGTTTTAACTTTCTGAGCGTGTTTTTAATCCAAACATATCATATCTATATATTTTTGGAATCAGGAACCGACAAGGAATAAGATGAAAGTGTTTTTGAATTGATTTCGAAAAAAAAATTTTGATAATAATTTTTATATATTTAATTTTCAGAGCTTGTTTTTAATCCAAATATAACATATTTATATGTTTTTGGAATCAGCAAATGATGGAGAATAAGATAAACGTAAATTTGGATCGTTTTATAAATTTTTATTTTTTTTTTACAATTTTCAGATTTTTAATGACCAAAGTCATTAATTAATTTTTAAGCCACCAAGCTGAAATGCAATACCGAACCCCGGGCTTCGTCGAAGATTACTTGACCAAAATTTCAACCAATTTGGTTGAAAAATGAGGGCGTGACAGTGCCGCCTCAACTTTCACGAAAAGCCGGATATGACGTCATCAAAGACATTTATCAAAAAAATAAAAAAAACGTTCGGGGATTTCATACCCAGGAACTCTCATGTCAAATTTCATAAAGATCGGTCCAGTAGTTTAGTCTGAATCGCTCTACACACACACACACACACACACACACGCACAGACAGACAGACAGACAGACACACATACACCATACCCTCGTTTCGATTCCCCCTCGATGTTAAAATATTTAGTCAAAACTTGACTAAATATAAAAATAGATTTAAAAAAAAGCAAAAAGAGAAACATATTTAAAACATTTTCTTTTTTCTGTTTTTTATTAAACTGTTTATTTACTTCTTGTGGTTTCTGGTATAAACGTCGCTTGCGTTGAATGGATCTACAAGTAGAGAATATAATGAGAACGCCACCAGCGGTCGCTCCATGCCAATATATATATGGAATGAAAAAAAAAAAAAAAAAAAGCTGCACCAATGGCTGAAGGTCAATAACCCGGATGTCCCGTTCACAAGTTTCGTCGACGAAAAAAGCAGGGAGGAGGTTTTGTAATGTAGCTGCACCTTATCCGTCGGTGTCTTGAGTATGCATGGTGTTGTTTGTTACGGTCTAGCGAGCACAGTGACGTCTTTTTGCAAAAACCTCAAGTGAATGAGAGCTAGTTTGATCCCCTTCTGCATAAACATAATAGCCTCGCCCCCCACCCCCCCCCCCCCCTTAAATTTATGCTCGAAGGAACAGGCACGCCTACTACGTGCACTGTTTTGTAACCGAAGACCGAGAGACGACAATCATGTTATCTCTAAGAATCTCTCTGTCTCTGCCTTTCTTTGTCTTTGTGTCTGTCTGTCTGTCTTTTTGTCTGTCTGTCAGTTTTCCTATTTTGGACTAAAATCAAGTACACAGATATGCTGTTATTCTGCTGTGCCGGCAAAGGCAGATATTGTGTGTTCTGTATATGTTTTGGTATCGCTTAGGATAATGTTCTTTCGTCAAATGGGACTGGCAGACGAACTTTTGCACCCGTGTTCCAACGTTAAAAACTGTATGAAGTTCAATTTTCTGGGGAAAATAGTGTATGAAACCGCTTTATGTTGTTTAAATTGATGAGATGTGTGCATTTGGTTGCGTGTGATCTGTTTATTAAATGAAATATTGTTGAAAACTGACCGTCGGATTGCAGTTTGTTGTCGAAGAAACTGAGTGAAAAGAAATTTGAAAGGGGAACTACTCTTGTCGCTAGACAAAGTATGAGAGTTACTTGCCTTGGGAATTTGCTTGTGATGAATGTTTGTGCACAGCAGACCTAGATTCAGAAAACAACCAAACTCATGGATTTTATATGGAGATTCATGTGTTCAAGCCTGTAGTTGTTAATTTAAATGCGGTATGTTTGTATTGTTTGCTCCAGAGATGTATACTTCGTACATTAGAGCGTTTGGAACTTTTCAGTCGCAAAAGTAGTACCGACGCAGAACAGCTTCTCAACCCATTGCGCTATCGAGGATTCAGGCTTTTGCTGGGTCGTTATTTGTTTGGTTGCTGGGTGTTTATCGAAAAATAACTAGCTCTACAAGTTTACAGAGGTAAAGAAGCAGAGGGGGGAATAACTGTCACCATACAGCTTGTTGGATACAGCTTATTTTGGGCCTTTTGAGACTCTGCACTTCAAGTATTTTGTCCTTGAAAATGACTGTAAAATACTTCTCCTTTGAGATTGCCTCAAGACGCTTCGCCTTCTAGCAAGTTACATTTTTATTTCCTGTTGCGTTATTGTTTTCCTCGCATCCGAAATAGAATATGAAGCTATCGAAATCTCTTTGAAACACTTTTTTTTTTTGGCAGAGTTTTTTTTTCCCCAACATTTTAATCAATCAAAAAACAAATGATAACTAACATGGTAACTGTGTGTTTTCTGTTTGTACACATACTTTCTCATTTACATGAGGTAGTTCATTTGAATTGTAGGCTACTTTGTGCGCCTTTCAAGTTTCCAAAAGCACAACTAGAATAGAATCGTGTCTTAAAAGGATATCCAAGCAATTGATCGACAGAAGCGTATCTGTCAAAATTATGCAAGTAAATCGCAAAAGGGACACGGATGTCTCTTAAACACTTTAGACACATTGAAATCGCACCGCAAACTTGAAACAAACTGAGAAGACATCACCATGACATACACAAAAACTACGCAACGCGCATGTTTATTGGTTTTGGAACTAAGCGAGGACTACCAGTCAAAAGCACTGTCTTTCCCGTGTGAACTATTCAGCTCACTATCTCAGATCTGTTCAGACTTTTACATGGGGTAAAAGCCTGTCCTTTATTTGACGAAGTCGACTTCGCGGAGCTCACTTCGCGGAGCTTCCGCGACGAGAATTCGTGCCTTGATCGAACTACGCTCAGTATAGCTTCGCGAAGTCCAAGGGAATGCACTCTGCTCTTCTTCGCGAAGTCCAAGGGAATGCACTCTGCTCTTCTTCGCGAAGTCCAAGGGAATGCACTCTGCTCTTCTTCGCGAAGTCCAAGGGAATGCACTCTGCTCTTCTTCGCGAAGTCCAAGGGAATGCACTCTGCTCTTCTTCGCGAAGTCCAAGGGAATGCACTCTGCTCTTCTTCGCAAAGTCCAAGGGAATGCACTCTGCTCTTCTTCGCGAAGTCCAAGGGAATGCACTCTGCTCTTCTTCGCGAAGTCCAAGGGAATGCACTCTGCTCTTCTTCGCGAAGTCCAAGGGAATGCACTCTGCTCTTTCGAGTGTGATTTCTACGTCCATCTTGAATTACAAGAAATGAAAAAGCACTCTTCTTTCAAAAAGAACAGCTTCATCACAGCTACGGCGTAGCTTCGCATGTCAAAACGTGCGAAGCTTTATAGTGGACGAAGTACTTCGCCGTGTAGCTACGGGTTTTCGGTATTAAGACTTGGCGAAATGGACTTCGAAGTCGACGGGCGTTAAGACCATCCTTCCACTTGGTCACATACCAACCATCCACATCCTGACTGATTCATGTTCCGAGTTATTTCAATACATTTATTTCACAGATTGACACTGGTGGCTTTTAAGAAATTGATTCATGAAAAAAATGCCCTCCCTGCACAGGATGCATCTAGGCTGTTGAGTCATGATATGTGTCTAAGTAGCGGAACGGACTCTTCCCGATGAGTCAAATCGTGTACACGTGAAGTACTGTCCCTTTTAGCACATTTCATGACTTGGTTTTACACATTCCGAGGCTTACTTCACTGCGTGAATAGTCATCGTTTCAACTATGTTTGACAAGCACTCTGGCAGAGAAATACAAATACAAGAAATGCAAGTGGGTATTCCTTCTTCATTTTGTCATAACATTTTTTGATGGATTTAATCATGTTCCGTAAGGGCGAGCCAGTGAAAGATTTTGAAATGAAGAACTAAACGGCATGATGTACGCGCACAAATATTGTCACACAAAGGGACACACACAAAAATAATGATGGTTTAAACATACTTTATTCGTGTTATGTCTAGGGAACTGACGCTGTTAGGTCAACTACACAGTGAACGGGGTCAACTCGTTGGGCGAAACAGGAGAAGCGATGAGTGCAGAGGGCCACTATTGGTTATTAACTAGTCAAGAAAAGAGAAAGAGAGAGAGAGAGAGAGAGAGAGAGAGAGAGAGAGAGGGGGGGAGAGAGACAAAGACAGAGCGTGTCAGAAAGACAGATGCGAGAGGGGATGGAATAGAAAGACAGAGCGAGACACAGAAACAGAGTGACAGAGGGAGTGAGAGCGTGGCAGAGACGGGGAGGGAGAGAAGGAGACACAGAGAAAAGGAGTGGGAAAGAGAGGGAGAAATAGAAGCAGACGGGGGGTGGGGGGTGGAAGAGAGAGAGACCCACACAGAGACGGAGAGGACGAGAAAAAGACAGAGACAGACGGACAGGCAGATAGACAGAGAGTGGCAGAGCGAAGACAGAGACGAAAAGAGAGAGAGTTGAGGTCGTCGTCCTCATCAACATCGTCGTCGTCGGTGTCGTTGTTGTTGTTGTTGTTGTTTTTGTTGTTGTTGTTCTTCTTCTTCTTCTTGTGTTGACTAGAAAATTCGAGGTTCACGTTAACGTACGCTTTTGAATCTCCCTAGAAACTGACGTGCCGCAGCTTAAGTTGGTGTCCGTTTCCAGGTTCGCATGACATCACAGTCCCTTGGCCTTTTGCATTTACGTTTTCTATTTAGTTCACGTTGCGTCTTTCAGAGTTCACGGATCTTTTCTTTAGGCGACAGGTGAGCACCTTTCTTTGACAATGAAGTAGCTGGTTTGTTCGGCTGTTTCATCGAGGCGTTGTTGATTGTTGTGACTGTTCGTGGTGGTTGTGGTGGTGAGAGTTCTAGTGGTGAAATTAAGTTGCGGTGGTTGTTGTAGCAGTAGGATAAAGAGGCTGATTAGGTGATGTGTTTTCCCACCGTCTGGTCAGTTGGAGGCGGTGGTGGTGATGGGTTTTGTTTCAAACGTTGGTACCAGTACTGACGATGTCTTCATTTTCAGAAAGATAACGGGAGTACTGCTTATAACGTTGTTGTTGGTGGTGTTGTTGTTGCTGTTGTTGTTATTGTTGTTGTTGTTGTGTTTTTGTGTGTGTTTTGTTTTGTCCTTCGTCTTTTTCTAGCAGCTTCTTTGAGGTTAATTATTTCTTTTCCAGGGAGTTTATAGTCATTTTCGCTGTCAGTCTATCTGCTGCCTGCCTATCCTTTCGTCTGTATATCTATCTGTCTGTATATTTATCTGTCTGTCCGTCCGTCTGTCTTCCTGTCTGTCTGTCTGTCTATCTGCCCGTCCGTTTGCCTCACCGTGACTGCCTACCTGCCTGTCTGTCTGTCTGTCTGCCTAGTTGTCTATTTACTGTCTCTGTTTGTCGATCTGTCCGTCTACCTACCTGCCTGCCTGTCTGTCTGCCTAGTTGTCTATTTACTGTCTCTGTTTGTCGATCTGTCCGTCTAGCTACCTGCCTGCATATCTGTCGAAAACGTCGTGACTCCCTGGAATCCTTACATCTTGCACAAACCTGTTGACATCCGATACACGTCCGGGTTCGTGTCACCCCTCTGTTTTCTTCTGTGTGTTTGCTCATGCAGTCTCACTGTCTGTCTGTCTTTCGTTTGGCTGGCTGACTGGTCGGCTGTCTCTCTTGTCTGTGCGAAGTCTGTCTGTCTGTGTGTCTGTCTGTCTGTCTCTGTCTATCTGCCTGTGTGTCTGTCTGTCTGTGTCTCTCTCTTCTATCAGTCAGTCTGACTGCCTGTCTGTCTATATCTCTCTGTCAAGCTTTCTGTCTGTCTGTCTCTCTTTTCTGTTTGTCTGGCTGGCTGGCTGGCTGGCTGGCCGTCCGCCTCTCTCTCTCTCTCTCTCTCTCTCTCTCTTCTGTCTGTCTCTGTCTGTCTCTCTTTCTCTGTCTCTGTCTCTGTCTCTCTCTCTTTTCTCTGTCTCTGTCTCTGTCTCTGTCTCTCTCTGTCTCTCTCTCTTCTGTCTGTCTCTGTCTCTCTCTCTTTCTCTCTCTCTCTCTCTCTCTCCCTCCCTCCCTCCCTCCCCCTCCTCCACCCATTGCACACCGGTACGACCGAACAAAGGTAGGGCCTAACGTTAAATTACTGTTGTGCAGCGGGTTGAAAGAATACCCTATACCTCGGAGATATATATACCTTCACTCGGTCTCAACGACGTCACGTGACATGTTATATGGTGGAAGAGAATGCTGTCGCTTATTTTCCTTTTGAGGATGAGGGTTTAACATGGATCGGGAACTTACAGGACAACCGCGGCTGTGCTTGCAAGTTTGGATAGTTCTTTCCGTGACTGAGCATCGTTTCAGTCTTACCGAACTGAGGGTGGAAAATAAGCGACAACACTTCTCTTCCACCATATAACATGTCACGTGACGTCGTTGAGACCGAGTGAAAGTATATCTCCGAGGTATAGGGTATTCTTTTAACCCGCTGCACAACAGTAATTTAACGTCACCTTAGTTCGGTCGTACCGGTGTGTAATATGCTCTTTCTCTCTCTGTATCTCTCTCTCTTTCTCTCTCTCTCTCTCTCTCTCTCTCTCTCTCTCTCTCTCTCTCTCTCTCTCTCTCACACACACACACACACACACACACACACACACACACACACACACACACACACACATACACATACACATACAAATACACGTAGTCTCCAAATCTGTTTGCAACCGACATAACAAGTGTCAATCCCATCTGTTCCTTCCGGTGTTTGCTGAGTGTGGCGTCGCTTAGTAATACACTTTTGATCGTGTAAATCAACACACCGCAGATATCTAACATCATTTACGCGCCATAGATTCGTCCGCAGTCGCTTTCGAGTTATCCAACACAAGGAAGCAGTTTGAAGAGGTCACTGAATAGACATTTAAACAGGGTTAACACAACAAGTCGCGTAAGGCGAAATTACTACATTTAGTCAAGCTGTGGAACTCACAGAATGAAACTTAACGCACTGCATTTTTTCACAATGACCGTAGTCCGCCGCTCGTACAAACGGCAGTGAAATTGACGAGCCTGTTTAGCGCGGTAGCGGTTGAGCTGTGCTGCATAGCACGCTTTTCTGTACCTCTCTTCGCTTTAACTTTCTGAGCGTGTTTTTAATCCAAACATATCATATCTATGTGTTTTTGGAATCAAGAACCGACCAGGAATAAGATGAAATTGTTTTTAAATCGATTTCGGAAAATTAATTTTAATCATAATTTTTATATTTTTAATTTTCAGAGCTTGTTTTTAATCCAAATAGAACATATTTATATGTTTTTGGAATCAGGAAATGATGTAGAATAAGATGAACGTAAATTTGGATCGTTTTATAAAAAAAACATTATTACAATTTTTAGATTTTTAATGACCAAAGTCATTAATTAATTTTTAAACCACCAAGCTGAAATGCAATACCAAAGTCCGGCCTTCGTCGAAGATTGCTTTACAAAAACTTCAATCAATTTGATTGAAAAATGAGCGTGTGACAGTGCCGCCTCAACTTTTACAAAAAGCCGGATATGACGTCATCGAAAGTATTTATCGAAAAAAAGAAGAAAAAAACTTCCGGGGATATCATTCCCAGGAACTCTCATGTATAACGTTGACAAAAGTGAGCCAAGGATATCCGCATGGACAAATAGACACACAGACAGAATTACAAATCCATGTTTGATGTCTTGTGAATTAGGCCAAAAAAAAAAATTGTCTGTTTAGGGTAACCCGACCGACCCTATCGATTTGGCGCCGACCCAAAAACTTTTTTTTGATTTCAAAAAAAAAAAAAAAAAAAAAAGAGGTAAAAATGCTAAAAAGAGACATTTGGCGTTTCTTTCTCTCCCTTTCTCTCTGTTTTATTTATACGTTAGTTTTGAAACATGTATTCATCAAATATAAGAAGTGAATGTTCAGCCAACATAGCATTTACAAAAAAAAAAAAAAAAAAAAAAAAAAAAAATTACCTACCTACCGACCCTACTTTTTTTGGTCATGTTACCCTAAACAGACAATTTTTTTTTTGGCCTTAGCCCAGTTAGCTATTCGTGAATAATTTGCAGTGTGTTTGATATGGTTAAAAAAAAAAAGTGTTCTGGAAATGTTTGGTATTTTTATAAACGTGCTCTGGGTGTGTTGCAATATGTTTAAAACCAGAACGCACAAAAATAGGCTTTTGTCTGAAGAAAAAAACAAGCAAAATGTGTCGTGTTCTTGAAATATGCTCTATATACAAAAACACAACAGGTCGTTTTGTGTGCTCAACACAAGCAACAGTCGGAGTGTTTTAATATAATGTATCCGTCGCGATATAACCTTCGTGGTTGAAAACGGCGTTAAACACCAAATAAATAAATGAATAAATATAATTTATTCTTCATTTTGTTTATTTAGAGTGTGCAGTTTGAAACCAACACCACGGGTGTTAGTCACGCGTCATAGCAGAGGTATTGTGATCTGTTTGCCCAGACTCACAGCCGACTGCAATGGTGATTTAGGAGATTGCTGTGAAACTGATACATGTGCCGCACTCGGGCGATCTACGTACGTTGGCTTACTGACATGGTGCATTTTAAAGGTACCGTGCTTCCCGCGTACACAGCTAGAGATATGTGGAGGCCTTCGCGTGTGATAACACAAGGCCAAGACGGGGGAAAAAAACACAAATATGTTTCCGATTCCCCGAACGACCCAAGAACTTTTTTTTATTCCTTCCAAAACAATGTAAATAAATGAAAATGACAACACTTCATTTTGCAGACTTTACTAGGAAATGTATTCTTTTCCGACATCTATTCGACTCAGCTCGCACGATTTTCGGCCAATGAAAAGCGAAATGTACACGCGCCAGTGCAAATAAAAACAAACTTTAATAAATAAAAAAATATTTAAAAAATTAAAATATGTACACAACAAATAACCGACCTACCGAACCTAATTTTGTGGGCTTTGTCATCGGAAATAAACACCCCCACCCCACCCCCCCCCCCCCCCTCCTATGCTTTCACTTGGACATTTACCAACATAAACTACTCCCTGGTTGCTCCCAACACATGTAAGGCCAAAAAAAAAATTGTCTGTTTCTGGTCACCCGACCGACCCTAAATTTCGGCGCCGACCCTAAACTTTTTTTTTCCAAACTCAAAAAAAGTTGGGTTTTTTTGGTGGTAAAGGACAGGGTGAGAAAATGAACAACAAAAACGTGTGAAAACGAAAGTCCGCTGACGATTTGTAAATGTGTTGAGTGTCTTGTATAGTGAATCCAGTCTCTTTGCGCGATTTTTAAAGTTAGTTTTATTGGTCTACATTTGGGGTAAAAAAAAAATAATAAATAAATAAAAATCCCGACCTACCGACCCTATTTTTTTTAGCCATGTTACCAGAAACAGACAATTTTTTTTTTTTGGCCTAATGTGAAAGACTGGCCAGATACTTTGTGGTAGACATGCTCCTGTGTGTAGGACGGGCCCGGGGCGTATCATTAATAACCTACACAGACTCACAGCGAAACACTAAGGATGATTATGGTATGTGTGTTTGAAAATGGTACTTGCATGTACTATACTGGCATAATCTGCACGCGCCGGGTTACCTGGCAAGGCACGGTATGTGTGTTTGAAATTATGTGGTACATGTATGTACTACACTGGCATAATCTGCCGGTGTAACACTAAATTTTTACTCCACGAAAAATGTACTCCGGAGTAAATATTTCGTACGAAATTCTTACTCCGAGTACACTTTTCGTACGAGAAAAAAACTCCCCAAGGCACGAAAAAATTACTCCCCCCACGAAATTTTTACTCCCCATTTTTTATACTTCCAGTAAATATCTCGTACGCAAAAATGGGATGCGGGCGAAGGGATAATGCCAATAAGTGATCTTGCGCACACGAATGTCGCGCTACCCTCCTTCCACCCCTTCCACCACCAAGACTAACAAGGGGACAAGGGAGTAAAAATTTCGTACACCTGGCATGGGAAGTTAAATTGCTCGTGTTGGGGTGAAGTAATTTATTCGTTATTTATTCGTCAGGGGAGTAACATTTTTGTCCGACATTTTTACTCGGAACTCACCTGTCTTGGGGAGTAATTTTCTCGTGCAATGGGGGAGTGCTTTTTTCGTAAAGGGAGTAACTTTTTCGTACGAAATGTTTACTCCGAAGTAAAAATCTCGTGGGAGTAATTTTCTCGTGTTACACCGGGTTACCTGTCAAGGTGCAATTTTAAAGGACGGTTCATGAGCCCTGTCAGTTATTCACCGCGAAGTCAAGGTTATATTCAGTTAAACATGGTACAGTAATGAAACGAGAAATAAAAAGGACACGAACTCAAGCAAACGCTTATATTACGTGCCATATATACACGACTGAATGGTGAATAATACTAGTCAACTTGAACCTAGCAGAACCGTGTTGAATATTTCCCTTGTAGTGATCAATAGCTATTTTTATCTCTCTTTACTTCGACATCACGCAGCGAAATAGTAGCACACACCGCGGGAAAGCCCCAGGTATTAAAAGGAATTCTGTCAAAAGAGACGAAAGCCTCACATAATAAGGCTAATTGGAACATAGCTCAGTCGGTAACACACACACACACGCACACGCACACGCACGCACGCACGCACACACACACACGCACGCACGCACGCACGCACGCACGCACGCGCACGCACGCACGCACGTACGGACGCACTCACTCACACTTACACATACACACACATACACACACACACACAACCTCTTTGTTGAGGGGTCGTCTTCTCTTATGCCTGTCTTACACTGTGCCGAATATCCTTGCGAATATGAATATGTTGTATTCGGCACAAAAAAAGAGGCGAATGGACAGGAAAAAATATTGAAAATTCGAAGCCTTACCGGTCATTGCGAATGCATACAAATCCATATACGAATGTCTTGCGGATGTATTACGAACGTTGCGAGTGGCCTTGCGAGTGTTGCGAGTGCTTGCAAACATTTTACGAATAAAGCGATTATGCAATTCACATTGTTCGTAATACTGCTCTTACACTGTGCCGAATTTCCCTTGCGAATAGAATTCACCAATGATTCGTAATGATCGGGACATGGTCACAAGACATTCGTAAATGTTCTTGACCATTCGCCACCATTCGTCTCTTGTTGCGAATAATAGCAACATGCTCCTAATATTCGCAAGGAATGCATATTCTTCAGTATTCGCAAGCCATTCGTAATCATCGTAAAGGTATTCGTAGCGCAAGGCATTCGCAATGATCGGTACACATTCGCAAGCACTCGCAACTATTCGTAAGACATTCGCAAGAAATGTGTATATGAACATGTTGTATTTGGCACACAAAAAAGAGAATAATGGACAGGAAAAATATTGACCATTCGAAGCCTTACGAATCCTTGCGAATGTCTTACGAATGGTTGCGAGTGCTTGCGAATGTCTACTGATCATTGCGAATGCATACGAATCTATATTCGCAAGGATATTCGGCACAGTGTAAGACAGGCATAACGAATGTTTGCGAATGCCTTGCGAGCCTGACGAATACATTGCGATGATTACGAATGTTCGCAAGGATATTCGGCACAGTGTGAGACAGGCATAACGAATGGTTGCGAATGCCTTGCGAGCGTTACGAATACATTGCGATGATTACGAATGTCTTGCGAAATCTTACAAGTACGTTGCAAAAAAGTTAAGAATATGACTTCTTTGCGAATATTAGGAACATGTTGCTATGTTCGCAACAAGAGACGAATGGTGGCGAATGGTTAAGAACATTTACGAATGTCTTGCGACCATGTCCCGATCATTGTAAATTATTGGAAAATTCTATTCGCAAGGGCAATTCGGCACAGTGTAAGAGTAGCATTAAGCCTTGGGAGAGGTACACATGACTCGTTTTTGCCGTTCTCACGAGATCAGTTACTTTTGTTTTATGTCTGTTGGCGTGGGTTCAACTCCTAGTTTGACGAGGGATTTCGTATCAGGAGTCAAATTTGTGTACAGTCTTATTATATCGGTTTACGAACACCCTCGCGTGCACGACAGATAACACGATAACGATTCTAAGTTCGCAGGAAAATATCTCAAGGGTTGGGAAACACACTGTGGGAAAGATCTCCCTGGATGTCTGCGCTTGAAAGAATTCATGTTTTATTAATATTATTATTCATACAATTATCAATATTGATTAGATTGTGATGATGATGGTAACAAAATGACGGAACCGAAGTTGTGTATGGTATTAATATTAGTGCACGAATTGCTCGTTTGCTGTCCGTTCTACTATGAGTTTCAGGAAAATCCTGGAGTGCAGATCATTCAGTCAAATCGAGGTTACGGCACAAGACATAAAAGCGCAGAGCCTCAGTTTTGTCTGCCAGCATGACTTTTGTATTAGTCCGTTTACACGATTCGCGATTCGGTTGTGTTTGCACACGGCCATGCAATTATACTGAGATTTATTAGCAATAAATATCGACTTTGCCCAACACTTCACTAGAACGACGCGTTATCTTAACCACCCTCTTTACCACAGGAGCTTGTCTCCAATCGCCGGTCGATCGTAGTAGTATATAGTAGTAGTAGACTGTTAATAATGATCGACCGGCGATTGGATACAAGCTCCTGTGCTCTTTACTCCCCAGCCCCCCCCCCCCCCCTACCCCCCACCCCTTTAATCCCCCTTCCATTCCTGTGCTTATTGTGTGTCTTGACTTGCAAAGGTTGAGTAGCGATACATTCGCGATGTTTGTACAACAATGTTCGACAATTAACTCCAAAGACACGATTCCATAGTGAGGCGCTTTACCCCCCCCCACCCCTCCCCCTTCCCCCCCCCACCCCCCCCCCCCTGATGTGCTCTACTGTGTCCCCATTCCTCTTTACACCCCTACACCCACCCTTCTGCCTCTAGTAAATCTCTCTTCCTGCTCACAAGCGACCATAAATCTTCTCTAACCTATGAGACTTTCTCGGGGAACTTTTTTCTTCATTTCTTTGTTTTGTTTTGGTTGACTTGTTGCTTTGTTTGTTTGTTTGTTTGTTTGCTTGTTGTTGTTGTTTTGGGATTTTTTTTTTTGGGGGGGGAGTGCGCATTAACGCACACCTAACATACAGAAACACTTTATAGGCAAAGAGCATGTAGAAACTTGAAACCTTTATCAAACATTTATATTATTTGCTGTTCAATTAAAACTTTTGTATAGGGCACGTAATATAAGCGTTATACCGGCACGGTTGGCCTAGTGGTAAGGCGTCCGCCCCGTGATCGGGAGGTCGTGGGTTCGAACCCCGGCCGGGTCATACCTAAGACTTTAAAATTGGCAATCTAGTGGCTGCTCCGCCTGGCGTCTGGCATTAGTGCTAGGACTGGTTGGTCCGGTGTCAGAATAATGTGACGAGGTGAGACATGAAGCCTGTGCTGCGACTTCTGTCTTGTGTGTGGCGCACGTTATATGTCAAAGCAGCACCGCCCTGATATGGCCCTTCGTGGTCGGCTGGGCGTTAAGCAAACAAACAAACAAATATAAGCGTTCGCTTGAGTTCGTGGCCCTATTATTTCTTGTTTTACTACTGTACCATGTTTAACTGAATACAACCTTGTTTAAACCAATTCAAACTCTTGAAAGCACTGCACGTGTCTAGCCGCTCGTTGCCCAACTAAACGTTGTTTTTTCCTTAAAGGTCTAACTGGGTCATCGAAAAGGAAGTGATTTGTTTCAAATGTTGACAGAACGGAGCACGAGAATACAAGACTTAGTGTTAGGACATGTTATGAATAAAATCAAGTATCTTGCATATTGATTATAAGAGATCTTCGGAAAATTAGTTTTGGCCGGCCTGAGGCATAATCCAAAAACCAATAAAAACGTATTGTTTTGTCAATAAAAAACGTTGCAACAAATTACCTTTCTTGTTTTTTGATTCGGCATGAGGCTTGTTTTGTATGTGTGCTTGATTTGCATGAACCATTCCGATATCTTCTTCTTCTTCTTCTTCTTCTTCTTCGTTCATGGGCTTTGATTCCCACGTTCACTCATGTTTTTAGCACGAGTGGAATTTTACGCGTACGACCGTTTTTACCCCGCCATTCAGGCAGCATACGCCGATTTTGGGGGAGGCATGCTCGGTATTTTCGTGTTTCTATAACCCACCGAACTCTGACATGGATTACAGGATATTTTCCGTGCGCACTTGGTCTTGTGTTTGCGTGTACACACGAAGGGGGTTAAGTCACTAGCAGGTCTGCACATAAGTTGACCTGGGAGATCGGAAAAATCTCCACTCTTAACCCACCAGGCGGTAGCGACCGGGATTCGAACTCATGACCTCCCGATTAGGCGGTCGACGTCTTACCACAACGCCACTGCGCCCGTCATTCTGATATCGAACCGTCGCTGACTAGTATGGGGGTTGTCAGTCATCACTCTCAGTGACAGTGTAAAAGTCTAGTGTTTACCCGTTATTGAATTCTCTGCTCGAACTTTTGTCGTCGCGTGTGCTTTCGGTAAAAAGGAATGCCGATAACAGATGTCGTTGCCACCAGGTGCGCACATCTGTATATTTCGCCATACAAAAACAGATACGGGTCAAAGTTTCTTTCCCGAACAATCAATATCGTCTTCCTTTTTTATAAGAGCAGTGGATGGATGAGCCGTGCCTCTCAATTTCCCTCATCACCTCACAGTCGTTTACTTTCACTTAAAGTCTTTCGGATGAGACGAAAACCCGAGGTCCCTTCGTGTACACTACATTGGGGTGTGCACGTTAAAGATCCCACGATTGACAAAAGGGTCTTTCCTGGCAAAATTGTATAGGCATAGATAAAAATGTCCACCAAATACCCGTTTGACTTGGAATAAAGGCCGTGAAAGGTGAATGCTCGCCTAATAGGCTACTGAGCTTTACTGGCCGATGTGAATGCGTTATATATTGTGTGTAAAAAATGTCTGTTTGTCTGTCTGTCTGTAAAAAATTCCATTTCAAACGGCAGCAATTAATATGTAAGCGCCTAGGGCTATATCTAGATTAGGCGCATAAAAATGATCACAATAATAATAATAATAATAAAGGGACAGTCCTTCCCGTGTAAACAGTGCGACTCCCCATGGCGGGCGCAAGGGCGTAGTGGTAAGACGTCGGCCTCCTAATCGGGAGGTCGTGAGTTCGAATCCCGGTCGCTGCCGCCTGGTGGGTTAAGAGTGGAGATGTTTCCGATCTCCCAGCTCAACTTATGTGCAGACCTGCTAGTGACTTAACCCCCTTCGTGTGTACGCACAAGCACAAGACCAAGAGCGCACGGAAAAGATCCTGCAATCCATGTCAGAGTTCGGTGGGTTATGGAAACACGAAAATACCCAGCATGCCCACTCAAGGAAAGCGGAGTGAAGCTGACTATGCTCTCAGAGTATAGTGTGGGGAACCCAAATGGGCAACACGAGCTCACACGTAACCAGACAATTCTGGAACGCTGAAGAAGAAGAAGAAGACTCACCATCTCATATCTGACCAGGTTTTCACGCAGTACAAGACCATCCCTCCACTTTGACATAAAGGGATAATATTTAAGAAATAAGGTCCTTTGGTCGCTTGCAAAGTTCTGCCATAAGATTCTGCATTTTTGACAGATAACGCGCATCAAAACTGCCTTCACTTTGCAAAGGAAGTATTTTGAAAGCTTAAAGGCACAGTAAGCCTCCCGTAAACCATCACAGATACTGTCAGGCTTTTACACACAGTACTAACACCCTTCCATTTGAACGCTCACCGAACGGGAACATCGTAGGTGCCCTACGTAAAGAGCTAGCAATTTTCAAAGAATTAATTTTGCGGATTGTCTGTCAGACAATCGGACGGTGCTTTTTTGCGCTTCTGACCTAACTTTTGAAATCTAAATAATAAATTGACAGCTTGTTACACAAACATTATCAAATCATAAAAGAAATCTTTTTTCATCAAGACAAGATCAGAACAATACGAAGTTTTGAAAGTTTAAAAAAAGATAGCCCGGAAGCAGGATCACGCAAGGTCGTGGTTCTCGTAGCAGACGACGCTGCCTGGCGCCAGTTCCTCTGAACCGTTAACTGCCACTGCTCTAGTTCGCAGCCGTTTCAATGTTGCATTTCAGATTCAAAGGTACACAATAACGTGCTATTGCAGATAAGCTTACAGATTGCATTGAAATGACAAACGGGCGGCTAAATTTTGAATAAAGGGAAACTGGATTACACGGGTTCACGATGGCTAAGATAAACCACGCAAAAATAAATTCTTTGAAAATTGCTCGCTCTTTACGGAGGGCACCTAGAATGTTCTCAAGCGGTGAGTGTTTGAATGAAATGGTGTTTGTACTGTGTGTAAAAGCCTGACAGTATCAGTGATGGTTTACGGGAGGCTTACTGTGCCTTTAATTATACGTCGTAAAATAGGCCACGAAAGAGCACTCTGTATGAGGGTCAGAGTCTGGTTGGGTTACTTCCACTGACTTACTCTCCTTGTTTGTGCATGTGATGCTGGTTACTACGCGACGTTATAGAAGGCAATATGACCATCTTGACGCCGGGTGGAGCGGTCTTCTGGACTACTTTTTGTTGCAAAGACCAGAGAAAAGCATCGCCCTGAAGCGCATTCATTCACGTTGATTTCATCAATTACCATAGGTGTGCAGCGTTTTCGATCAAATCATATCGTGTGCGTTTAGATTAAGGTAAAGTGGATTTCCCAGATTCTTCAGATTTGTTAGATTCGCTAGAAACTCCCCTCACACGGTGAAATCAATAACAATCCTATAAATCAACAGTGTGAGTGCTCTCCGGGAAAAGTGAGAATTTTTTTGGAATTAATTTCTTAACGCCGAGCACTATTGCCGACTATTTGTTGAATCAATTCAGTCACGGCAAGGAGTCAAGATTTGAATAATGATATCGGTCCAAGTGGATGGATGTTCTTATCCCATGAGGAAGCATGGTCAGATCTGTGCCTCGAAGGCTGATTTAATATGCTTGTAGATGACTTTAGAGTTTGCCAGTTCTCAAGGCAGTTCTTGATTCTGTTCCTCGCCATCCCTCCCCCCCCCCTCCCCTTCCCCCCCCCCCCATTATCTCTGTCTCTGTGCCTTTGTCTCTCTCTCTGTCTCTCTCTGTCTCTCTCTGTCTCTCTCTCTCTCTGTCTCTCTCTCTCTCTCTCCGTCTCTCTCTCTGTCTCTCTCTCTCTCTCTGTCTTTGTCTCTCTGTCGCTCTCTCTCTCTCTGTCTCTCTCTCTGTCTCTCTCTCTGTCTTTGTCGCTCTGTCGCTCTCTCTCTCTCTCTCTCTCTCTCTCTCTCTCTCTCTCTCTCTCTCTCTCTCTCTCTCTCTCTCTCTCTGGAATTTCCTCAAATCGTAACACCGAATCCGCGCGATGATTTATTCACATCTAGCCTTCTTTATTCAGGTGCGGTCCTCTGGAACTTACTGCCAATTTTTCTCAGATATTTCTTTAAAAAGCAACTAAAGCAACTAGTGGCTTATTATGCTTGATTAATTCCTCAAAAAATGTCCACTGTCCGCCGGGCAGAGAGAGCAACCAGGGTGTTAATTGTTGGGTATGTGACCAAGTGGAGGGAAGGTCTTATCGCATGTAAAGGCTAGCCAGATCTGAGACGGTGAGTCGAACTTGACCCAACTTGTTTACACCGGAATGGGGGGGTGTGCCTGTAAGTAATACAATTGTAAAACGGTAATGTTGAACTTAAGCGAGTTAAGTTCATAGCTCAGAATCCAGTGGCATTCTTTACTTATGTTTAATACAAGTCCCTGTAATCAAGCCAAAGAACATTTGTCGTGAAATTAATTGACGGATTGAGCTCCAAACTTCAGCATAATTAATTAATTTGGTTGTTAAATCGACGAAAATGACGCGAAAATGCGTACGTTGTCAACCAAGGGACATCATTTACACGACAGAGTTGCCTCTCCTGTTGGCTAACACGGATAATTCCTTCTTTGACGCATGTACACAAAGTGCATTCGTACACTTTATTCCGTGACTTCAAATGGATCTAAAATGACTTGTTATGCTTACAAGTGCAGGTTCTGCAAATTTGGAGGCCAAAATGCCTCTAAATTATGAGCTATGAATTTAACAGGCTAAAGTTCAACATTACCTCTAAAAAAAATCCTATATTTCTGTTCCAGGAAATGAGATAAAATGAATGCCAACCCACCATCGCCTCCATCAGCAGCAACAGCAACCACAAACAAGACGTCACCACCACCAACTCCAACAGCAACGATCACGACAAAGACAGCGACTACAGCGACAAGTTTCTTAACACAGAAATAGCTTAACATGCAGAACCTAGCTACGCGGAAGGTCTTCCTGGCATGTGTTATATTAGGATTCGGATTTACATGTTATATTCTCTTCTTCAACGGAGAGTTGCGCCGTTGGACGACGTTGGGGTCACGGATCACAAGTTGGACTGAGAATTGTGTATCTTCTATCACAGGCAAAGACCTTCGGGCAGGAAATGACACTGTGAATTCTGCATCTGACGTCAGAAGTGTCGTCATCAGTGGTAACAAACCGCTGCAACTGTGTCCAGAAAAGCCGCCAATAGCAGGTTGTTGTTTATTAAGCCGCCTTTATTGGTTTCCCTCTGTCTGTTTGTTTGTTTATTTGTTTCTCTGTTTGTCTACGAATTAGACTTGTATCTCTGGTACGGCGGGGATGTAGCTCAGTCGGTAGCGCGCTGGATTTGTATCCACTTGGCCGCTGTCAGCGTGAGTTCGTCCCCACGTTCGGCGAGAGATTTATTTCTCAGAGTCAACTTTGTGTGCAGACTCTCCTCGCTGTCCGAACACCCCCGTGTGTACACGCAAGCACAAGACCAAGTACGCACGAAAAAGATCCTGTAATCCATGTCAGAGTTCGGTGGGTCACTTCAAGTTATAGAAACACGAAAATACCCAGCATGCTTCCTCCGAAAACGGCGTATGGCTGCCTAAATGGCGGGGGTAAAAAACGGTCATACACGTAAAATTCCACTCGTGCAAAAAACACGAGTGTACGTGGGAGTTTCAGCCCACGAACGCAGAAGAAGAAGATCAAATTAAGGGTTTCACATGAGGATGCGCGTCTCAACCTAACACTAACTTGACGTCGAATGTGAATGGGGAGAAGGCGTTTCGGTTTGTCATCAAAAATTGCCTTACATTTTATTTTGTGTTCAATCATTTCTGAATGATGTATGTTTGATAAAATATTGTATCCAGAGTATCCGGAGGCGGCATGCGTCCAAGGGGAAGTAGAAGGAATTTCTCTGGTCGGATCTACGATTATATTCATGGTAGCGAGCGAGCGAGCGAACTTTATTACTCAGTCAAGGATGGAGATTTTAGGCTCACGCCTAGTCTTACAATCTGTCCCTGCTAAGCTAAGACATAAAAATAAAGACAATAAAAGGACAATTGTCCATCGCAATCATACAGTATTACTAATTACAACATTACCTATACGAATACATAATGCATGATAGAACATTGAAATGTACATGTATGTCAATATAATACAAAGGAAAAGAAAAGTCGACTCGCACACACACGCGCGCCGCATGCCTGCGGTAATCACGTTCGCACTCAATACAACACACACACTCACATACACACATACACACACACACACACACGACACACACACATACACACACACACACACACACACTGACACTCACGGCACACACACACACACACACATACACATAATGCGCACCCACACACAGACATATACGCACGCACACACACATACACACGCAGACACACACACACACGCGCGCGCGCACACAGACACACAACAACAACCGTCATCATCATCATCATCATCATCATCATCATCGTCGACATCATCAAGTTATCATCATCAACAAAATATAGCCTATCTTTAAACCAGCCAATAACGCCCTCTCTCTTTTCCAGAGACCAAGGTCCCGCTAAATTTAACCAATGTGACGTATGCGGACTTGAAACGAGAATTTGGGCACGTGCTTCGACCTGGCGGCCATTACGCTCCCATCACGTGCAAGTCACGTGAGCGAATCGCTTTGATCATCCCCTACAGAAACCGAGAGCGCAACCTCTTCATACTGCTCCACAATCTGATTCCCTTTCTTATGCGTCAGCAGGCGGAGTTTGCTGTGTATGTTGTGGAGCAAGTGAGTGAGAAAGATTTGAGTTGTATTTCTGTTTATGTTCACTGAAGTAGGCTACTCACATTAAACTGACAGTTTAATGAATAAAGATTGACAACGTATAACTGTATTCTATAGATAAGGCCTAAGGGTCAACTTTATTCTTATTGATAAAGGGCAACTTTATTCTTATAGATAACGGGCAACTTTATTATTTGAAGTGCTAAACTCGGAAATCCGAAGGGGTGGCCCGCTCAAACCTCGCCAGAATCTTGCATATTAATGTGTGTAACTGACCCATACTTCTTATTCATGTAGGCTAAGCATCATGCTCCTCTTCTTCTTCCAGTCCTCCTCCTCTTCCTCCTTCTCTTCTGCACTTACAGATCAGACACCACATGTTCGACAAAGACGTTTCGACATCATCATCGTCGTCGTCATCATCGTCGTCGTCGTCGTCATCATCATCATCATCATCATCATCATCATCATCATCATCATCATCATCATCATCATCACCACCACCATCATCATCATCATCATCATCATCATCATCATCTTCTTCTTCTTTTTCTTCTTCTTCTTCTTCTTCTTCTTCTTCTTCTATTTTCCTCCTCCTTCCCCCCCCCCCCCCCTCATCATCATCATCATCATCATCATCATCTTCTTTCTTCTTCCCCCTCCTCCTTCCGCTGCTCCTCCTCCTCCTCATCATCACCATCATCAAAATCATCATCATCATCATCATCATCATCATCATCCGTATCATCACCATCATAATAACCACACTCGTGTATACTTTCAGACCCAGGACTACATGTTCGACAAAGGCGTTCTGATCGACGTGGGGTTCGTCAAGGCAAGACAAGATGGCGACTTCTCGTGTTTTATCGTGCACGACACGGACCTCATACCACGTGACTACAGAAACGTGTATCGCTGCAGTGACAAACCCAGACATCTCATGCTGAATCGAAGCGGCGAGCAGCGAAAGAAACCCGAAAAGTAGGTGAGAATATATACAGTACAAGAGGCGAAGCCTTCAAGGCTCACGTAAGAAATCGACAAACAGTAACACAAACTCAATCACTCCCGTCACACATACACACACACACACACACACACACACACACACACACACACACACACACACACACACATACACAGTATTCAGTAACTGAGTAAGCATCTATAGGTGAAACTGTGCAAGAAAGCGAGACACTAGATCTGTCAACTAGTCTCGGCCCGCTCACAATAACAATGACCGAGACTTTCAGTAATTCCTTCGGCGTGACGTCTAACCCTCTTACGTCATAATATGACGTCTTCAAATGTTAAAGTTTCTATCACACACGTCAAACACTTTTGACCGAGACGTAATCTTCTTCCATAGACTCAGAAATGTTAAAGTTTCTATCACACACACACACACACACACACACACACACACACGCACGCACGCACGCACAGACAGACAAAAGTTAGCATCGCATAGGCTACACTTACGTGAGCCAAAAACTCAGCTTTCAGGCTTCAACTATGAGAAGTTCAATCATGAACGTATTCAATTATGAGAAGTTTCAAGGATAAAAGTCGCTTGTTCAATTTCAACGCTTGTTATTCCGTCTCAGGTGCCAGGAGAAAGGTTCCGTACAACTCTCGCTTACTCCATTACACAAGTCGTCTGCATTAAGAGCGATTACTTCCCTTTGGT
>NC_090255.1:31813503-32033503 GCF_037325665.1 Littorina saxatilis
CACCTCCAGAAATCTACGGAAACAACACAAGATAAAAGTCCTTGCTATTTTTCTTGCATGTCTGCAGTAGAACTTCCTTTTCAAAACTGCCAAAATTCTGAGATAATTAGAGAAAAAAAAGGTCAGAAGTCTTAAAATGGATGTACATTTATAAACATTGTGACAGGCGCTGTGGCGGGGTGGTAAGACGTCGGCCTCCTAATCTGGAGGTTGTGAGTTCGAATCCCGGTCGCTGCCGCCTGGTGGGTTAAGAGTGGAGATTTTTCCTGATCTCCCAGGTCAACTTATGTGCAGACCTGTTAGTGACTTAACCCCCTTCGTGTGTACACGCAAGCACAAGACCAAGTGCGCACAGAAAAGATCCTGTAATCCATGTCAGAGTTCGGTGGGTTATAGAAACACGAAAATGCCCAGCATGCCTCCCCCGAAATCGGCGTATGGCTGCCTGAATGGCGGGGTAAAAACGGTCATACACGTAAAAATCCACTTGTGCTAAAAACATGAGTGAACGTGGGAGTCTAAGCCCATGAACGAAGAAGAAGAAGAAGAAGATAAACATTGTGAAAAGAAAGTCTAACAGGGTCTTCAGATTTGTGGAGGTTGTAAAAGGGGGGGTTCTGTGTTGTATTAAATTGGTGAATAGTGATTTATGAACATTCCTTGATTTTAATTGTTTCGTTTGTGAAATGAATATTTGAGACACTGTGTGTGTGTATGTGTGTGTGTGTGTTTGTTTGAGTGTGTGTATGTGTGTGTGTGTGTGAGTGTATGTATGTGTGTATGTGTGTATGTGAGTGTGTGTGTATATGTGTGTATATGTGTGTATATGTGTGTGTGTTAGTGTGTGTGTGTGTGTTTGTTTGAGTGTGTGTATATGTGTGTGTGTGTGTGTGTGTGTGTGTGAGCGCTCAAAGGCAATAACTTCCATCAGCATTGTAATTAACATAAACACAAAATGCTTCCGGTCAGTAACCATTTTGACTTTCAAATAACTTTATATACCTGCAAGTGTGCTGCATGAATGTCAAGTTTATAATCTTGTGTCCATGTAAGTTTGACTATTCATAATAACACACATTTTCTTCAGGTGAATGTAGCATAATGTTATTTTGTACAAATAAAAATCTATTTTTAAAACATATTTTATTTCAGCATTGACGAGAGGTGTCCTTAAAAAGGATTGATATTTATCATTAGATTTGTCTGTGTACGATTTCCTGTTTAAGAAAGATCACGTTATAATTATTGTTCTTTCTTGGTGACAAAAGGATTAAAAATAACATACAGTTCATACCATAAAGAATTTTGCATTTGTTCTGCGTACATACTACTGTATGTTTCTTTCAGTCGTGTTCATCAATTTACTGAACTCGCAGAGCTGTGTATTATGCAAATGATATTAAAAGAAAACTGAATTTCAGGTTTGTCATTATTCCTGTATTCCACATAAAACACAACACACGCACACACACTAATAAACACACTGACACACACACACTAATATACACACTGACACACACACACACACACTCACTCACTCACACACATACTTGTACCATTCATCTGAAGTCAAAATAATTTATTTCATTATTAATATTTGTGAATACAAAGCATTTTAAATATAACTTCTACTGCAGTACTCTCAGTTGAAACTAAGCACACCTACTGGCTATACACACAAGTCATAAAAGCAAATAATTATACTTGTAAGAGGTACATGTATATTTATACATCATGCACACACAAACTTCCACTATGATTTTATCACAGTCAAACGACAGAGAAAAATGGATGGAACTTGAATAAAAATGGGTATGACTTAAAAGCACTCCAAACAGTGCTATGAAATATATAAGCAAATGTTACCATGTTACAAACAGTGTTACTGATATATCACAGTGAATATGTGTACATCATAAAAAAAACATTTGGAAATGTCTGTGAAACGTAGTAACGTTCTTAAAACTCTTTGCATAGTGGTACCACCATAAATATGAGAAATTTCTTAAAAACGAAAGGAATCTTAAAATGGAGATTAATATAACATGCATGCTGAACCATCTTACATTCCCAAGTAGACGAAAGTAATTCAGAAGACAAGGACTTCTAATGCTTCAAGAATAAACTCAGAGACAGACATAGACAAAATTAAACACAAATACTGACCGGCGCTTTCAACCACATCTAAAAAGCTGCTGAACATCCACAACTGGAAATCACATATCACAGTCTTGGAAAATCAAAAACTTTTCTTTCAAAATATACTCATCTCAGAATCACAGAAAGTATTACACAGAAACAGTCAACTGAAGTGGTAGTGCTCAAAATATGTCTTCCACCGCCACTCTCATAACCACGCCACTCTCATAACCACGCCACTCTCATAACCACGCCACTCTCATAACCACACCACTCACAAGATGCAATACAGTGGAACCCCCCTTTTAAGACCTCCAAAAATCCGAGAAAATCGGGTCGTAACAAGAAATTCCTCCGAGGTAGGAAAAACACCCCCGTTGGTCAAAGGGAAATAACCATTCTCACTGCCACCAACTGAGAAGGTTATTTCCCTTTGACCATTAATATCTCCCTCTATAAGTCCTTGTAGAATCTTAATCCACCAATAACTCCCTAACCGTGTGTTTGACTGGTCCCAATTTTTGTAAGGACCGTCTCAGGAATGTATAGAACCTGTTCACCAAGTTTGGTGACGATGGGTCCGTTCATTCTTGAGATCTATATGCGAACACAAACAAACACATGGAGCGAATCCTATACACACCCCTATACCGGGGGTGTAAATAGGAGGGGGTACATTTACAGAGGTTCTGAACAGAAAGTCTGGGAAAACAAGATCTTGAAAGGGAGGGAGTCTTAAATTTGGGGGGGTCTTAAAAGGGGGGTTCCACTGTAAAAAACTATCTTTCTTTCTTTCTTTATTTGGTGTTTAACGTCGTTTTCAACCGATCAAGGTTATATCGCGACGGGGAAAGGGGGGGGGGGGGGGGGGGGGGATGGGATAGAGCCACTTGTTAATTGTTTCTTGTTCACAAAAGCACTAATAAAAAATTTGCTCCAGGGGCTTGCAACGTAGTACAATATATGACCTTACTGGGAGAATGCAAGTTTCCAGTACAAAGGACTTAACATTTCTTACATACTGCTTGACTAAAATCTTTACAAACATTGACTATATTCTATACAAGAAACACTTAACAAGGGTAAAAGGAGAAACAGAATCCGTCAGTCGCCTCTTACGACATGCTGGGGAGCATCGGGTAAATTCTTCCCCCTAACCCGAGGGGGGTACTGTTTAAAAAAAAAAAATTTAAAAAATTAAAAAATAAAACTGGCCAGGAGTATTTAGGTTTAAAAAGTAGTCCTTTTTGTGTAATCAGGTGTACGACAGCACATATGAACACTGTTTTTTGCTACCTAGCTGGATATGAATGAAAACTCGTAAACATTATGACAGTATTTCTTTTTACTTTCTCAGGATACCAGTGATTTCTGATAATAATGATATTTCATTCGATGATTTTACTGTCAACAAAGGTTTCACTTTAGATTTGTATTCAGCTTAGTTCATCACAAAGACACGTACATAAGCAACTCAATATACAGAAAGTAAATTTCGCTACCTGAGATAATAGATTACATTTAAAAAAATTTAAAAAATTTAAAAAAAGATTACATTATGATAAAGAATACATGTTTTATATGATGGCTAAGTTTAAGGGCACATGTACAAGTAATACATACACGCACTTCATTATCTAATTTTCAAATAGTTGGAAAGCTGTGATTAGATGAGATAAGTCTCCAAAACTTTTTGGACAATTTATTTGTTGAAAATTAACAGAAACATTTACAGCTACTGATGCGTATCCTCTTCTTTCATGCAGAAAGATTCATGAAGATCTAACATATGCAGCCATATATACACTTAAGTAGGTATAGTGGAATCAACAAAGTGTGAATAACTATATGAAAAAGTTCACTATGATTAGAATATTACAGGAAGTAAATCTCATATACAAATTCACCAATCTTTCGGAATGCATGGGAATGCCACTAAAATCAAAATGTCCTTATGAACCATAACAAGAAATAGCAATTTAGACAAGCCTTGAAAAACTGGTTTAAATGTTGCAAAACAGTACCGGTAAGTGAATTAAAAATATTCTGAGAGAAAAAGTACACAATATGTAACGTTGACCGAGTGAGTTTGCTCCATGAGTCTGCAAATGCAACCAAAAAATACTGCTACAAGTGTGAGTCAACCTCAAGCTGGGACTGAGCTGCCTGACGACTGGCAGACTTGTCGAGTTGCTCATTTGCTCGCAGGCAGAGTGATGATTACAAAATCGATAAGGATAAGGTATCCTATATCCCGGTGAGGTTACCCTCATGGAACTTTGGCCTGCTTTCTCAATGAGAAAAGCCAGCTGCCATACAGTACAATATGCTACCTTTTTTTTTTTTTAATTTTTAAAACCTTTTTCTGCATGCAAAAACAGTTATTCTTTGCTTGATGATGTTTTAACACACACAGGTGCAGAGCTCTAATTTTTCTGTAATTTTATCTCCTGTCCCCTGCAAGCCGATATCTGCAATCAATCAATCAATCAATCAATGAGGCTTATATCGCGCATATTCCGTGGGTACAGTTCTAGGCGCTCTGCAGTGATGCCGTGTGAGATGAAATTTTATACGGCCAGTAGATTGCAGCCATGTCGGCGCATATTTACTTTTCACGGCCTTATTCCAAGTCACACGGGTATGGTAGACAATTATTAACTGTGCCTAAGCAATTTTGCCAGGAAAGACTTTTTTGTCAATCGTGGGATCTTTAACGTGCACACCCAATGTAGTATACACGGGGGGTGGTTCGGACACCGAAGAGAGTCTGCACACAAAGTTGACTCTGTGAAATAAATTTCTGCCGAACCTGGGATCGAACTCACGCTGACAGCGGCCAACTGAATACAAATCCAGCGCGCTACCAACTGAGCTATATCCCCGCCCCGCAACAGGCTGGTACACAGATGACTTCAATGCCTCGTACAGACACTTCCATTAATCATACAGATCAAGCTCAAACTGTCATGAACATCACAATTTGCTGAATGCAAATGCTCACCACAATAATGCTGGTGTAGATGATGATGTTAACAGCAAGTTTGGAGCTGCTTGTAAGCTGCCATACTGAACGAGCTTTCAGTGAACCTGCAGCTTGCTTGCTGGACTAGCACACTGTAAATTGATAGATGAACCAAACTCAGCTTTCATTCCTCTTTCATCTTCATTCAGGCAACATAAGCCCTCTTCCTCCTTATTCTTCGTTTTTGCAACAAAAACAAATGCATTTCCCGTCCTGATACTTCAGCAAAAAAGGTCACTTTTTCTTTTTCTTCATTTCTGCACAAAAAAAATTGCTATACCCTTCCTTCTTTTTCTTCGTCATTTCTGCAACTTGCTTCCACATCTTACAGCGATGTCCCTTACTAGATGAGGAACGAAAAGAAGTGTGGCCGTCACCAACTCCCTTGCAGACCAAACTATACGGCAGTCGACAGGAGTTGGAGAAAACGACAACATTTATCACCAGTGCTGGACTGATTGTGTAACCTCTGCGAACGCCAAGAAGAAGAAGAAGCAACTTGCTTCCCACACTCCTTCACTGCAACAAACCTAGGCTGACTATGGACCTTGCTAATCCTGTACAAACCACCTGCATATTGAAAAACCAAGTTACACTGCCATCTTGGGTTCAAATCCCGCTCAGAGCTGCAGTTTGCTGCGCGGCGTAGTGGAATGCGCCATGGTGGATGAAAGCGTGCGCATGCTTTCAGCTAGACGGCCAAACTCCTCCCATTTCTGAGACTGGGCGCTCAGCTCCAGCGATTTCTGGTAGTCCGCTGTTTTGAGGTGAGAGTCCATCGTTGCGATTTCTGCCCGCAGTTCTATGATGTTGCGGTCCTTCTCCTCTATCTGAATGGCACAGGCAAAGTAGAGAGAATTATAGAAACACAGGTCGTTTAAAAATTATGCATAGACACAAGACTTGAGGCAGGGGAGCAGAGAGAGACAGACATGTATTTCCAGCGCTCCGATTTCTGCCTGCAGTTCTATGAGTATGATGGTGCTGTCCTTTTCCGCTATCTGAATGACACAGAAAATGTACAGTGAGAGTTGACAATTTTGGGAAATAACTCTGTCACTGCCACATGAGCGTTTGGCAGAGTTATGCCGCTTGAAGCTCGGACCAATATTTCAACTTCCGCTTCCGGCCAACACGTGCTCAAAGTAAAGAAGCAAGGAGAGGAGAGAAATCGGTCCAAACATTATGCGTTGCTCGCGGGGAAAGTGCGATTCTGATAGTCGATACCCTGCGTGCGTATGTAACGACAGTTTCTTCCCATTTGTGAAACGTGACATTACACGCCAGTCATGAGCGAGAGGGTGTGTCTCAACCACGTGATTTGCTTATACCATTATACCCTCGTCAATAAAGAATTTATAATCGTATCGCCCATCCACTCTCCCTCCCTCCCTCCCTCCCTTCATACATACAGACAACCAACCTTTTTCTGCAGATCAGCCACATGCTCCACCAACAGGACTTTGTCACGCTTGAGTTGTGTTATGTCTGCTTCGCTCGACTGATGCAAGGCTTCGAGTTCGTTGACCTTTGACTGGAGCGTGTTGACCTTCAGTTCCGTTTGGTTTCCGTACACCTCCTTGTTGGTCAACTGGGCACAGAGAGAAAGTCATGGTTAGAGAGAGAGAGAGAGAGAGAGAGAGAGAGAGAGAGAGAGAGAGAGAGAGAGAGAGAGAGAGAGAGAGAGAGAGAGAGAGAGAGAGAGAGAGAGAGAGAGAGAGAGAGATGACAGTCCAATGCAATAAACCACACACACACACACAAATCAAATCAAATCAACTTTATCAGCATGGAGAAATTGCAGTGGTGGTGCATGTAACAAAGACCTCCCCTCTGACTGACCTCGTCGACAGACATTCCGTTTCCCACGAAATGTGTGCTGACGACACTCAGCTTCAGAACTCAGCGACTCCCTCAGAATACGCCCAGATGACCACCTCCCTTCAGTCTTGCATTGCTGACGTTGAACTCTGGATGTCCACTAACAAGCTTAAAGTTAACTGTGACAAAACAGAAGCCATTCGTTTCACCAAATCCTCTTTCTCCTCCTCTCTCTCTCTCCCTCCTTCTATCACTTTGGGCAGCAGCACTATTGAATTCTCAGACTCCGTCCGTGATCTTGGCATCTTTCTTGATAGCGATCTCTCCATGAAACCTCATGTTATGAAAGTCTGTCAGTCCGCTTACATCGAGCTTAAGAGAATAGGTTCTATCCGCCCATACCTTACCGAAGATGCCACCAAGACCCTTGTTTCCTCCTACATTCTTTCTTGATTAGACTACGGAAATTCTGTTCTCATTCATGGCTGTCCTCAGTCTGTCATCCATCCTTTGCAGCGCGTTCAAAATTCTGCATCCCGGCTTGTCTGCAAAGCCCCTCGGTCCCAGTCCTGTTCCCCCTTGCTAAAGAAACTTCATTGGCTCCCTGTAGAGCTGAGAATCCAATATAAGTGCTGCTGTATCTGCTACAAAATAATATCTGGGTCAGCCCCATCCTACCTGTCTGACCTGTTCACACTCTATACACCCTCACGATCCCTCCGCTCCTCTGTAGACACTAGAATATTCCGTCTATCTTCTTTTAGTCGCAAACAGCATGGCCAGTGAGCCTTCTCCCACTCTGCTGCCGTTGCGTGGAACTCTCTCCCTTACTCTATCCGACACTGCCAAACATTTTGTTCCTTCAAATCAAACCTTAAAACACACTTCTTCACACAGTATTTTGATTAATTTTATTTCAATATGGTGCATTTTTGATCAGGTGTTTGAATGTTTTGCCTGTGTTAGTATGCTTGCAGCTTGTATTGATGTAGTGTTCGTTGTTCACTTGTGTGCTGAATGCTGCTGCATGTGCTTTTTTGCTTTGCTTTGTATGTATATGTATGTTTGTTTTTTCATATTTTTTTTCATTGTAAAGCGCTTAGAGAACGTAAAGCGCTCTATAAATCTCCCATATTATTATTATTATTAAGACAAACACACGCACGCATGCACACTAATAAACACACACTTCATTTCCCTGAAGAGAGAGAGATACAGAGATAGAGATACACAGAGAAAGACAGAGATCGAGAGAGCCCGACTCCTCTCAAAAGGACCAAGGGTGACAACTACTGATGAGCTGTCAGGACAAGGGGAACTACTAAGTCACCCCTGCCATGCACAAATAAAAACAGACAATGGGGGCAAAAAGGCAACAGAAAAACAAACAAGCAAACAAACAAATAAAATGTGATGGCACATTTGAGAGCGTGTGAAAAGGGATTCTCACCAAAGACATTGTGAAGTAGCCACAAGTGTTCATTTTTTGCAAGTTTGGATATGCTGTATAAAACTTTCACTGCAGTGATGCATCTTCATGCACACACGGTTTAAGATCCACCATTTGTTTCGAAAGTTTATTACAGTAGTCCCTGCAATGTACGGCCGGCCCCCGGCATGAGCGGACACCTGACATGTACGGACACATTTGCTCGGCACGGAGTGTTTTCCTTCTATATTTTCCCCCCCTTAAACGGACACCTGCAAAACGTGGACGCGGACACATCTTTTGTCCCAACAGCAGGTCATACCTCCAATGTACGGACAGACCATCGTTACATTTTCACCACAACAAAATCGATAACAGAGCAGTCCGGCTCTTGGTACAAAGATCACAGGCGTGATGACAGTCCCTGATAACTTGAGTGCACGTGTACCCATCAGGAGGGGGGGTAGTTTTGGTCAGGAGTGGAGTACATGGAACATGCGAAGTTTTACTATGGCCCAAGGGTGTCCGTTCATGAGAGGGACTGCTGTAGCAATTATGGCTGTTAAAATCAACATGTTAAGTCTGGGAAAGGCTGAACTTCTTTAACCCAGTGTGGGACTTTCAGTGGGGCGACCACCCCCAACCCAGCGCGTCCCCGGGTGGCGGATAGGGGAACGGACTTCAGATATGAAGACCAGCCGCTTGCGGCCGCGGACCAAACTGGCGGTGTTTCCTACCAGGGTGGAGTGGGGAAGCAGGCGGCACTGCTACTCTCTTCGAAATGCTCCATCGCCCTTCGACGGGACTCATCTAATGCGACTATGGGCGCATTAAAACCCTAGCTCCGGGTGGGATCCCGGCAAATCCTCCCCCCTGTGCTCTCAGGGTAGGACGTACGGGCCATGAGCTAAGGGTGAGGCAACCCCGACAGAAACCTCGAGTGCTGAAGACGGAGGTACTGGGCTGCACGGCGCACTCTAATAAACCATGGTACCACGCATCAACGCCAACCATGACACCATCAGATAGAAGCGACACTCATGGCGCTCGCCCACTGAGGTCCCTCCGGGGTGAGGCAGCGCCGGGCTCCAAGCCTCAAAGGAGCCCAACCTCAGCTACTGGAGGTCCCTCTCGTCCGTCTTGCTGCGCCAGGGGACGGAGGAGGAATGCGACTGGTAGCACAACAACCACTTCAACATCCAAGAAGCGTCAACCTTTTATGGTGATGCATTGGAATGCAGAAGGAGTCATGAACAAGAAGACAGAGCTAGAACATATCTTGCATGAAAGGAGCATCAACGTCTGCTGCATTCAAGAAACCCACCTGCAGATGGGAAAAACCTTCAAGGTCAGAGGCTACCAGTGCTTCAGACAGGACAGAGCTGACAGACGCAAAGGCGGAGTCCTGACACTAGTTAGGAACAACATCCAAGCCTGCGAAACAGCCGTCCACATGGAGGGAGCAGAGTACCAGATGATTCGGGCCAAACTGAATGACACAGAGTTGCAGATCCTGAACTTTTACTGCCCCAACGACCGTCCACTATCCCTTGACACCATCGAAGTCCCAGACTCGAGCTTTCTCGCAGTAGGGGATTTCAACTCTCACTCCCAGAGTTGGGGTTACAGTCAGATGGATCGCCGGGGTGAAGAAGTGGAAGACTGGCAAGATGAACACCATCTCATCCTCATAAACTCCCCAGATGATACTCCAACCTTCTACTCCAGACGATGGCGCACTACCTCCACTCCAGATCTTGCTCTCTGCACCGAAGATGTCCACCGAGACGTCACCAGGGAGGTGGGAGAGCAGTTAGGAGGAAGTGACCACAGGCCAGTGTTCCTCTCCATCAACAGGAACACCATGAACTACCCTGTCCACCCTCGCTGGAACTACAAGAAGGCTAAATGGAGTCTTTTCAGACACCGAACAAACACTCTTACCAAGGACCTCCATGTCCAAGGTAGAGACATCAGTAACGTTGTCAGAGACCTGAACGCCTGCATCCTGCAAGCAGCCCACGAGTCTATCCCACGAGGTGCTCGCAAAGAGTACAAGCCATACTGGACCAACCAGCTACAAGAACTGCAGGATGAGGTGGAATCTGCCAGACAGGCAGCAGAAGGTAGCCCATCAGATGAGAACCACCTACGGCTCCAGCAGACAAAGGCTGAATTTCTCAAGGCAAAGATCCAGGCCAGACGCAAAAGCTGGAGAGAAAAAACCGCTGCGCTGAATCTTGAGAGAGACGGAATGAAGCTGTGGAGAGTCGTAGGACAGCTCAATGATGAAGAAAACAGAAGCCAGAATGTGACACTGGAAGAGAACGGAGAGATGCTGACAGGGAGACGAGCAGCTAACCGTCTTGCTGACAACTATGCAGACGAGAGCAATGTACCTGTCAGTCCTGTCCAACAAAGAGAAGCAAGAAGAGAACAGAGAGAGCGGCCACAACACCACACAGATGTGGAACCCATGAAGCAACCCCTCACTCTTCATGAGCTACAAATTGCCTTGAGGAAACTAAAAACCAGGAAATCCCCAGGGCCAGATGGGATCACGAACGAGATGCTGAAGCACCTAGGCAACACAGCTGTCCTGAAACTACTGGAGGTCTTCAATCTCAGCTGGGACACAGGCAAACTGGCACAAGTTTGGCGAGAGGCCATCATGATTCCTATCCATAAGAAAGGAAAGGACAAGAAGAAGCCTGCTAGTTACAGACCAATCAGCTTGACCAGCTGCACTGTAAAGACCCTAGAGAGGATGGTCAACCAGCGCCTGCTTTGGTATCTAGAGACTGAGAACATCCTGGCTCCTGAACAGGCAGGCTTCAGACAGTTTCACAGCACAGAAGACCAGGCAACCTATCTCTCCCAAGAAATAGAAGATGCATTCCAGGAACAGAAGGTCCTCTTCGCCACCTGGATTGATCTACAGAAAGCCTTTGACAAGGTCTGGACTGATGGTCTCCTCGTGAAACTGCAGAGATGTGGAATCGCAAGCAACATGCTGCGATGGATCAGATCCTAGAGCAGAGCAAGAATCTCAGTCAACGGTCGAGTCGGCAAGAAAATACTACTGCGACATGGTGTCCCACAAGGAGGAGTCCTCTCTCCTACACTCTTCTTGGTCTTCATCAACGACCTTGTACAAATTCTTCCCAAAGGTATCCACGCTGCATTATATGCTGATGATTTGGTGATGTGGTGCAAGGAGGAATACGCCACAACTGCCACTTACAGGATGCAACTGGCTGCTGACCGGCTGGCGGCATGGGCAGATGAATGGTGTGTTGCCATCAACAAGGAAAAGTCCTCCACAACACTCTTCACCCTATCCTCAAAACAAAAGACTGGAACCATCAAGTTTGGTGACACACCCTTGAGAAGTGATGACGAGGCAACCTTGGTCTCACTTTTGACAAGAAGCAGACCTGGAAACCCCACATCCACAATGCTGAAGCAAAGGCCAGGCGCAAGCTTGCCATCATGCGGAAGCTAGCCGGAACCAGCTGGGGAGCAAACGAAGAGATACTCAAGCGAGTCTACCAGGGAGCAGTCAGGCCCCATCTTGAGTATGGCTCCACAGCTTGGTCTACAGCAGCGAAGACCCACCAGCAGACACTGGACAGGGTCCAAAACCAAGCCCTCAGGATCATTACTGGATCGATGAGATCCACACCAATAAAGGCCATGGAAGAAGTTGCTGCCATTCAACCCCTCAGTCAGAGAAGAGACGCCAAGGTCATGGTTCAGACAGAGAAATTCAAGTGCCTGCCTGTACATCCGATGAAGAAGAGGATGGATAACCTGACAAAGAACCGCCTCAAGCGCAGCAGCTTCTTACATGAAAGCAAGAGACTTGCCAGAGAGCACCAAGCCTCTGTACCTCCATCAGCACTACCAATCAGCTTCTCAGATCTGCCGCAGCCATGGAATGAAGACTACAAGAATCTTCACATCTCCACCACAGTCCCCTACGTTACCTCAAGAGATTCCCAGAACGACACTGCCAGGCGCACCCTAACACTCGCCATGATTGCTGAACGGTACCCTGAAGACGCCTGGATCCACGCGTATACAGACGGTTCAGCAACAAACGCCGTGGCCAATGGAGGAGCAGGTGTACTTGTCAGATCTCCTGAGGGGCACACTTCTACAGCAGGGATACCAACAGGAAAGTACTGCTCAAACTATGCAGCAGAAGTTCAGGCCATCATGCAAGCAGCCTCCATGATTCATGACTCGGAAAGCGAATGCCCCCAAGTTGTTTTCCTCTCCGATGCACTGTCTGCCCTGGAAGCCCTTGCAGGAAACAAACTTCCTCGTCTGATGGAGAAACTCCAGGAGCTTGCCAAGACTCGACGAGTAGTCCTGCAATGGGTTCCAGCACACTGCGGAATTCCAGGCAATGAAACAGCTGATGAGCTCGCCAAACTCGGAGCCAGGGAGGAACAACCAGACAACCCAGTCAGCTTCGCTGAAAAGAAAACCCTCGTGAAGGCAGCAATGCGACCACAATCCACGAGAGACGCATATCATCTCCTAGAACGATGGCAGCAAGTAGTGATCATGCGACTACGAACTGGTCACTGTCGCCTCAACGCCCACATGTTCAGGAAGCTGAAGCTGACCCCATCACCAACCTGTCCCTGTGGTCTGGAAGACCAGACTCCAGAACATGTCTTAATGACATGCCCCCAACTCAAACCAATCAGAGACAAAGTGTGGCCAGCATCAGTCCCTCTCCGCACCAAACTCTGTGGGAGCAGACAAGACCTGGAAGCCACGACGTCATTCGTCTCGCAGACTAAACTGATGGTGTGACGGCGAACGCAAGAAGAAGAAGAAGAACATGTTAAGTGAGCCAGATTTCCAGTTGTTGTTGTTTTTCTAGCATGGCCTCCTCAAATACACACACGAACATACATGCACGCACGAACGAACGCACGCCCACACACACATACACTCACAAACACACAAAATAAAACCCACACAAATAATCAGCACTGAATGACAACTCTCACCTGTTCCAAGTACTGCTTGCTCTTTCCTTGTTCATGCTTCAGCTGCTCCTGGAGTTTGTCGATTTCATGCCTGAGCGCCCCCTCCTTGTCACGCAAGCTGACCACCTCACCAATGCTCGTCGAGTGTCGCTGTTCGTTACTCTGACGCAGTCCCCGTTCCTGGAGACAGAGCAGCTTCCTTTTATGGGCAACGCTCACAAGTAATTACAGCTGAACCCCCTTTTTGAGACCCCCCCCAATTTCAGACTTCCTCCGTTTAAGACCCTGTTTTCTCAGATGTTTTGTTTATTACTTCTGTAAATGTACACCCATTTTAAATCTCCCTCCCTACGGCGGACTGCGGGCTTCGCCCTACAGACCGGATTGAAGTTTTCGCGTGGCTGGGAATGCAGAAGAAGTTGAAGAAGTCTGCCTCCTTTTTACATTTAGTCAAGTTTTGACTAAATGTTTTAACATAGAGGGGGGAATCGAGACGAGGGTCGTGGTGTATGTGCGTGTGTGTGTGTGTGTGTGTGTCTGTCTGTCTGTGTGTGTGTGTGTGTAGAGCGATTCAGACTAAACTACTGGGCCGATCTTTATGAAATTTGACATGAGAGTTCCTGGGTATGATATCCTCAGACGTTTTTTTCATTTTTTTGATAAATGTCTTTGATGACGTCATATCCGGCTTTTCGTGAAAGTTGAGGCGGCACTGTCACGCCCTCATTTTTCAACCAAATTGGTTGAAATTTTGGTCAAGTAATCTTCGACGAAGCCCGGACTTCGGTATTGCATTTCAACTTGGTGGCTTAAAAATTAATTAATGACTTTGGTCATTAAAAATCTGAAAATTGTAAAAAAATAAAAATTTTATAAAACGATCCAAATTTACGTTCATCTTATTCTCCATCATTTGCTGATTCCAAAAACATATAAATATGTTATATTTGGATTAACAACAAGCTCTAAAAATTAAATATATAAAAATTATTATCAAATTTTTTTTTTCGAAATCAATTTAAAAACACTTTCATCTTATTCCTTGTCGGTTCCTGATTCCAAAAACATATAGATATGATATGTTTGGATTAAAAACACGCTCAGAAAGTTAAAACGAAGAGAGGTACAGAAAAGCGTGCTATCCTTCTCAGCGCGAATACCCCGCTCTTCTTGTCAATTCCACTGGCACTGCCTTTGCCACGGGCGGTGGAGTGACGATGCTACGAGTATACGGTCTTGCTGCGTTGCGTTGCGTTCAGTTTCATTCTGTGAGTTCGACAGCTACTTGACTAAATGTTGTATTTTCGCCTTACGCGACTTGTTTTAGATATGATTTTCTCAGATTGTTTTAGGTGTTAACAGGGGGATTCCACTGAACATCGATTTGGAACAGTTACTTCCTCCTTAAACCTGTCGGTGAGAAAGATCTTTGTTGTTGTTGGTGTAAACAAACAAGGTAACTACTTCTTTTTTGAGTCCATTTATCCCAGGAATGTGAACACTGCAAAATTTAAAACTGTCCGTACTAGAACAGCCCTGGGCATTTGTACAGTACAGCAGGGGCTCACATCGGCCCAGGCGCTGAAGGATTTGTATAATTAACAACCAAAAAAACGTCACCACAGACATTACGCATCCAGATTTCCGGCATATACCGGAAGAATCCCACCCATGCAAATGTATAAAATGTACCATCATTCTTGGACTACAAGGCTACCAATTTTAAGGCACACCCACACGGAAGTTTTTGTCCATACATAAGGTGCACTACAGAACTGTGATGGCAGTCATGGAATTGATCAGCGTCCAATTTTGGTCAACCATTGCAAGTACAGTTCAGAGACATATCCTGCTTGCTGCCGCGCAAGCAGAGAAAATGTTTTCCTCTTTATCTTTACTGCGCTGGCTGCAAAATCCCTCACGCGGAGGTGTTTTCAGACAGGCCAGACACAGGTTGTCCCGGAGGTGAATAAGGCCAAACAATAATTTCAATGTTTCCGATTCACCCAACAACCCTATTTTGTCCTCCCGACCCGAACAGTTTTTTTGCCCTTCAAAAAGGAAAATAAGAATGAAATAAAAATGACAAGACTTCATTTTGCAGACTTTACAGGAACAGTCACTCTCCTCAGACCTCGGGGGACACACATTTACGGCTACATGTAGTAGAATGCCACATGCGCCTGTGTAAATAAAATAAAAATCTTCAATAATTTTTAATTTTTTTTTTTAAGTAACCAAACTACTGACCCTAAATTTGTGTTTGCCTTGTCATAGGAAACAAATATTTTGGAGGGGGTTAGGGGGGATCCGAAAATAGGTAGGGACAGGCGGTAAGGAACAGTGGCAGTAAACAGAGCATTGAAAACAAACCAAATCAGTCACAAATTAGACACATATACAGCCAACTATAGTAAAACGCAGCGATCAGGTTCAAGAACAATACAACCAGAAAATGACTGCAAGCCACCAGACATTTCTCTCACCCTGTCCAGCTGTTTCTCTAGCTCCAAGACTTGCTGGCTAAGCGCGGCATTCTCCTTCACCAGGTGGGAGCTGTCCTCGTTAATCTTGTCACGCAGGTAACGATCCTTCTCCGCGTTCATCTCCGTCTCCTTCAGCTTCTGACGCAGGTGGCGAATCTCATCCTGTGCAAAAAAGAAGAGACATTTGCATTTTGTAACAATGATTGCTTGTGAGCATGAAAAATTACTTTACATTTTCTTTCATTGTAACACCAGCAAATGCTTTGCTCGTACCAGTAGTCTAAAGAAACACATAGAAAACAGATAATTTTCCAGGTAATATAAGTTTGGTTGTTACTGTCCTATTTCTTAAGTGTTGATTAAACCACTTGTTTCTTGAGTGTTGGTCAGTAACGCATGTACTTGTTATTTTGGTTGCTAGGGTTTTTTATTTTTGTTTTTTTCAATCCAAAGGTGGAACTTCTTCTTCTGCGTTCGTGGGCTCAAACTCCCACGTACACTCATGTTTTTGCATGAGTGGATTTTTACGTGTATGACCGTTTTTACCCCGCCATTTAGGCAGCCATACGCCGCTTTCGGAGGAAGCATGCTGGGTATTTTCGTGTTTTTATAACCCACCGAACTCTGACATGGATTACAAGATCTTTCCCATGCGCACTTGGTCTTGTGCTTGCATGTACACATGAAGGGAGATAAGGCACTAGTAGGTCTGCATATAAGTTGTCCTGGGAGATTGGAAAAATCTCCACCTTAACCCACCAGGCACGGCCGGGATTTGAACCCACGACCTTCCGTTTTGGAAGCCGGCGTCTTACCACCAAGCCATTTCGCCCGTCCAAAGGTGGAAAAAATCTTTAGGAAAACCAAAACACAAACTATGAATGCCTTAACCTAGATGCAAACGTACCAATTTTTCCCATTAACAAACGCACATACAGACACACAACATACATACACCATTAAAAAAAACACGTAAAAAAACAAATAAAACACATACCCTCAGATCTTCGGTGACCTTGTCCTGTATCTGAACAGTGCTGCTGTAGAATTTGTCCTCGACCTCTCTCAGCTGTGTTTCCATGGAAACCAACTCTGACCTTTTTTCATCCAAGGCCAGCTGGGTCATCTTGTGCTGCTCAATTCTCTGCTCCAGCTGAAAAAAAATAAATGTGTGTCAATGTCAATTTACGCTAAAGACGTTCAATGTGATATCTGAATTAAACTATAGTGTTAACTTTTTTTAACTGGACAATCAAGACTACATCTAAAGTCCAATAGACGATATTTTTAAATAACTGTGTTGTGTCTGTATGGGTTGTAGAAGAGTGAACTTTTCTTGCAAAACCTCGTATAAACATTGAAAAGGGCCAATCACTAGCGATTTTTTTTTCTTAAACACTTGGACGGGAGCACGTGTTTCCGACACTCCCCTTGCTAGTGATTGGCCCTTACAATGTTTGGTAGAGGTTTTACAAGAAAAGGTCACTCTCCCACAAGTTATTTACTGAATGTGTCAACTGCAGAAGGAAATCAGTCTAGCAAGCCTGTAACAAGAGGAGTCAGCTGTTAAAAAGAGAAAACATTGGATGTACCTGAGCTTTCAGTGTGTGTATCTTGGTCTCGGCATTAGTGAGGGCCACAGTACTCTTGTCAATGGACGACTTGGCCTCCAGAAGTTGGGCGTCTTTACGGCTCAGCTCTCGCTCCAGTCTGTCCTTCTCTGTCTTCAAGGTCACCACCTCATCCGTGAACAGGCGCTTGTCTTTTGACCGCACATCTAAGGAATAAGATTAAATACTGAAAATTAGAGATGAAACCAATGATAAGACTTTCACTAAACCCTGGCAACAGTTATGCAGTGTCTGCATTTAAAGGGGCAGTGTAGGAGTCACAGCATTGCTGAAGCAACCATTTTTCTTTTTGTCGCAGATTAAAATGTAAACAGTCAAAAGATTTACACAGCTAACTCACACATGATGCCTTTACATACCTTTAATGTTGCCAGACAAACGACACTTTATGCGGTTTGTCAGTTGGCACCCCCCGTCAAAATATAATTTACATTCCCCGAGATCATGTTCTCGTGGGGCTCAAGGCTGTGTGCTTTATGCCAAAATGGACCCATATACCATCTTTTAAAATTCTAATCAAACACATTTATGTCTTGACGTAAAGTACCAAAAACAGAAAGAATTCCCTCTCTCGCCAAGACAAATTGACTTCGATGTAGGGTTTTGACATAATTAGTTCATGTGCGGGACCTGCTGTGAGCCTCATCTAAGGCCACGCTTTCCTTCCCGGAGATAGAGCAAAATTAATACATAAAAATTGCAAGTTTTGACTCCTTGCATAAAAGTCAATGAAACTTGGTATTTTTTCAAAGAAGTAGCTGCCATTGGCATGACTGAAAGCCCCAGAGGCTCCATACACCTGGACGTGACAAGTTCAGTCATTTTAAAATATGACTAAAAATACTGACTGTGATGGAAATAACAGACTGATAGAGGGTCTTTTTTTTTTATTGCAATTTCGATTCTTTAACCAAGCAAATACAGTTGCACACTGCAGTTGTATGTGCTTGCAGCGTCTACACAGGAATATTGTTTTGAGTCAAAACTGCAGCAGAACTCTTTTCGATTCAAACAAAATTCAAGGGCACTTGAAGTGCAAAAGGTATTTCTCCAATTTTGAATTTCTTTTTCTTTTACAATCTGTTTATCTGATTGTGAAGCAGTCTAATAAATCTCTAGTGATTACATTAAAGCAAGAAATGTTTTAGATGAATGCATGGTTGATTCACGTCAAATCTGGAGGGAAAAAAAATTGACATAAAGTTCAAACTGAGAGTATAAACAGAAAAACCATCCAAACATTACATAAACTCACTTGCTTAAACTCAACTCCAAGAAATTTCATTCATAGAAGAAAACTAAATGTGCCAATCAACATAGCATAATAAATTGATAAAGCAATAACAAAAGCAAAAATCAGCATGCGCATTTATTTACAAAAAGCAAAAAGCAGCCTGTGCATTTATTTACAAAATATCTATCTACTATCTTTATGTCCATAAACACAACTGCCTATCTAATCTATCTAATTTTATCCACCTGATCTAACCACCTGCCTAACTACTAATCAATCAATCAATTGTTTTGTTTTGAATATATCTTCAGGATCGGGCTCCTCAGTCACACAAGACTTCTTCTTCTGCGTTCATGGGCTGAAACTCCCACGTTCACTTTTTTTTTTGGTTGCACAAATGGATATTTACGTGTATGACCGTTTTTACCCCGCCATTTAGGCAGCCATACGCCGCTTTCAGAGGAAGCATGCTGGGTATTTTCGTGTTTTTATACCCCACCAAACTCTGACATGGATTACAGGATCTTTTCCGTGCGCACTTGGTCTTGTGCTTGCATATACACACGAAGGAGGATAAGGCACTGGCAGGTCTGCACATAAGTTGACCTGGGAGATTGGAAAAATCTCCACACTTAACCCGCCAGGCGGCAGCGACCGGGATTCGAACCCACGACCTTCCGCTTGGGAGACCGGCGTCTTACCACTAGGCCACTGCGCCCGTCTAAATTTCCTGATTTGTCAGTCACACAAGACATTGCAGCACATCCACAGACTGACACAAGGCGCATCAAGCATTGTCTTACAAAACCACTCTATGCCAATGAATTATCTTATAATTTATCTGCAGGTGAACAAGAAATAAATAAAAATAAAAATAAAAATAACCATCTATATGTCTTTCTGCAAGCCTGTGTTCCTGCATATATCTATTTGTCTGCAGTCTATCCATTTTTCCATGAATCTATTTTTCTACCTACAGCTGTCTATTTATCTCTACCTATGCTGTAAAACTCACCAACACTCGAACACATGCGCTGACCAACAGTTGAATATGTGCGTTCACCAACAGTTGAAAACATGTATCGACTTTTCCCTATTTCAATCAATCAATCAATCACGCAATCCATCAATCAGCTGACAATCAATGATCATGCTATAAAATGTATGAAAATCCAAAATCAAAAAAACGCTCCAAAATTCAGCATTAACAACAAAAAAATGCCTCGCTTGTGTCTTCCCTGCAATTGGCTCAATTAACATTTTCTCAGATAATTTTTGTCTAATTAGTGTCTGTCTGAGCACTTAAAAGACCACTGGGTCGATATTTTTGTGAAAGTAACGTTCTGTTTTGTCAATATTTAAACATTCCCACAACATACCTTTCCTGTGTGTTTTTTTTATAAAATGTGTGGAAAACATTCGTGTACAATATTCAGGTATCAGACTTGCACACTACTTTTTGTGTTGCTGTAAAATGCTAAATGAAGTTGTTCTCCGAACTACATTATTTGTTCATTTTAACTCACAAATAAAAGTGGGGTTTTTCCTCTCTCCACAATTTGCAATAACATTTTGAGAAGTAAAATAGGACAGGATCTTAAAACCTACATTCTTCTAGGGATTAATAAAATCACAATTAAATATAAAATTAATACTCAGCCACAGGGGTTGGGATTCCATAGATTCCCTGAACTCTGAACATATTTTAATCTAAAAATATCAGAAATAAAATGGTCAGTCAAGTAGCGTTACCGGTTTGAGTTATTTTCACCACCCCCCACCCCACCCCATGACAGGCTAATAATACGCAGAGAATAGGTTAAGATACCACTCGAGCAAGCCCCATGCAGCTATCATCTTCGACTAGCCGGCATTAGGTTTGATTCGTCAAACTTTAGAGATACAATGATCATGAGATGACGACAGATGATGATGCATGGGTGTGTTCATGCTTTTCCTGCCCCGAGACTTTTGCTGTGAGCTTGGGATCTTTATAGTGAACATGCGTGCATACAGGGGGTGTTTGGACCTAAGACGCGTCTGCACAAAGTTGCCTCTGGAAAGTAAATCCCTCGCCAAACCTAGGTTTCAAACCTACACGATAATAGCGACAAACTGGTTGCAAAGCTAGCTTGCTTAGGCCAAATAAAAGTATATGTTGGTTTAGGGTAACCCGACCGACCCCAATTTTTCCCACCGACCCTAAAACTTTTTTTTCATTTCAAAACAAAAAATCCCCCAAAACTCACCTTTGGCACATTTTGCCAACCATACCGAGACTACAAAAATTTTATAAATTTTAAAAAAGCCGACCTACCGACCCTATTATTTTTGGTCCCGTTACCCTAAACCAACATATACTTTTGTTTGGCCTTATCATCTGAGATACAGACCTGTGCCTCAGTTCTTAATGAAACCAGGTTCAGAACAGATTACTCTTGAGGATGAAAGTCGCTTGTTCATTTCAATGCTTGTTATTCTCTCAGGTGTCAGGAGAATGTTCCGAATAATTCTCACTTACTCTACTACACATGCTGAGCGCTTACTTCCATTTGTTTATCAGAACAGGTTACTTTTGATCGGTTTGTAAAACGGCTAGTGCTATCACCGTCTCACTTAACTTTTACAACTACAGCGCTCACCTGCTAAGTCGCGGATCTGTTCTTGAAGTCGCTCTTTCTCTGCCATAAGGATGCCGATGGCTGAATCCTTCCGCTGCAACTCTATGGCCATGGCGTCCATTTCTTGCTGCATTAGCTGTAAAAAGTACAAAAAGAAATGGATAAATATCAAAATAAAGTAGAAACTCCCTTTTAAGACCTTCACAAATCTGAGAAAATCAGGTCTTAAAAAGGAGGGAGTCTTAAAAAGGAGGGAGTCTTAAAAAGGAGGGAGTCTTAAAAAGGGGGGAGTCTTAAAAAGGAGGGAGTCTTAAAAAGGAGGGAGTCTTAAAACGGGAGTACATTTACAGAGGTTATAAGCAAAAAATCCGAGAAACCATGTTTTTAAGGGGGGGAGGGGGGTGGGGAGGGGTGGGTCGAGTCTAAAACAAAACATGTCAATATTATGAGGGAATCTTTTCATGGAAGTTAATGTACAGAGGCTATAAACTAACAATCTGAGAAACCAGGCTCAGGGAGAAAAGGGAGGGGGGGGGGGGGGGGGGGGGGAGTCTAAAACAAATCATGTCAATATTATGATGCTTGCTGCAGATCAGTAAAACACACACCCTGAGTTTGGACAACATGCGGTCAGCCTCCTGTACCATCTGGGGATGTGTGTCTGCCGCCTTGCGAGCCTGTTCACGTCTGTCACTCTTGTCAAGGAATGAAATCACGTTGGTCTTTTTTTTATTGCAATTTTGACTCTTTGACCAAGCAAATACAGTCTAACCTGTCTATAAAGTTACATATAACCAAGGGGCCAACCAAAAGTGGTCGTTCTAGACCGATGGTCGCCATGGAAATGTGAATGATATCAAACAAAAATTCGTCTGGGATTCTTTGTGGTGGTCGTTGTGAGCGGGTGGTTGCTTTCAAGTGGTCGCAAGGGCGGGTTCAACTGTATCTATCGTCACATTCTACAGACCCATCTCACAGGGGCTGAGTAGCTCAGTTGCTAGATCACTGGACTTGTGATCCTAAGGTGACGGGTTTGAACCCAGGCCGGGGCGGATCAACTTTATGTGCAGAGACTCAGAGACGGTATCCATGTTCCACCCCCGTGTCACCACTGTGGCAAGTAAAAGACCAGCTGCCATAATGCTGGTGAATGATTACACCTAAACACGCACACACCTGTGTATCTCATCTAAAGTCGGGGCAACACCCCGGAACATGCCCCTAATGGTTTCACCATGAGGGTGCAAAACAACATTATCATAATTGCCCCCCCCCCCCCCCCCCACCCCCTTTTTGACAACCACACGAACACCAATCCAAACAGCAGAAGGATACAAGTAGTTAGCCTCCAGCTCCAAGAAGTAGACCTGTTGCTGCAGGTTGCGTATGTATTCTGTCTCAATATTGCTGTGGGCCTCGCCCCCTTTTGTCATACTTTTCCTAAAATCAGAAAGAATTCTTAGAATGAAACTTTCCAGGTTGAACAACAACTGATATACAGTGGAACCCCTGTTGAAGACCTCCAACAATCTGAGATAATCAAGTCTTAAAAAGGAGACACTCTAAAATGAAGGTAAATTTACAGTGGTTAGGCCTAAAAAAAAAATAGGTGTGGTTACGGTAACCCGACCTACCCTATTTTTGGGGGCCGACCCTATAACTTTTTATTACATTTGTCAAAAAAATACCCAAAACAACAAGTAAACGAGTGCAGAAAACGCAATGAAAGCGAAAGCGCCCGAGTCGCACACTTATTTCCCTGTCAAGTAGGTTTAATTTGTACACATTAGAAAAAAAAGTAAAAAAAAAAAAAAAAGTGATTGCCTACCTTCCTACCCTATTTTTTTGGGCTATGTTACCGTAACCACACCTATTATTTTTTTTGGCCTTAGAAATAGAAAATCTGAAAAAAAACTAGGTCTTAAAATAGGAAGTCTTACATGGGGTGTTCCACTGTGGGTCAAAGCAAAAAGTGCCTTTAACCCCTTCACTGCCCACCCCGTATGTAATACGTGGTCATTTTCGGTTTGTCCTACGCCCATAACCGTATCTCATACGTGGGATTTGTGTCAACAACATTTCAGGACATTTCTGAAAACTAAATGGGAGGTAACCACTGTCTAAGCACTTGTAGGGGTTCTAAACACAGTTCTTTCCCATAGACCGTTCGGAAAATGCTGTTATACTGTGGCAGTGAAGGGGTTAAAAGGGAAATTCTTACAGTTACACACACAAAACACGTCAATACAAGTACTGAATTAGAAGTTCAGTTTTGCAGCGCCCTTTGACTATCGCTATTTACTGCTATGCCATAAGACTGTTACCATACATGTAGTTATAAATGCTTTTATGACTGTACCCAGAATGACACCAGAAGAATCATATATATATCTCTCGAACACACACACACACCTTCCGAAAAAAAATATTGAAAAAGACACATCTTTTTAAGAATGACATCAGCAGATTTCACAGCACACAGCTTTACACAAAACAGGTTAAAACACTGACACCCCATTTCAATAAATTTGCAGTTGCTAGACTGTGTGAGATACTCACGCCATGCTAGAGAATTCTGCCATGTTTCCAGTGCTTTTGCGCAGAGAATTGGCCATTGTTTGCTTCTTTGACGCTGTCTTGTCCACATCTGTTAGATAGGCACCTGCAAATATACAGCAGAACATGTTACATTTGTTTTGACTGATTCTGCGAGTGTGTGTGTGTGTATGTGTGTTTATGTGTGTGTGTTAACATTTTCTGTGTGGTAGTGAAATGGCGATGGGGATACAGAGCCATGTTTTACAAAAAGGTTGCTGTTTAATGGGTTCATTTTTCATTCTTTCTTTCTTTATTTGGTGTTTAACGTCGTTTTCAACCGTTCAAGGTTATATCGCGACGGGGAAAGGGGGGAGATGGGATAGAGCCACTTGTTAATTGTTCACAAAAGCACTAATCAAAAAATTGCTCCAGGGGCTTGCAACGTAGTACATGTACAATATATGACCTTACTGGGAGAATGCAAGTTTCCAGTACAAAGGACTTAACATTTCTTACATACTGCTTGACTAAAATCTTTACAAACATTGACTATATTCTATACAAGAAACACTTAACAAGGGTAAAAGGAGAAACAGAATCCGTTAGTCGCCTCTTACGACATGCTGGGGAGCATCGGGTAAATTCTTCCCCCTAACCCGCGGGGGGCATTTTCCATTCTGATAGATGTTGATACCACACTTTCAGCAACCCCAACAGCTAGCTGAATGAGGCAAGTTGAACAAAACACTCACTTCCTTTGTGGCAGAAAATGTCAGTTAATTAACTTACAATCCACATTCTTCATCAAAATTCTAAAGTTATAACAGTTGCATATATCCCTTTTCAAAGTTCAATGGAAGTGACACGTCTCGAAGGAATTCTTTCCAAGAATTTAAATATGTTTAAAACCCAGATTGAAGATACAATGTGATATTTTCAGTGTTAGTTGCATGGCTTATCCTCTACCATGTAAGCCCTTTGAAACAAAGCCAAGTACTTTGAAAGGGGGATAATCCGGTAACACATGTGATAGTGTGGTGCGCTAGTCCCCCTTCCAAAATGCCAAAGTAACCTTGAAGCATGCAAATATGAAAGAAAATGCACACAAACAAAACTGGGCATCTGGTATATTTATGGACATAGTGTATAAGCATTGAATCTGAGAGTTATGACTGATTTATACAATAAATGCATAAATAAGAATCTTAGAATAAATGACACAACAGACCTGGAACTAGAAGAATGCATAATTCAAGTTAGATAAATTCATACTATAATATCAGTTTAAAATAGTAACCTACAAAAGTGCACTTTACCTGGGAAAATTGTCAGAATTATTGCTAATTTTTACAAAGCAAAAAAAGTCTCATTGTAAATCAAAAAATAATTTTTGTAAAATGGGTCACAAATTCAAAGTTTGTTTTGAAGTTGTTGCAATAAACAAAACAATACCAAATTTGTTAGTTGGTATGTTAATAATAATAAGAAACCGTACATGTTCACAAACGCACGTTTCAAAACATCATCAACCCTGAATAACCTCACAGTCAAACACTAGCAAGATACCTCTTTGCTGCTCTCTACAGGACTGTAACAAAATATATTTAATGACTGCATAACATGGAATATCTTCAGTAAAATATTGAACATATAGACAGTGTTTAAATTCAGTCCAAAAGTGTTGTACATTTACAGTTCTACTTCAGCCTGTGTCATTTTATCATCACATTCTGTCTCTACCATATCTACTATGTGAATGAATAAATGAGTTAGTAAATAAATAAATACATGTTTACAAATACAACATTTTAAATACCTTTCATATGTTTAATTATGGTGACACGGGAAGGGGAGGGGCTGCGAGAGCGCAGAGACGTTCGACCACGCCCACCCGGAGATGGGGTTCGTGACCTCGCCACTTTGTTTCGGCCGCTAGGGCTTGGCGACCTTAACGACTGCCTCCACTGATGAACGTCTGGAGTCTGACAACCCGCTGGCTCAGAAATCTTGTCTACAGTTGTCATTCTGTTTGATGCTGCCCTCTTTTCAAAGATAGAGTACGAGTTGATTTGCTTCTCAGTGTCTTATCGCCTCTTCTCTGCTGTGTTCTGTTTCTGCTATATTCGCTGTCTGGTGATTTTTGTTGTCAAAGCTGTTCCAATATGCTCTGTTAGCAGGCCCCTATGAAAAGCAATATTTTCCGTGTTAGTTGTAACATGTACTGCAAATACCTTTGCACCACAAGTGGCAAAGCAAAAGTGTTTCCCTTTTCACAGCCAAAGAACACAATTATACACACACCTTCAAGCCAGACTTGCTCATGCTGTAAATAAATAAACAAACAAATAAACAAACAAAAATCTTGTTCTAATCTATCTGTTAACATATATGTGACCCTCCACCACGAAATGAGTAGCATGTCACCTCGCGCGGTTCTGCACTAGGCTTAATAAAAGTGTGAGGGTCACCTTAGTCACAGGCTTATAACTCAAACAGTTTTTGCTCTTTTCTAAAACGGTTTTCACCACTGGATAGAGCATACAAAACTCTTTAGAAAAATGTAAAAATATGAAAATCATGCAAAGGTGACATGCGACTCATTCCGTGGTGGAGGGTCATATTTATTATATGGATTTGAACAAATTGCCGGAAATTGCAAGTTTACAGTACTTTAAGTCAAGTGAAAAAATTAAAACGTTTAAAGACATGTATAACGATATCCATGAGGCCTAAAAAAAAAATAGGTGTGGTCGACCTACCCTATTTGTAGGGGCCGACCCTATAACTTTTTATTACATTTGTCAAAACAAAACAAAAACAAAAAAACGAGTGCAGAAAACGCAATGAAAGCGAAAGCGCTCGAGTCGCACACTTATTTCCCTGTCAAGTAGGTTTAATTTGTACACATTAAAAAAAGAAGTAAAATAAAAAAAAAAGTGATTGCCTACCTTCCTACCCTATTTTTTTGGCTATGTTGCCTTAACCACACCTTTTTTTTTTTGGCCTGAGTAAACAAATGTCAAAATTGATACTGATCAATACATTTTCACACAGGTGTAAGTGAATATATTGTTAACAGTTAAGCATGAAGCTTGCTATTTCTAAATAAATTTAAATGACAGTGACCTGCATATTTTGCACATCTCCCCATGCACCATAACAGCATGATAAACGTTTGCGTACATGAACAAATATGTCATACAAGCAAAACATAAATATGTATGCCTAAGGACCTGCTGAAACAATCATGCACTTATGAAGAAACCTGCTGAAGATGATGCTAGTCTATGAACCTTGATCATCAGTCGACTGGCTCACTAGTCATGAACAGACTCACTGTTAGTAAGTCAATAACTGTCAAGGTCTCAGATTATACATGTACTTTGACAAGCTGTTAGAATTCTCTTTACTGATACTGATAGTAATAATCACCTTTTCTTGCATCTACATTTTCTTTTCCGTTAAATTTCACAAATGCATATTTATTTCCTTGCACCAAAGCCCCAACGTTACCGAAGCACAAACTAAGTAAAGTTTCTTTTCCAAGCTTGAAAGTTTGTCAACATCGCAAGTCTTGTTTCAACAGGTGCTTGTGCACTCGCAAACATCACTGCAAAATTCCCCCAAGAAACCAGCCACAAAGCATGCACAAATAAACAATAACATAGGCGCGCACACAAAATTGCTTACTGCAGCACATACCCCCAAGGTACTTGGGCGTAGATCTAAGGTCAGACACCTTAGAAAAGGTTGAGGACATTCGAGACATGCCAAAAACTTTTAATCCGAATACGAGTTACAACTCGAGCTCGCGCGTCTGAGGTTGACAAGGAACGCAGCAGAGCTACCATCGTGCCTAGTTTCGAACTAAGAAATCTCATAAAAGACTTAAGTTTTACACACAAATCGAATATGTTTTATGGTTTTGGTCTCCTCAAAGGTGTATTATCTTAAATGGTTTTATAATTTATTCAAGATTCTAAACTAAGATCGCTATCTCAGCGTTGTTGTCCAACATGGCGTTCCTACAGGTAGGCGTACCAGGGAAAATAAACTATATTTTGATTTGTGGGTGTAAAATGAAGTATGGTGCTTTTATTTAACGCTGTGAAGTAAGCTACATATTTGAACAATATATTGCAGTCGTTTTATTTGTGTGTTTTTTGCTTAACTTGTAGATAACACGTTATTTTGTCAAATAAATTATGCCGGACTCTGTTTTTGTGATCATGTGACCAATAACATGATTTTGTTAACACAGTGCCATATATCAGCTGTAATAATATGATGTTTGTGCTGGGGTAAAATTACAGGCATTGTCTGATTGTATTGATGTGTTTTTGCAGTGGCGTCGTTTCAACTTCTTTGACAAGGAGTTGGTAAAAGATCCTGCCACAGACCAACCTTTTGATTTGCTGAAGGTATGTGTGTACAAGAATTTGAATACTTTAGCCGGGTTTACTGTTCATGTGCACATATCACTGAATATCAGTGTGTAGATGGGTGCATGTATTGTATGTGTGCACATGCTATCTGCATTTTTTTTTCTCAAGTTTTATGATCATGTATTTTTTTTTGAATAAAAATAAAAATTTGTGAAACTGAAAGCTGAAAAAAGGATATGATCAGGAGGGTATATAATGTAAATAACAAAAGTTTAAAAAGGCAGATAAAGAAGGGAACTCAGGTTTAAAGGTATAACTGTACAGTTCATAGGTTTATTTAATTATCTGCACTTCATTATATGTGGTCTTTAAAACCGTAGGACTGTGAGAGTCTTTGATATTTGCATAGGTTCATTTGATGCATTTGAAATTGAATCCTTTTTCCCCTCTTTCAGGAGATAAACATCTCAGCATGCACAAGTGGGCGTGGCAATCTGGTCATCGCAGACTTCGAAGGCAACATCTTCTTCATCAATCGGCAGCTGACCTTGACCACCTTCAAAGGTTACGAGATCCGCGTGTCACATCTTCACCAGATGAAACAGCACAACCTTCTCATCACTATTGGGGTATGTGAACTTGTGTTTTTAGTTTTTGTCACTGCTGCCACCATGTGTTGTTGATATTCACATCAAACAAACACCTGACAGATCTGCACATATTCAATAGAAAAGAACCACAGAATACAGAATACAGAATCTTTAATTGCCCAAGGTTGGAAATTTGTGATGACATTGCGGTTAAGAAACATTTCAATCCAGCCATATACACCAACACACGCATCATTTATACAAACTGATCAACAACATTAATTTAAAAACAACACTGGACAGCATAAGTTTAAAAATACATTCACTAAAACTAGCAGTATACACTCAAGCTTTCTCGCCTCAAGTCACACACGCACACACACACACACACACATACACACGCACGCACACACGCACGCACTCACACACACACACACACATACACACACACACACACGCACACACACACACACACACATACACATAGACATATACACACACACACACATACACACACAGTGACACACTAAGTTGACACAGACAATGCACAAAGTTGTGCTAGTGTACTATGCATGCATTGCATGGAAAAAGATGCTTGGCAGAACACTAAGAAGAGTTTGTGTACATACGTGTATAAAATGAGAGATCTGTGAGTGACGAGCAACCCTCAGTGTGTGCCTGTGTATTTCATTTTCATTATTGATGAGTCTGTGGGGAATTTTGTAAGTAATTTTCAAGTTTAATAATCAGAATACGTACAAACCATTGCAAGTAATCTGTTTTTGCAGGAAGATGAGCAAGGCGTGAACCCGATCATCAAGGTCTGGAACCTGGATAAGGTAAGTGTGTCGTTAATGACATACGATACCGATTAATGCACAACCTAGCAATGATCTTACGAGTAATGTTTTACCGCTGATATGATAAAGTCACCAAGATAAATACGTACGTTCTCAAAATATTTTCTCAGTTTATCAATAGTCTTGCAGAAGAAGGAACAGCATTTTTTACTTGATGCCAATATTCACGCTATGATGTTTTCTCGAACTTTGTTTTGCTTTTGACGTCAGAATTTCTATTTGAAAGAGAGGGTCAAGAAGAGATGTCTTGGTGTCCTTTCTCAGTAATGATTGATATTCTTATTAAAAGTTCAATTATGGGGCTTCACAGGATGTGGCTCAGACACTTGAGAAAGGTTCAATTTGATGTCGACAGATGCTTGAAGTGACTGTAGCAAACATATTATGTTATGTATGAATGCACATACACTCACACACACACTCACTCACACACACAATCAATCAATCAATATGAGGCTTATATCGCGCGTATTCCGTGGGTACAGTTCTAAGCGCAGGGATTTTTAAACAAAAATTTTTAATTTTTTTTATGCAATTTATATCGCGCACATAATTATTCAAGGCGCAGGGATTTATTTATGCCGTGTGAGATGGAATTTTTTTTACACAATACATCACGCATTCACATCGGCCAGCAGATCGCAGCCATTTCGGCGCATATCCTACTTTTCACGGCCTATTATTCCAAGTCACACGGGTATTTTTGTGGACATTTTTATCTATGCCTATACAATTTTGCCAGGTAAGACCCTTTTGTCAATCGTGGGATCTTTAACGTGCACACCCCAATGTAGTGTACACGAAGGGACCTCGGTTTTTCGTCTCATCCGAAAGACTAGCACTTGAACCCACCACCTAGGTTAGGAAAGGGGGGAGAAAATTGCTAACGCCCTGACCCAGGGTCGAACTCGCAACCTCTCGCTTCCACACACACACACACACACACACACACACACACACACACACACACACACACACACACACACACACACACGCATACAAACACACACAAACACACACATGCACACACACACACGCATACATATGTGGATGGACATTTATTAGATACAGGTAGTTAAACAAAATCACACACATATGTTGACACACATACACACAGATTGATACACACACATTCTGGTAATATATGCGTGCTGTTGTCTATTTCATCATTATGATTAAATGAAACTGTCAGAGTCAAACGTGTTTGGTTTTCGTTCCAGATGGACAAAGGAATTCCTGCCTGTACCAGACTGACACGAGCCATCCCTGCCAACAAACCCACGCCTGTAATTAAGTTGATTGATTTTTACATTTTTCTTAATTGAAGAGAACTTTTATTTGTACGAAATAGACAAAACGACAAACATGTACTAAAACAACGATACGAATGAATTAATATGCAAATGATACAAAAGACCGGATAATCATATTCCTTACTTTCAAATGTTAAAAAGTTGATTTATTTATTACTTAACATGTAACCAGAGAGAGGATTGTACGACAAATAACAGAAGCTAAGATTAGATAACATTTTGCAGCCAATGTGTCACGGAGGAGTAAAACCACTACAACAAGAGGCGAAGCCTTCAAGGCTCACGTAAGAAATCGACAAACAGTAACACAAACTCAATCACTTCGTCACACATACACACACACAGTAAGCATAGGTGACACGGTGCAAGAGTGCGAGACACTAGATCTAGATCTGTCTGTCTGTAGCCTACTTACGGGAACACGACTGCCACGTGGCCAGATCGACACTGCGCTTTCGACAGCGCTTCCTCGCGCAGACACTGGAAACACGCTGTGCAGATTAACCTGTAGGAAATCTCCTTTGGTATCTTCTTGATCTATTTTTCTGGAGCTACGAAACCGAACAATGTGAAATCGTCTTCTCCGAATCGGCAAACTGCAGCTCGGTGATAACTGTATCTATACCACAATCCTTCACGCGATCTGACCTAACCTTGACCCCTGACCTGGTCTACATACCACACACGACACAAACCAGTCAGCTGTTTTTACCCCCCAAAAAAACCCCACCACCCGTTTTCTTTGGATACACACTTTAACTACATACGTGCCGACGAAATGTTGATCATTGCTTCAATACTTTGAAGCTGTTGCTTGAATAATAACCAGGTAAAATTAGTATTTCGGTGTTCAGTCAAATGTTAAAGTTTCTACCACAGACATACATACATACGCACGCACGCACAGACAGACAAAAGTTTAGCATCGCATAGGCTACACTTACGTGAGCCAAAAACTACAAGTCGAAAGAAGCGAAAATGCTACATTTTGTCAGTCTGTCGAACTCACAGAATGAAATTAATAGACACAGACACTGCACAAAGTTGTGTGAGTGTACCTGCTTATATATTATAGAGCAAAAATTAAAGGCACCAGGTATTCCATGATTTGACAGAGGCTGGCCAGACTTGCTCGTATAAATCTACACATTTGTTTCAGGTTTTTGCTCAGGTGGTAAAGCTAATTTCATTGTATTTTTCCACTTACACCCTTGTTGTAGTGTTGATGATGCAGTTTAAAAAAGCATGTGCAGTTTGTTCGAGTTATTTTCAATTGTTTGTTTGTTTTAGGGCTGTTGTTTACCCCTCCCCCCCCCCCCCCCATTTCTTCAATTTTGTTTAATAAGGCACATGCTTTGTTTGTTTGTTTGTTTTAGAATTTGTATGTTCCCGTTGTTCTATATGTATGGTGTTCAGTTTTGGATGAAGTATAAGAAGGCCAAGGAAATTACTGCAAAATGTAATTGTTATGAAAAGGGTAGCTGATTTTTTTTTTATTTTACTGGATTAATGATGTGAGGTATCTGGCGTGAAAATAACTGACAAAGAAATAATGATATTAACTGGTAGAAAGCCACATTATTATGAATGCTTTAAATGCTGGTCACTGAAGTATCAAATAATTAAACAGAAACTTACTACCCCTCTGTTTACGTGAGTGAATCAAATTATGCAAGAACGCCTTGACAGTGGATTACAGTGTATATTTCCTGTCGCAGGTGACCTGTTTCACGGTCCATGAAAATCTCAACTTCATGACCGTTGGCTTTGAAAATGGCGCTGTCCTGCTCTTCAAAGGGGACGTCACTCGAGACAGGTGAGTCGGGCATCACATCATGGTGATAAAGTTTTTGATAAAATATGATCATTTTTTTCGGCAAGGGAATACTTTTCAACTTTAAACCTTGACCAGAAAGTGGTGCAGGTGGTAGCAAATATTTATACATAGCTAGAAGTATGATTTGAAAATTGCATTCTGTCTTCCTCGTTTGACAATTTGTGATTGCCCAGTGCCGTGCCAGTTTTCCCGTTTCCAGTATTTTACCATTTAAAAGCTGAAAATACTGGAAGTAAAATTTACCTACTGGCTTATGTTTCCCCTGACTGAGTTTCCACATATAATATATTACATTTTATAGTTTTCAAATCCCCATGCCCTTCCCTTTCACATTGGCTCTCTCTCTCTCTCTCTCTCTCTCTCTCTCTCTCTCTCTCTCTCTCTCTCTTTTTCTCTCTCTCTCTCTCTCTCTCTCTCTCTCTCTATCTATCTATCTATCTATCTATCTATCTATCTCTCTCTCTCTCTCTCTCTCTCTCTCTCTCTCTCTCTCTCTCTCTCTCTCTCTCTCTCTCTCTCTCTCTCTCTCCTGTCTATTATTCTTTGCTGGAGAAGTTTATTTTACTCATTTTGTTTGTTTCTTTCTTTCTTCACAGACACAGCAAGCCTCGGCTTATTCATGACGCAGGTCGACCAATCACAGGGCTGGGGTTCAAGACTTCAGGCAAAGATGTGTACCTGTTTGTGGTGACTGAAGCCAGTGTCACTACCATAAACATTACCAACAAAGACATTAAGGTTTGTGTGTGTGTGTGTGTGTGTGTGTGTGTGTGTGTAAGTTAAAAGAAGTCTGTGCATGTGTTTCTAAGGCCACCCAGCTGTCACAAAGGACCTGCCTTTGATCTCACCGCACACCAGCGTTTCTTCTCAGACATGGAAGGAGACTGGCCCTCTCATAGATCATAGATAAAAACTCGGTCATTGACCCCGGTGCAGGGAAAGTGTCCTCTCTCAGATTTCAAAGGGGAACCACTTCTCATAGCTAAAACTGGGTCATTGACCCCGGGGAAGAAGGTCCGTGTCTGTAAACAAGGCCACCCAGCTATCACAATGGACCTGCCTTTGATCTCCCGGCACACACAGAGCACAAATAATTCCACTCTGTATTCTTCCTTTGATGTACGGCTTATAGACCGGAAGCGCCTAATGTGATGTTTTTTCCCAATTTTACCTCAAAAATGGGGGTTGCGCCCTATATAACGAAGCGCCTTATAGTCCCGAAAGGGCGGGGATGTAGCTCAGTCGGTAGCGCGCTGGATTTGTATCCAGTTGGCCGCTGTCAGCGTGAGTTCGTCCCCACGTTCGGCGAGAGATTTATTTCTCAGGGTCAACTTTGTGTGCAGACTCTCCTCGGTGTCCGAACACCCCCGTGTGTACACGCAAGCACAAGACCAAGTGCGCACGAAAAAGATCCTGTAATCCATGTCAGAGTTCGGTGGGTTATAGAAACACGAAAATACCCAGCATGCTTCCCCCGAAAACGGCGTATGGCTGCCTAAATGGCGGGGTAAAAAAACGGTCATACACGTAAAATTCCACTCGTGCAAAAAACACGAGTGTACGTGGGAGTTTCAGCCCACGAACGAAGAAGATAGTCCCGAAAGTACGGTACATAGTATCAGTTGGTGCACACCTGGGTACAGTGGAACCCCCCTTTTAAGACCTCCACAAATCTGAAAAAAAATCAGGTCTTAAAAAGGAGGGAGTTTTAAAAATGGGGGTACATTTACGAAGGTTAAGAACAAAGAATCTGAAAAATCAAGGTCTTAAAAAGGGAAAGTCTTAAATTAGGGGGTCTTAAAAGGGGGGTTCCACTGTATATCGTTTGTCACTCTGTGTATGTGTCTGCCACTCTGTCTGTGTGTGCACATGAAGTGAAAAAAAGTTGTGTCTGGATTAAAAAGAAGCTGAGCTCACAGGTGCATGTGCCTGTGTGTTAACAAATTCATGTATTACTTCACACAGGCTCACAGCGTAACAAAACATTGAGACAAAATGAACAGCTTTTGTAAGAAGGTATGAATATAATAATAATAATAATAATGGAAACTTATAGAGCGCTTACCTAGAAGCTCTAAGCGCTTTACAATGACATTGCTATACACATGTACAAAACCAAAATACAGCATTAATACACAAAAAGAACAGGAGTACAAAAGCAAATTCATCGTTTAAATCCATGCAGTCGCAAACAAACACACGCGTGCGCACGCACATACGCGTGCGCATACACACACACATGCTATGACCACACACATTCACAGATACACACAGACACACAGACACACGTTCACACACACACACACACACACACGCACACAAACACACACACACGCATACAGACAGGCGCACACACATACATACAACACATACACATGCACTCACACATGAATACTAATATACCTACACAATCTGCATACATGGCGTACACACAAAAAAGCCGCAGATATAATCACAAAACCAAGCTCGTGCTTATGCACATCCATTTATCTGACTAGATAAACCGATTTGTAGTTTGCACAAGGAAAAGAGAAAAAAGTAGCAGCACACGATTTCCAGATCACTGGCTGCTGCAGGGGTCACCAGACAGTTTGGGAGTTACTGGTTAGTCTAGAAAATGCTGTGTGAACAGGTGCGTTTTCAGATTTGATCTAAAAGAAGAATAGGATGGACTATGTCTGACAGAATAAGGAAGGGAGTTCCATGTTTTAACAGCAGCAAATGAAAATGCGCGTTGTCCATGTACTTTTCTTTTTTTTGTTGGAATTCGGAACATTCGAGTGTCAGCGGCAGAGCGCAGCGATCTGGAAGGGACGTACAGGTTTACGAGTTCAGACAGATATAAAGGTGCAGAACCAGTGATGATTTTAAAACAGAGACACGAGCTTTTGTACTTAATTCTTTGATTGACCGGAAGCCAGTGCAGATATTTCAAAAGGGGAGTACAAGGTTGCTTCTTGGAGGATTTACAAATTAATCTTGCAGCTGAATGTTGAACCCTTTGCAGTGGTTGGATGATAGTCTGGGGGCTACCGATTAGTACTGAATTACAAAAGTCTATTCTAGATAGCACACACGAAGAAATTAGTGTTTTGGTGGCCTCTTCAGTCAGACAAGAGCGGACTGAACTAATCCTTTTCAACTCAATGTATGCGGCCTGGCAGGTTTTGGTGACATGCTGTTTCATAGTCAGATCGCGGTCAATAATGACTCCAAGATCGCGGACTTTATCTGCAAAATCAATGCTAACAGCACCGAGTGTTACTGCTTTTGGAAGAGAGTGAGTTTTTTTGGATTTTGAGAAACACATCGCCTCGGTCTTATCGTCATTCAGTTTAAGTTTATTTTCTGACATCCATGTTTTAACAGTTGAAGTACAGATGTCTAGAGAGTGAAGGAGGTTAGGAATGTTTTCAGGTGATTCTGATTTGTATAGTTGTGTGTCGTCTGCGAACATTTCATGCTCGACGGAATGAGTCGAGATTACATTGGACAGAGGAGTTGTATAGAGAATAAAAAGGACAGGACCCAGCACAGAGCCTTGTGGGACGCCAAACTCAAGGGGAACTGTGGCTGACTGGTGGTCACCAACAAGAACAAACTGCTTTCTCTCAGTTAGATAAGACCGAAACCACTGAAGTGCGGTATTGCGAATGCCAAAAGCCTGCTCCAACCGACGGAGAAGAATTTCGTGATCGATGGTATCGAACGCAGCCGAAAGGTCCAAAAGTAGAAGAACCGAAACTTTATCTTCATCAAGGGAGACTAAGAGATCATTTACTACGCGTAGAATAGCGGTCTCTGTACTGTGTCCTGGACGGTAAGCAGACTGGTGAGGGCTCAGGAGATTGTTACAAGAGAGATGGGAAGCAAGTTGGTGGAGAACGATTTTTTCAAGAAGCTTAGAAAGGAAGGGAAGATTTGAGATAGGTCTATAGTTCTTCAGTTGGTTAGGATCTAGTGAGGCTTTCTTTAGAATGGGTTTTACAACTGCCTCTTTGAAACTAGAAGGGACAGTACCAGTGGTCAGTGATTCATTTACAATGTTTGTAATGGTGGGCAGAAGGGTTTCGAGATTGTCGTGGAAAAGTTTTGATGGAATCGGGTCTAGCTCACACGACTTTTTTGCAGACTTTTGAAGAGTCTCTAGAACAAACTTTTCGGACACTGGTGTAAAGTTAAACAATGGAGAACCAGTGTACGTCTCAGTGGTGACGTTGCTGAGTGAGGGCTGGGGGAAACAAAATATGCAAATTATTATTCATGAACTGTGTTTGGAAGGGATGAAAGTTGCTTGTTCATTTCAGTGCTTTTGATTCTCTCAGGTAGACAGACTCCGCATAACTCTCACTTACTCTATTACACGTCATAAGCATTTAGGCAAAAAAAAAAAAAAATCTGTTTACGGTAACCCGACCGACCCTATTTTTTTTGCGCGACCCTAGGCTTTTTTTTGGCATTTGGGGAAAAAAAAAAAAAAAAAATCCCGACCTACCGACCCTATTTTTTTGGCCTATGTTACCGTAAACAGACCTCTTTTTTTTTTGGCCTTAGAGCGCTTTCTTTCCTTTATTTATCAGATTTTTAAAGTGTCCGTGTTAAAATTGCAGAATACCCTGGAACCGTTTGGCACTACGTTGGGTAACGTGATCATGAGCGACGCTACTCAAGATAACCAGCTTGTCATTGGCCGACAAGACGCGGTGTATTTCTACCAGCATGACGGCAGAGGACCATGCCTTGCGTTTGAAGGAGAAAAGTTACAGCTTCACTGGTTCAGAGGCTACCTCATTATCGTCAGCAAAGAGAGCAAGTCTATGCCTCGCGCCCCTCCCATGTGAGTAGATTGGTCTATTCTGAGAGCTGGTGATGTGTGTGTATGAGGGGGGGAGGGAGGGAGGGGATGAATAAAGTTACAGTTTCACTGGTTCAGAGGTTACTTCATTGTCGTTTGCAAAGAGAGCAAGTCTATGCCTCGCGGCCCTCCGATGTGAGTAGTTCAGTTGATTCTGGTGGCTGGTGGTGTGTGTATTGTATATGGATGGCGGGGGGGGGGGGGGGGGGGGGGTGTGCAATAGGGGTGAGAGTAATGTTACAGCTGCGCTGGTTCAGAGGTTACTTCATCGTCGTTTGTAAAGAGATCAAGTCTATGCCTCGCGCCCCTCCCATGTGAGTAGATCAGTTGATTCTGGTGGCTGGTGGTGTGTGTATTGTATATGGATGGGGGGGGGGGGGGGGGATTGGGGTGAGAGTAAGTTACAGCTGCACTGGTTCAGAAGTCTATGCCTCGCGCCCCTCCCATGTGAGTGGATCAGTTAATTCTGGGGTCTGGTGGGGTGTATGGAGGGACGGTGGGGGGGGGGGGGGGGGGGGGTGTTAGAGGTGAGAGGAAAGTTACAGCTGCAATTGTTAAAAGAAGGAGGGGGTCTTAAAATGGGGGTAAATTTACAAAGGTTATGAACAAAAAGTCGGAGGAAACTGAGTCTTAAAAGGGAGGAAGTCTTAAATTGGGGGGGGGGGGGGGGGGGTTCTTAAAAGGGGGGTTCAACTGTTCACTGTATCCCCACCACTGTTTAATCTGGTAACACCAGTTAGCTCCCTTCAAACAGGGGCAGCCACAGCCTGGAGATGAACCTGGTGACAGTGTACGACATCAACAACAAGTTCATCGCCTACACCGCCCCCTACCCTGAGGTCATCGACATCATGTGCGAGGCCGGGGCCATCTATATCCTGTCAGGTGACAGAAAGGTAGGCTGACCATTTTCACTTCCGCTTCTCCACTTTTGCTGTTAGTGCAGCCCTGAAAGTCCAAAGAATGGTCCAATAGCCTTTGGCTAGTGCTTCTGAAAATTTACTAGCCAGAGAGCAAATTTTACTAGCCAAACCAACAAGATTGTTTCAGCAATACTCGATATTTTCAGGCCTGTAAGGTAGGTTGTGTTCTGTTTGCGTTGAGCTAAATTTGTATGTTGAGCCACTCATTTGATTAAAATGTAGCTAAGGCCACAAAAAAAAAATAGTCTGTTTACGGTAACCCGACCGACCCTATTTTTTTTCGCGCGACCCTAGACTTTTTTTTGGCATTTGGGAAAAATTAAAAAAAATTTAAAAAAAAAATTTAAAAATATGGTTTTTTGGAAAAAAAAAAAAAAAAAAAAAATCCCGACCTACCGACCCTATTTTTTTGGCCTATGTTACCGTAAACACACCTATTTTTGTTTTGGCCTAATTGTCAGGGTTCTTCTTGGTTGTTGGTTTTCTGCTATCAGCTGTTCGGTGGTAATGCATGCATAACTATTTCTGTTATCGTGCCATGTCCTTGGTGGGTTGTGCTGGTCTGCCTCCAAATTCTTGAATGTCGGTAAATGAGCGTGAAGTTGACGGGCACAGTGGCGTAGTGGTAAGACATCGGCCTCCTAATCGGAAGGTCATGCGTTCGAATCCCAGCCGCGGGCGCCTGGTGGGTTAGGGTGGAGATTTTTCTGATCTCCCAGGTCAACTTATGTGCAGACCTGCTAGTGCCTTATCCCCCCTTGAGTGAACGTTGGAGTTTCAGCCCACGAACAAAGAAGAGGAAGAAGAAGAGCTTGAAGTCTTGTTCTTAACTGTGCACAGCAATCTTGGTGCCAACTGTTCACTCTGTTCAAGACTGACAGCGAGTCAGTACATAAAAAAAGGGCTAGAAGAAGCTTCACAGATTTCTCTCCTGCCTCCTGGAACACAGATGCTCGAACTTGATGCACTGAATACTAGACTGCTGATGATTGATTAATTGCAGATTGATATGTTTGATTAGCTTGTTTGATAAAACAATTGTTTAATCAGACATTAAAATACATATTCTTACTCCGAATCACATGATTAGCATTGACTTACTTGGAGATGCTAGGTCCTGATAAAAGCTTACCCGTCTAAGTCTAAGGGAAGCAACCTCAACTAAAAAAGTGACAGCACCATGGTACTTGCCACCTACGGTTGCCTCCCATTAGTAGGTGAACTACGTCACCACTGGCGCCTGGTCACATGATACACAGATCAATCGACATTTATCACTTGAGAGAGACGGTCGTGTTGGCTTTTGCTCTGGCTGTTTTCGTTGTCTGCTGACACCCACAGGCCTCGGCTCCCGTCGTTCTTGCTGGCTTTGCAGCTGGTGAGATCATTCCTTTTAGTCCTTGACTTGTTTGTTTCTGTTCTGCTGTTAATTTCGCTAGTCCGTTGGACTTTGAAGTTCTCAGTAGTTGTTGGCTTCCTTACCGGTCGCCATTTGTCTGTCTAACACGTGCCTTTGCTATTCTGTTGTTTTCGTCCGTACGGACGCTTAACGCTATTTCTAGCTTGTTTTTTAGCTTCCTTTCGGTTGCTACTTTGCATGTGTTAGTTGTTTGTGCTTGCTTACTTCTGAATTTTGTGTCCGTTCGGACTTTGGTATTTTCAGTTGTTTGTTTACATTTTTCGCTCGGTCTTAACATGGCCGACAGCGACAAAAAGAAAGGGGGGAAGGCTGAGGGCAAGGGCCCTGGTAAGCCCAAATCCTCTACTCCCGTGTCTTCTAGCAAGAATCCTCTTATCACTGTGTCGGACCCTCAGGGTAAAGTTTCGTTTTCGGTACCGTTCTCGGCGCCAGACGATTTGCCGTCCGGCTCTCAACCGCGTGCGTCTGCCCATAAGGCCGCCGTTTCTACTTCGGTTGCGGCACCAGAGCCTCTGCTCTGGTGTCTACTTTGATTTCCTCTTTGCTTCCAGAGATTAGAAGCTTGGTACGTGAGGAGATGTCACGGCCAGACGCGGTGGCCAGCACTGTCCCCCGGCCGGGGGTTAGCGACATTCTTTCCTTGGCCTCTTTGTTGAGGCTGGATCCCGCAGTGTCCTTGCCTGCCCTTGACCAGACTGCCGGCCACTGCGACCTTGGTGGACTGTCCCAGCCGGGACCCTCGTCTTCTCGTCTTGACCTGCACTCGTTGCCTACTACTTGTGGTAGTGTGACAGTGCATGTCCCTCCGGGGACAAGGTCACAGCAAGGTTGGTACTCGCAGCAGCCGTTTACGGCAGCTGCGCTTCCGTTTATCGGAAGCAGAGGTTCACCGGCTAGTGCACAGGCTACTGTCACGTCCGGCTCGAGCTTCGCCCTATTCCAGCAGTCGTCCGCGACAGTTGGGCTTCTGGCTCCGGCCGGGAGTAGTGATTCCTCGGTTAGTGCACAGACTACTGTCACGTCCGGGTTGAACCACGCCTTACCACAGCAGCCGTTTCCGGCAGCTGTCCTCTCCGGAGGTAGAGGTCATTCCTCAAGTGCACAGGCTACTGTCACTTCCGGTTTGTCCCAAGGTCATTCAGGACATTCCTCAGGTGCACAGGCTACTGTCACCCTCGGTTTGACTGAAGGTCATTCAGGTCATTCCTCGAGTGCTCAGGCTACTGTCACTTCTGGTTTGACTGAAGGTCATCCCTACGGGGTTCTGGGCTTCAGCCCTCATTCTGTGCAGCAACAAGGCTGGCATTGCGCTGCTGTTTCAGAAGAACCTCTCCGGAGGTAGAGGTCATTCCTCAAGTGCACAGGCTACTGTCACTTCCGGTTTGACCCAAGGTCATTCAGGTCATTCCTCAAGTGCACAGGCTACTGTCACTTCCGGTTTGACCCAAGGTCATTCAGGTCATTCCTCAGGTGCACAGGCTACTGTCACTCCCGGTTTGACTCAAGGTCATTCAGGTCATTCCTCGAGTGCTCAGGCTACTGTCACTGCCGGTTGGACTGAAGGTCATCCCTACGGGGTTCTGGGCTTCAGCCCTCATTCTGTGCAGCGACAAGGCTGGCATAGCGCTGCTGTTTGTGCTGCATTTCCGGCTCCGCCCGGATTGGCCAGTTCACCTCCTGTGACCTTGGGACACACGGGCTTCCTGCCTCAGGTGAGCCTTCAGCTGCCACACACTTCGGTGGTTGGGTCTGCTGATGCCGCACGACCTTCAGCTCCGGTCTTTGACTTTGCTCGGCTTCCTCTTGGTCAGGATACGAGTTTGGTTGACCTTCAGCAGGACGGAATTCAGTTTTCTGGCCCCCCGACACAGCGTCCTTTCATGGATTCTGATGGCTTTGCGCCACCTCCTTTGTTCGTTGCTTTGGACTTCAGGTCCTTCGACTACGAGCAGACGCTCTCGGGGGCTCCGGCCATTTTCAAGGTTGCCCTTGAGGCTGCCGCGGAGGTCACGTCCCGCTATTTTATGGAAGGAGCTACAGCGTCGGCGATGCCCTCTGGGGTCGCGCCTTCCGCGATGGCTGGCTTCTGGTTGGCTGAAGGTCATACAGGTCATTTCTTGAGTGCACAGGCTACTGTCACTTCTGGTTTGACTGAAGGTCATACAGGTCATTCCTCGAGTGCACAGGCTACTGTCACTTTTGGTTTGACTCAAGGTCATATCTACGGGGTTCACTGGTTAGTGCGCAGGCTACTGTCACTTCTGGTTTGAGCCTTGCCCTACTTCAGCAGTCGTCCGCGACAGCGCGGCTTCCGGCTCCGGCTGGAAGCGTAGGTTCACTGGTTAGTGCACAGACTACTGTCACGTTCGGTTTGAGCCTTGTCTTACGGCGGCAGTCGTACGCAGCAGCTGCGCTTCTGGCTCCGGCCGGAAGTGTGGGCTCACCAGTTAGTGGACCTGTTATGGTCCCATCCGGTTTGAGCCTAGAATTTTGTCAGCAGTCGCCCGCGACAGTTGCGCTTCCAGCGCTTGTCGGAAGTATAGGTCCTTCGGCAGCGAACATGTCGCTGTCCCTGCCGTTTCGGACCTAGGGTTTACCTTTTGGTTACCGGGCTTCAGCCGTCAGTTTGTGCAGCACCAGCTCTGGCATGGTGCCGCTGTGTCCGCTGCGCTCCCGGCTTCTCCCGGCGTTTCCGGTTTCATTCCCGTCACTTCCTCTTGGTCGTCGGCGATGTGGGACACGGTTTTGCTCTTTGGGCTTGCAGGCTCCCTGCCTCGGGCGGATTAGCAGCTACCACACACTTCGGTAGTGGGTTCTGCCGTTCTCCTCACTTCCTGTGCCTTTGGTCTTCGACGCCTCTCATCCTCCTCTTAGTCAGGGGTGAGGTTTGGCCGTTGACTTGCAGGAAAGGGGCTTCAGGCTCCGGCCTTCCCCGCTCTGCGTCCGTCTTGGGCTCTTATGGCTTTTAGCCAGCCCCTTCGCTTACCACGTCGGACTCTCGTTCGGTTGATGGTTAGCAGACGCTCTCGGGGTGGGTTTGGTTTGCCTCTCCGACGCAGGGGATGCTTTCTCCACCTTTGCTAGGGCGAATTTAGAACAGAGGAGGCCTTCCTCTCTGCACAATGCCCATGCGGTCATGTACAGACGGGAATTGTTCCTCGCCCATTCCTAGTCTATGAGGGATCAATGAGAGACACCCTTAGTTCTTCACCCTTGGTGGATGGGTCTCTCTTCGGCCTCCTGGCCTCTAAGGCCTCCAAGGCCTCCTGGCCTCTAAGGCCTCTTAGGCCTCCTGGCCTCTAAGGCCTCTCTGGCCTCCAAGGCCTCCAAGGCCTCCCTGGCCTCTAAGGCCTCCCTGGCCTCCAAGGCCTCCCTGGCCTCCAAGGCCTCCCTGGCCTCCAAGGCCTCCAAGGCCTCCCTGGCCTCCAAGACGTCCCTGGCCTCCAAGGCCTCCCTGGCCTCGTGGCCTCCAAGGAGATAAAGACTTGGAGGGACCTTTACACTCAGTAAAGAGCAGGACGCAGGGGACGCTTTATCCACCTTTGCGAGGGCGAATTTAGAACAGAGGAGGTGTCCTCTCTGCACATTGTCCTTTCGGTCATGTACAGACGGGATCTGTTTCTCTCCCATGCCTAGCTTTATGCGGTATCAACGAGAAACTCCCTTAGTTCTTCACCCTTGGTGGATGGGTCTCTCTTAGGCCTCCTGGCTTGGGAGGTCAGGAGGTAGGAGATAGAGACTCGTAGGGACCTTCAGGTCTCTTCCTTTGCTCTTCAAGGTTTGAAGCAGCAAAACAGGCTCTGCTTAAGCAGACTCAGCCTTTCAGGCTAAGTCCTCAGCTCAGGCTTTAACTGGAGAGGTTGTTCTTTCTCAGGCGTTGTAGTCTGTATTGGAACAACAGCTGGCCTTAGGGCATCCGGGTTTTTTAGCCTATGCTGGCGCAACAGCCATTCCTCCCGTTGGCGGTGGTGGCTGTTGTTTGTTTTTATGGACTCGGCCCTGGTGGGTCTTTCGCCGAATTGGACTCTGTCTTTCTTTGGCGATCGGGCTTGCTTGAGTGTTTCGTCCAAACTTAAGGTTTACTTGAGTTGGCCTCGGAAGTTGCATTCAGATTTTCCTGAGTTTGCATTGGCTTTGGCAATGCATGGTGAGGAGCCTTTCTTGTGGCCTATCACTTTCTCAGCTTTATTGGCTAACCCTCTCCTTTCGGCAGAGGTCTAGTTAATGCTCCGGTTTTCTGGGTGCGGGCCTTTAGTCCAGCATCTTTTATGGCCTGTCTACGGGCTTTACGGCTCTCAGTCTTAGCCCGGGTAATAGTCTCTTGACTGGCACGGGCGACTACGGTCTCCGTGTACCTAGTTTTTGTGTCTCCCTCTTCTCCCTCATCCTGGCATGAGGCGAGTCGGGGCGACTTCCGGTGGTTTGGGTTGCCTGTTACGGCTTCCTTCTACCACTTGCAACTATTACGGACGCTGGTTGGCTTTACGGTTTTTCCGTTTTTCTTCCCAGCTTGTTTTCTGGTTTAGGTTTTTGAGTTTCATTCAATTACCTACAAGCAGACTGCTCTGCGAACACTGACTTTTTGTCATTTCGTTTAGGGTCGCCGGTCACATCAAGCTTTGGCTACGGCGGCTTTCGCTTTCCGGTGCTTACGCACTATCTTAGGTCGCTGCTTCCTCTTTTTACCTCTCTCTCTGCTTTCGCAGGGACCGGTAGAGGACGACCGGCGACCGTTTCCTTTTGAGTTTTTCTCATTGAGTCGGACTCTTACTCATGGAGCATTTCCAGGCTGTTAGCATTTCCTTCCAATAGAAAGGGGGGGGGGGGGGTCAGCTTGTCTTTCCCTCTACTCGGATCGGGCTTATTCAAGGCTTGGTTCCTTTCCGGACTGTTTTTTACGGTTCAGGAGATTGGAAGAAGTGCTGGGCACAGCTTACCGGCTCTCTGAGGTTGTCTTTCGCATTTTTTGCCTGAGAGACATTGCGGCTGTCAATCAGGATGGTTCTCGGTCCTCTTTCTGTCACTTGGCAGTGGGCCAGTTCCTGGCAAGGGTGTTAGAGTGAGTCAGATGTTTTCTGTCTCACCGGGTCCTTTCCTGACTTTTGGCAGTGGGCCAGTCTATGGCAAGGGGTTTTCTTTCCCTCCGCCTTGGCGTAGCTATCTGCTATCTTTCCCCTATGCGCGGCCCGAGCTCATTTTCCAGGGCCTGGGCCTCCTCCTGGCCGTTTTACGGTCTAGGAGGTTGGATGATGCCCTGCGCACAGCTTACTGGCGCTCGGCTTTTGTCTTTATCAGTTTTCGTAGGGAGACTTTGCTGCCTCCTGTCAGGATGGACCTCGGTCCATTACTGCCTTGGGGGTAGCTGAAGGATGTCTCTCCAGAACTTAAGAGTGAGTTTGAACTTTTTTGATCTTACCCACCACCTTGTTGGAGTTATCTGCTAATCATGTGATTCGGAGTAAGAATATGTAATTTAATGGAAAATTTTTAATTAAATTTTCATTTGATTAATATACTTACCCGAATCACATGGGTAATTCCCTCCCGCCTGCCCCGCTTTATAGTTTCTTAGTATTCTATAAGTCGATTGATCTGTGTATCATGTGACCAGGCACCAATAGTGACGTAGTTCACCTACTAATGGGAGGCAACCGTAGGTGGCAAGTACCATGGTGCTGTCACTTTTTTAGTTGAGGTTGCTTCCCTTAGACTTAGACGGGTAAGCTTTTATCAGGACCTAGCATCTCCAAGTAAGTCAATGCTAATCATGTGATTCGGGTAAGTATATTAATCAAATGAAAATTTAATTAAAAATTTTCCATTAACAGTATACGTTAATTGGATCTGTGATCCAAACATGGCTTTTGGTCAATCGAGATGGAAGTTTATTCCACAAGCCCGTAGGGCGAGTGGAATAAACTGCCATCGAGATTGACCAAAAGGCATGTTTGGATCACAGATCCAATTAACATATATATCTCGACATTCACTGGTCTTAGGGGTTTTGTTTTCAAAAAAGAAAGAAACTTGCTTGAACACGGACCACTTCTCCGAGCAAAATCAACAAACCTAATCACTCGCATTCCACCTCAAGGTCTCGGCCAACCAAGACTATGGCATACTCGTAGCAAAGCCGCCGAATGGTACCGTAAACCAAGAATAGTGACGTAAGAGAATAGAATGTCGTCTTTTGATTTGGAACGTGACGTGTTTCAGAACTTCTTCTGGACAACTCGGATGGTCTTCTGCGTAGTTGTTGGCACGAGATTCTTTTTCTTCTTCGACAGCTCATCCTCCGATACTGTAGCAAAACGTTTCATCTTTTTTTCACTTTCGAGTTTGCGGACGACTGAACTTGACCGCTAAAAAGTAGTCCTTTCGGAATCATTACGCCGAGTCTGAACATGAGGTCTGAACATTGTTTTTAGGGAGGATCTAGGTGAAAGCGAGGCTGTTCTTATCTCTGTGTACAGTCGAGAGAGAGAGAAATACATGTCGAGACATTAATTTTTTTGCCTGAGGAAAACCCCAGTGGTCGAAACATTGTGCTTTGTTATTCGTTTCGTCTTCGTCAAACACGTGAGTACAGGATTATTTTTATTTTGTTATTTATTTAATCAGACATTGATGGATTTATGTTTTGCAGCTGTACCAGCTGCAAGAAAAGGACACGTCAACTAAGCTTGAGATTCTGTTCAAGAAAAACAACTATCTTTTGGCCATCAGGTAAGTGTTCAAACCAAACACCACTGTCTTCTTTGTTAAAAATTGGCTACTACGGCTCTATTCCAGATACTCAGTGTGCTCCTAACACAATAGCATTTTAGGATCTTCAAGATTTCATGGCCATAGATGTTTCTGATGAGAAGTAGGTACCTTAATACATCCGTAGAGTTAGTCAGGAATTGAGCCAATGAAAGAAGAATACCACAAAAAGAGTTCTGCTGCTTGATTACAGCTGCAAGTTAGAGCTGTTTTTATTCTTCTTTGTTCGTGGGCTGAAACTCCCACGTTCACTCATTTTTTTGCATGAGTGGGTTTTTACGTGTATGGCTGTTTTTACCCCGCCATTCCGGCAGCATACGCCAATTTCGGGGGAAGCATGCTGGGTATTTTTGTGTTTCTATAACCCCCAAACTCTGACATGGATAACAGGATTTTTTCCGCGCGCACTTGGTCTTGTGCTTGCGTGTACACACGAAGGGGGATAAGGCACTAGCAGGTCTGCACATAAGTTGACCTGGGAGATCGAAAAAAACCTCCACCCTTAACCCACCAGGCGGCCGCGGCCGGGATTCGAACTCACGACCTTCCGATTAAGAGGCCGACGTCTTGCCACCCCGCCACAGCGCCTGTCAGAGCTGTTCAAGTCTGTGTGATAATTAGGCATCTGCAGCAGGTGTACAAGAATGCATTGATCATGAGAACAAGCTAGGATTGTTCTGTACATGAAACTCTTCCCATTTATCCAGTATAGTGTAGCACATAACCGGAAAGTCCTTCACTGTGCGTGTCTGTCTCTTGTCTTATTCAGTGTCCGTCTACATGTATTTCTTTCTTTTATATTTTGCTTTCCTTTTCACACTTGACAATAGCAAGATCTAGATGTGGCACTTTTCAGCAAGTGTACGGGAACGTGTACGGGTAACGTCATCAAATCTAGTTTTTACGTCACGCATTTGCCAAGATCTGTGGTCTTTGTTGGAGCAAAACAACGTATGATTTGGAACATTGGAGAGAAAAAAAGTGAGTCACGGGTGACGCAATATCTGCACGTACATGTACTGGTCTTTGCTACACGTTCGATCATCCAGAACACTGTAATAACAGAAAGGTTTTAAATTCCTTAAAAGTGAAAGTAACAATAATGCACCGTTTGTGTAGCCTTGCCAAGAGCCAGCAGCTGGACCAGGACGGGCTGATGGCCATCTTCACGCAGTACGGCGACCACCTCTACGCAAAGGGAGACCATGACGGGTCCATACAGCAGTACATCCGCACCATCGGCAAGCTGGAGGCATCCTACGTCATACGAAAGGTGAGCGCATGTTAGTGTGGTAGTTAGTTGGTAAGTGTGAGTAGAGAGAAGGTTTGGTACTCTATTCCTCCTGTCTAAATCAGCCGATAAATACTTGAGTTATAGCAGTCAAAGTGTGACAGACAGACGGACAGAGGCCTTTTAATAATATAGGCGGTACATCTCTCTCCTACTCCTAGTCTATCGTACATACGTAAATGTATTTAAATTCTTATAATGTTTTAGTAGTAAGGGCCACTATTGCAATTTCTCATGCTTTAAATAATCAAGCTAATTTGATTTGATTTGATTTGATCTGTGCCAGTTTCTGGACGCCCAGAAGATCCACAACCTGACCAAGTACCTGCAGGCGCTGCACAAGTCTCAGCTGGCCACGGAGGAACACACCACCCTGCTGCTCAACTGCTATACCAAGCTCAAGGACGTCTCCAAGCTGGATGAGTTCATTATGGTATGGAGTTAGTTTCTATCATATTTACTTCATTAACTGATTGATTGACTTTTGAGCTCTTATTTGTGGTACAGTGGAACACCCAATTTAAAACTTCCTCCTTTTTTAAGACCTTGATTTTTCAGATTTTCTGTTCCCCGCCCCTGTAAATTGACCTCCATTTTAAGACTTTGATTGTTCAGATTTTCTGTTCATAGCCTTTGTAAATTTACCTCCATTTTAAGACTTTGATTGTTCAGATTTTCTGTTCATAGCCTTTGTAAATTTACCTCCAATTTAAGACCTTGATTTTTCAGATTTTCTCTTCATAGCCTTTGTAAATTTACCTCCAATTTAAGACCCGATTTTCCCAGAGTTTTGGAGGTCTTAAAAGGGGGGTTCCACTGTATCCCTTCTTCCTTGATTGATTGATTGATTGATTGATTGATTGATTGATTGATTGATTGATTAACTTAATTCAGGTTTCTAGAGATAGGTATATTAGTGTAGGGATGTGGGAAAACTTCTTCAAGAAGCAAGAAAACGTATGTGGCCATGAGTAGTTTTACTTTACCATCAATTATAGTGTGGCAGAAAGACACGAGACAGTGTTGCTCAACTTGCATTCCAGACTGCCAGTGTAGCAGTGAATGAGAAAATTTAATTGGATGAAGATAAAGCAAAAACAAATGAGTATTTTGCCTTGACAGATTTGTTTCCCCAAATGTAACTGGATCACTTAATGAGTGACTTATGCTTGACTTCCTTGGACCAGTTATCGTTTTATTATATTTTTAATTTTGTTTTAATTCATCTATGCGGGTAATTTTTTCAGACCAAAGATCGCGAGGTGGACTTTGACGTGGAAACAGCCATCAAGGTGTGCCGTCAAGCAGGCTATCACCGCCACGCTCTCTCGCTGGCGGAAAAACACGAGAAACACGAGTGGTACCTGAAGATACAGCTGGAGGACATCCGAGACTACCAGGCCGCGCTGACCTACATTGCAAGGCTGGACTTTGATGCTGTAAGAACTTTTCTTCTTCTTCATTTTCACGATCTTTTTCTTCATTTTGTTCTTTGTTTCCTTCTCATTATTTTTGCTTCATGTTGTTGTCATCATCTTTCTCCCCCTATCTTCCTACTCTTCCCTTATTATCACCACCGGTTTCTTTCTCTTTTTCCTTCTCTATAGTCATCCTCATATTTCTTTTTTCTCTCGTCCTTCGTCTCTTCTTCTTCTTTATTGCGACCCTGTTTGTATGATTGTGTTGGTTTGATGGGCGCAGTGGTGTGGTGGTAAGACGTCGGCCTCCTGATCGGGAGGTCGTGAGTTTGAATCCCGTCGCTGCCGCCTGGTGGGTTAAGAGTGGAGATTTTTCCGATCTCCCAGGTCAACTTCTGTGCAGACCTGCTAGTGACTTAACCCCTTTCGTGTGTACACGCAAGCACGAGACCAAGTGTGCGCGGAAAAGATCCTGTAATCCATGTCAGAGTTCGGTGGGTTATAGAAACACGAAAAAAAACAGCATGCCTCCCCCGAAATCGGCGTATGCTGCCTGAATGGCGGGGTAAAAACGGTCATACACGTAAGAACATGAGTGAACGTGGGAGTCTAAGTCCATGAACGAAGAAGAAGGAAGAAGAAGTATGTGTTGGTTTAAACAAAACTTTATTCAATTGAACATATACAATATCTGGCATTTACGATCCACACTCAAGCATGTTTGTATGTGACACAAGAAATGTTAAACATTATTAACATTTTTAAAGAAAATTCTTCTTTGGCAATGGCTTTAAATAATCGGTCTTATTTTCTCATCCTCACCATATTGTCTTTACAATCCGCTGGTTAAAATTATTTTGTGTATTATAAATGTGCGTCTGTCTGTCCACTTAAAAGATTGCTGGGTCGAAGATCAGTGATCGTAACATTTTGTTTTGTCACAATTAAACATTCCTATAGCATACCTTTCTTGGTTTTTTATTCAGAAATGTGGAACGTTTTGGCAGACTATTTATTTTTGGATATCCACTGGTTACATACGCAGTTTTCTTTTTCAGGCTGAGACTAACATGAAGCAGTACGGCAAGATCTTGATGTCTGAAGCTCCACAGAAAACAACAGAACTCTTGAAGAGGCTCTGTACAGACTACAAGCCCACCAATCGTAAGTCTTCCCCCCAGCGATACAGAATTGTGTACAGTGGAACCCCCCTTTTAAGACCTCGTTTTCTCGTAGGTTTGGAGGTCTTAAAGGTGGTCGTCTACATTTTTGCTATTTTTCAATAATCTTATGGTTAGATTTTGCTGAAAAGTTATGTCAGAAGATGAATGAACCATGGGAAAAAAGTTATAGAACAAAAAAATATGTAAAAAAAGATTTTATTTTTGGGTAGCGTGACTCACGCTTCCGATATTTTGTTTTCTGTTTGCTGAGAACATGTGCTTTGCCTAAAAATACTGACCAATCAAATTCATGTCACTATGCTTATAGCCACGCCCAAACAAGTGCAGCAACAGTTTGACACTGGAGTGCTGTCCACGCTTTTTTTTTAACGCACAAAATGCACGGGATTTGAGAGGAGTTTTGCGCTTGACATTTTCCAAATAAGGATATCCTACTATGAGTACTACGCTGGAATACTACAATGAATTTTCAAACGGCTACACTGGCTTCGTCTTTCCTGATCGAAAGGGGGTGTATTGTTGATATTTGTAGATAATAGACTCTGCATTTTCATGGTCAAATGGCGACTTCGGTATAAAAATGTAGACAAGGACCTTTAAAAGGGCGACTTCGGTATAAAAATGTAGACAAAAACCTTTAAAAGGGCGACTTCGGTATAAAAATGTAGACAAAGACCTTTAAAAGGGGGACTTCGGTATAAAAATGTAGACAAGAACCTTTAAAGGGGGGACTTCGGTATAAAAATGTAGACAAGGACCTTTAAAAGGGGGGTTCCACTGTACTCAATTCAAACTTTAAATCTTTTTTTCACATTTTGAGTTATAGTGCCTTTCTTTGTTTCTTCTTTCTGTGCACTGACTGCATCTTGCGGCCCTATGCTCCACAGGGAGTCTACAGGAATAAGTCAAGTCAATCCCCCGAAATCGGCGTATGGCTGCCTAAATGGGGGGGTAAAAACGGTCATACACGTAAAATTCCACTCGTGCAAAAAACGTGAGTGAACGTGGGAGTCTAAGCCCATGAACAAAGAAGAAGAAGAAGAAGTCAAGTCAAGACTGCATCTTAGCCAAGATTTATTTAGCTTTTGGTCAGTCAGTGTGAAAACATTTGGTCAGTAAGTGTATTGGGAAGTTATGACAGGTTTGGTTGATTGACTTTTCAAGATACTGTAGACGACAAAACATGTAAGACTTTATTGAAACAAGTGCAGAACATTAGGATTTTTTTTGTGCTTTGAATTCAAAATACATCCATTAATGCACATGCACAGGCAACATAAAGATCAAAATGTGCATCATTTGCTTACATTACACACACTTGCATGTGTTTGTGTGTGTGTGTTTGTTTGTGTGCATGCATGTATGTTTGTGTGTGTATGTGTGTGTGTGTTTGTGTGTGTGTGTGTGTGTGTGTGTGTTTGTGTGTGTGTGTTTGTTTGTGTGCATGCATGTATGTTTGTGTGTGTATGTGTACTCTTTATAATCTTCTTTTCTCAGTAAGTTTGTATGTTTTTTTCTCTTCTTCTTCTTCTTCTGCGTTCGTGGGCTGAAACTCCCACGTACACGTGTTTTTTGCACGAGTGGAATTTTACGTGTATGACCGTTTTTTGCCCCGCCATTTAGGCAGCCATACGCCGTTTTCGGAGGAAGCATGCTGGGTATTTTCGTGTTTCTATAACCCACCGAACTCTGACATGGATTACAGGATCTTTTTCGTGCGCACTTGGTCTTGTGCTTGCGTGTACACACGGGGGTGTTCGGACACCGAGGAGAGTCTGCACACAAAGTTGACTCTGAGAAATAAATCTCTCGCCGAACGTGGGGACGAACTCACGCTGACAGCGGCCAACTGGATACAAATCCAGCGCGCTACCGACTGAGCTACATCCCCGCCGGCCGTTTTTTTCTCTAAACAACAAAGTGAAAAAGAAAAGAATGATGTACTCACCAATACAAGGACAGCACATACAAAACTAAATCAACATTTTTGCCTGTGGATGTTTCTTTCTGTTTATCAGAGCCCCTGGTGGACCAGACGAGCCTGGAGGGCGCTGTTCCCAGAATCCAACGGGCCCACGCGGAGGAGTTCATTCACATCTTCGTCAACAACTCGGCACAGCTGACCGAGTTCCTTGAACACATGGTGGAGGTATGCTCTTCATTCATTAATGGTTCCATTTTTTTGAGTCACTTGAGAAAAAGTGACTCTATGTAATCGGTCAGTGTTAGTCTGTCCGGCCGGCCGGCCGGACGGACGGCCGGCCGTAGACACCACCTTAACGTTGGACTTTTCTCGGAAACTATCAAAGTGATCCGGCTCATATTTTGTTTAGTCGTGACCTCCAATGACCTCTACACTTTAACGATGGTTTCGTTGACCTTTGACCTTTTTCAAGGTCACAGGTCAGCGTCAAAGGAAAAATTAGACATTTTATATCTTTGACAAAGTTCATCGGATGTGATTGAAACTTTGTAGGATTATTCTTTACATCAAAGTATTTACATCTGGAGCCTTTTACGAACGTTATCAGAAAAACAAGGGAGATAACTAGCCTTTTCTGTTCGGCAACACACAACTTAACGTTGGGCTTTTCTCGGAAACTATAAAAGTGACCGGGCTCAAATTTTATGTGAACGTGACTCCCAGTGACCTCTACACTTTGACGTCTGCTTTGGTGACCTTTGACCTTTTTCAAGGTCACAGGTATGTCTTGAAGGAAAAAAATTGAAATATCATATCTCTGAAACTATTCATCGGATTTGATTCAAACTTTATAGGATTATTCTTTACATCAAATTATTTACATCTGTATTGTGTTGTGAATAGCAATTTCTTCCTGTCCATCTGATGCCTCATATAATATTCAGAACTGCGAAAGTGACTCGATCGAGCGTTTGCTCTTCTTGTTTAACACTGACAACCCCTGAAAGTGTAAGGAAAGGATGTGAAGAAGTTTTTGTCAGAGAAATTCAAGTTTTACTCCCTCACGGCAAAGCCATAAGGGGCATTATCCCGGGTTTTACCCCGACTTTAGATGAGATACACAAGTGTATGCGTGTTTAGGTGGTATCAGCCATCTGCACTTATGGCAGAATGACCGAGGTCTTTTACGTGCCACTGTGGTGACACGGGGGTGGGAGATGGATACCGTCTCTGGGTCTGCACATAAGGTTGACCTGTGTCCGTCCCAGCCCGGATTCGAACCAGCGACCTTTCGATCACAAGTCCAGTGCTCTGCCACCTGAGCTACCCGGGCCCCCCGAAGTCTTTGTCAAGCTTTACTTCACGAGACATTGATATTATTGTTAGTTATGAGGCTTAGGGTGTGCATGCATGTGGTGGAGCAGGCTTCCTTACCCTGTTACCATGTTGCAGGTTCAGCCCAACTCTTCCAGTCTCGTCTACAACACATTGCTGGAACTTTATCTTCATGACATGGTCCATGAAAAGTCCATCACTGTGAGTTGACAAGCCCTGTCTGTCTGTTTGTATCTCTGTCTCTGTTTTGCATTCTCTCTCTCTCTCTCTCTCTCTCTCTCTCTCTCTCTCTCTCTCTCTCTCTCCCTCTCTCTCTCTCTCTCTATCTCTCTCTCTCTCTCTCTGTGCATTCTCTCTCTCCCTCTCTCTCTCTTTCTCTCTTTCTGCTCTCTCTCTCTTTCTGCTCTCTCTCTTTCTGCTCTCTCTCTCTCTCTCTCCCTCTCTCTCTCTCTCTCTATCTCTCTCTCTCTCTCTGTGCATTCTCTCTCTCCCTCTCTCTCTCTCTCTCTCTCTCTCTCTCTCTCTCTCTCTCTCTCTCTCTCTCTCTCTCTCTTTCTGCATCTCTCTCTCTCTCTCTCTCTCTCTCTCTCTCTCTCTCTCTCTCTCTCTCTCTCTCTCTCTCTCTCTCTCTTCCTCTCTCTCTCTCTCTCACTTCGTCTATTTGTGCGACCAATACTTGCGTGCGTGTGTCTGTGTGTGTGAATGTGTGTGTGAATGTGTGTGTGAGTTTGCGTATGTGAATGTGTTTTTTTGACTCACATGCGAAGCAAAAGTGAGTCTATGTACTCACTCGAGTCGTCCGTCCGTCCGTCCCCCCCGTCCGTCCGGACGTCCGTCCGGAAAACTTTAACGTTGGATATTTCTTGGACACTATTCAGTCTATCAGTACCAAATTTGGCAAGATGGTGTATGATGACAAGGCCCCAAAAAACATACATAGCATCTTGACCTTGCTTCAAGGTCAAGGTCGCAGGGGCCATAAATGTTGTCTAAAAAACAGCTATTTTTCCCATTTTCTCTGAAGTTTTTGAGATTGAATACCTCACCTATATATGATATATAGGGCAAAGTAAGCCCCATCTTTTGATACCAGTTTGGTTTACTTTGCTTCAAGGTCAAGGTCACAGGAGCTCTTCAAAGTTGGATTGTATACATATTTTGAAGTGACCTTGACCCTGAACTATGGAAGATAACTGTTTCAAACTTAAAAATTATGTGGGGCACATGTTATGCTTTCATCATGAGACACATTTGGTCACATATGATCAAGGTCAAGGTCACTTTGACCCTTATGAAATGTGACCAAAATAAGGTAGTGAACCACTAAAAGTGACCATATCTCATGGTAGAAAGAGCCAATAAGCACCATTGTACTTCCTATGTCTTGAATTAACAGCTTTGTGTTGCATGACCTTGGATGACCTTGACCTTGGGTCAAGGTCACATGTATTTTGGTAGGAAAAATGTGTAAAGCAGTTCTTAGTGTATGATGTCATTGCTAGGTTTAGTTATTTGACCTTGACCCTGAAGGTAAAGGTCAAGGTCAAGCATGTGAGTCGTATGGGCTTTGCCCTTCTTGTTTGTTTGTGTGTGTGTGTGCGTGCGTGCGTGCGTGCATGCGTGCATGCGTGCGTTACTGCTTCGGTTTTTGTCTCTGTTTAGTGTGGGCACTTTCTGTTACAGTTACATTTGTTTCTCTGCATTTCAGGCTAGAGTGGACAGGGAGAGAAAAACGCTGGAGCTGTTGAAGAACCCTGATGTAAGCATGCAAAAATGTTATTTGCTTGTTCTTTTGTTTTTCTTCTTTTTCTTCGTTCATGGGCTTAGACTCCCACGTTCACTCATGTTTTTAGCATGAGTGGATTTGTACATGTATGACCGTTTTTACCCCGCCATTTAGGCAGCATACGCCAATTTCGGGGGAGGCATGCTGGGTATTTTCGTGTTTCGATATATAACCCACCGAACTCTGACATGGATTACATGATCTTTTCCGTGCGCACTTGGTCTTGTGCTTGCGTGTACACACGAAGGGGGTTAAGTCACTAGCAGATCTGCACATAAGTTGACCTGGGAGATCGGAAAAATCTCCACTCTTAACCCACCAGGCGGCAGCGACCGGGATTCGAACTCATGACCTCCTGATTAGGAGGCCGATGTCTTGCCACTGCGCCTGTTGTTCTTTTGTTTGTTTGGTTTGAAAAAGGAGGGTTGTTTGAAAGTCAGGAAAAAGAATGATTCTGGTCTCAGAATAGTGTGTGAAAGTGCTTCAGAAACAAGTTTGCATCCTTGTTTGTTTATTTGTTTGAGCGCCAGTTTTATATTTTTGAACCACATTGATATCCTTGAGGTGGTGAGGATAGATTATACAGAGGATGCAAGATTATGGGGAGATTGGAGTATAATAAAATATGCAGTAGTGTGTTAGTTTTGAGCATTGCAGTTGTTGAAGATGAATCACATAAGATGGACAAACAGGCAGGCAGACGAAAACAGATAGACATTCACAAATTAAGTACATTATATCACTAAAAAACAAAAAAAAGTATTTCTGTTTTTGGTACACATGCATGCAAAGAAATTCAATTTTTAGATCATTACATAAATATTTTGTTCTAACACTACAGGCAGGATACAGCATGGAACAGGCCATGGTGCTGTGTCAGGTCAACAACTTCAAGGCTGGCATCCTCTACCTGTACGAAAAGGCACACCTGTAAGTTCTCACCTGACTCTACCTGTGCTCATTTTAAAAAGACTTGGCTTTAAGTGCATGTTGTATGGCAGTGTAAAATTCAGAATAAAATCATTTAGAAGAGAAGGGAATCTTGAGCATTATCTACCTTGACAGCTTGAATAGTATATGCATAACAGCTGTTTGGGATGCAAAAGGGCAACATTTGCTGGTTATACATGTATTACTTGAAAACTTTAGTGAGACTTTCTTTACTCCGAATATTTTAATTTACTACTGAGATGCAAAAGGGTGACATTTCCTTATCTTATCCCTATCCTTATTCTTACTGGTTACATTATTTGAAAACTTTAGTGTGACTTTCTTTACTCAGAACTTTGATTTGATTTGCTACTGAGATGCAAAAGGGTGACATTTGCTGGTTATATTTCTTGAAAACTTTAGTGAGACTTTCTTTACTGGGAACCTTTAGTTGGACTTGTATTACATGTACTCTTAATGTACTTAAAAGCTTTCTATTGTAATTATTCTCGCATCATCTCTAAAGCTTATGGCATGCAGTTTGAGTCTGTTTTGTAGGAATATGATGTGTATTATTACACCCCCGGTATAGGGGTGTGTATAGGATTCGGTCGATGTGTTTGTTTGTTTGTTTGTGTGTTTGTGTGTTTGTGTTCGCATATAGATCTCAAGAATGAACGGACCGATCGTCACCAAACTTGGTGAACAGGTTCTATACATTCCTGAGAATTTGGGACCAGTCAAACACACGGTTAGGGAGTTATTGGTGGATTAAGATTCTACAAGGACTTATAGAGGGACATATTAATGGTCAAAGGGAAATAACCTTCTCAGTTGGTGGCAGTGAGAATGGTAAGGACGGGGGTGTTTTTCCTACCTCGGAGGAATTTCTTGTTTGTTTCAGATATCAGCAGATTCTGCAGTACCACATGGAACATAATGAGTTTGTTCACGTCATGGAGACATGCAAAAAGTTTGGGTGAGATTTCAATTTTGAATTGTGTTTTTCATTCCTGATTGGTTTTACTGGAAATGTTGCAGAAGCAGATACAGTGAATGTCTTCAATGCATGTCATATTGCTGGGAAATAGCTCAGTTGGTAGCAGCACTGGCTTCAAAACCAGTTGTCGCTGTCGGTGTGGGTTCGATCCCCACGTTCTGTGAGGGTTTTATTTTTCAGAGTTAACTATGTGCAGACTCTCCTCGGTGTCCAAACACCCTGTGTGCATGCATGCGCACGATAAAGAACCCAAGTTCACAGCAAAAGTCTCAGGGCTTGGAAACACGAATACATGCATGCAGGAAAAAGACTTAAAGGTAGCGCCATACTGTATGGCAGCTCGCTTCCCCCGGTGAGAAAGCAGCTCAAATTTCCATGGGGGTATCCTCACAGGACTATATAAAATCTTATCCTTTTATTTCAGGCAACAAGATCCAGATCTGTGGACGCACGCCCTGTCTTACTTTGCTCAGAGAGAGTCCCAGTGCAAGCCCCAGCTCATGGAGGTCTTGTCTCGTATCCTTTCAGTCTTTTAGTGAAAGCATGATGTTACTGTTTCAATTGCAGGGAAATGATCTAGACTTATTAATTGCACCTTTTCGTTTGAGCTCACAGTGTAGTACAGCAAGACACATGCATGCATGTACACACGCACGCACACGCACGCACACACACACATACACACACATGCACACACACCCACACATGCACACATACAAATACACAGATACATGTACACATCGATATAAAATTGATTGGTAAAATACAATCAACACTATTCATTAACATAGCACTAACTGAGGGATTATACAGACCTGTTTACCAGTACGATTTGGGCGTATTTTGTACGCCAAATTATTATCGGTACGCAAATACGCGACACACGCACAAAATACGCATAAGAAAATGTCTAGAATACGTTTTCCAGTGTTGGTGTGCTGATTACGGAATGGTACAACTGATACCAGTTTCGGTCGAAGGGAGATAACTATGACAGCGAGTCTTCAGCTGTGGAAACCTTGTTCAGTTGTTGGCACGTGCGATCGTCTGGACAATCGTGGCAAAGTGAAGCGGAAAAATGTGCCAGTTTCGGATGACTGCACCAAGTCTAAAAAGCAGAAGCAGCAGATTTTCTTGGAGAAATATAAGAAAGAGCCAGAAATTGTGGAGTCTACTATGGGAAAAAGTCATGCACACTGCCGCAAGTATTGTAAATCAGATTTCTCCGTTGCCCATGCTGGGAAATCTGACATCGAACGACACTGCAGTTCTAAAACTCACCTGGACAAGGTTGCTGCAAAGAAATCCGCTGAAAGCTGCCAAGGAATTATGAAGTTCATTCCCGCAAAGTAAATCCTGCCAGAAGAAAAGGCTGTAGTCCGCGCTGAAGCAATGTTTTCTGAGATGATTGTAAAAATGAACTTGCCACTGTCAACCGCAGATGATATTTCACGAAATTCATCTTTTCATTATCAATCTGTTTGGAAGACACTGGTTATAATGCTATAAACTGACAGGTAAACACAATTGTTTTATTCCTGTTGTATTGGAAGGAGTTAAATTCTGAAGGTGTTCACAAGACATGCTATTCTTACACAAACACGTTTGCACCCACGCGTACATTTTCCCTATCCCATATGGCTTTGCTTGCAAAGTACACCAACTTTTTGAAAAATACACTCAACTTTTTGGGAAAGTACTCTTGCCTCGGGTTTAGGGTAAACAGGTCTGGATTATAACGGATTTGGTGTAGCTTTTTGGTTGTACTTTTCTTGAACCTGCTATAACTTTTGATTTGTCTGCTATAAAACTTGCAATGCTTTTACCTCTCCATAATCCAGATCTTGGTGTATTTAATTTAGATACATGTCCCTGTCTTTTTTCTGAAGATGTATTGTCCAAGGTCAGTTAAAAAATAATACATGTAGTGAAACCATACCTGTCAAGTCCTACGCATTCTGCGTAATTCTTACGGTTTTTCGGTGTTTTTTTGGTCCTACGTCGTATACCTCAAACCATACGCATTTTCAGCATTTAAAAAAAAAAATAAAATAAAAATTCTGGCATGGACTGCCGTTCATTCATTTCTGAGGAGGAGCTTGCACCAGCCACACAACAGAAGTTCTGGCATGATGTGCGCCAGTTCTACGTGGCCTGTGTGAGGAAAATGTTGAATAAATTTCCATTTGGCAGTGAAACCCTGCAACACCTTCAAGTGCTGGATCACAGTCTGGGAGCTGACACACTGACTGCCTTCTTGCAGGTCAAAATTAACTCTGATGCATGCTGCCATGATTTTAAGGTGACTGGCAGCATGATTGACAAAGCAAAGATTTGCACAGATGAATACAACAAAGAACACAAGTGACAAAAAAAATGAACAAACAAGAGTGCAGTGTAAATGTATTGCATGTAGTGGTAAATAAAGAGCAGTTTGTGTAGAAAGGAATTTATGTGTTTTACTTTTAGTTTGCGAAAAACAATCTGATTGGTTTAGTGTGTATGCGTGAGAAGTTGAATTTGTGCGTTTAACCACATCCTGATCCACGCATTAACTATGGTTTTTGATCCCCAACTATTGTTTCTTATGCCATTTACTATGGTCAGAGGCCAAAAGTACTTGACAGGTAGTGAAACTGTCAGACAAGGTTCTTTGTCATTCACTCTCAGGCCAAAGAGGGGATATTGAAGTGAAATGTATTCTATGTTGGTTGACCTTGACGAGTTCATTAGACATTGACAAGAAGAACCTGATGTCTCCGCTGCTGGTTGTACAGACGTTGGCCCACAATTCCACTGCAACCCTGTCCGTATTGAAGGTCTGTGCATTCATGTGTATCTCTGTCTGCACTGAAAGTGTACCTCATCAGTATGTTTCTCACATAGTTCATGTATATAGCATTGTCTCAAAACGAAAGAGTTGTCCGTCCCTGCCATAGCCCGCGGCGCTGTCGGCGGGTAGTTCCGGTTGTTTTGTTTACGTCCAAAATGGCTGAACGAGAGAAGAAGATTAGTGGTGGAAGGAAACGTTACTGTGTCAGCTGTTCAAACTACGCGGGTAAAGAAGTTGAAGGGCGGATTGTCATGCGGTTCCATTTTGCAAACACAAACCGGAACTGCCTGCCGTTCCAGGGGCGCAACTCTGTCCGACTATCGCGTTAGTTTTGAGACAGTGCTATATGGTTCAATGGGATATCTGTGTGTTGATATTTAATGGGAAGGTTTCATTTAATTTTTATTTTAATGTGCACTTGCCTGTTTATGATCACACTTTGCTTGGAATAATGTACTTGTAGTAGTACTTATGGGGGGGGGGGGGGGGGGGGGGGGAGGGGGAAGGGGGAGGAGGGGGGGGGGGGGTAGAAGAGAAGACAATTGGAGAGAACAAGTTATGTCATCATGAGCTAACGTAAGAAAGCACAACTCGAGTTTTGTAGAGATAGTCAGAAAGGAGGTGTGATTGAATAATAAGATGAAGTGTATAAGGCCTAAAAAAAAATAGGTGTGGTTACGGTAACCCGACCTACCCTATTTTTAGGGGCCGACCCTATAACTTTTTATTACATTTGTCCAAAAAAAATCACAAAAACCAAGAAAACGAGTGCAGTTAAACGCAATGAAAGCGAAAGCGCCCGAGTCGCACACTTATTTCCCTGTCAAGTAGGTTTAATTTGTACACATTAGAAAAAAAAGTTTAAAAAAAGAGAGGGATTGCCTACCTTCCTACCCTATTTTTTTTGTTGCTATGTTACTGTAACCACACCTATTTTTTTGTTTTGGCCTAAGTGAAGATCATAAATAAATCAGTCTTTGAGAATACAGAGAAAGTGAGGTGGTGAGGTTGATGAATACAACATGATGAAGATGATGATGATGATGAAACAAAAGTTATGACGACGATAGTGACAATGACAACATCACAATGATGATGATTATGACAAAGACGACGATGATGGTGGTGACGGTAATGGTGATGCATGATGATGATAAAACGAAAATTATGATGGTGATAAGAACAAAATGATGATGACGACAATGATGATGATGATGACATCACAATGATGATGATGACATCACAATGATGATGATGACATCACAATGATGATGATGTGTGTGTTACACAGGACTACATCATCCGCAGACTCCAGCTGGAGCAGGACCAGATGGGGGAGGACGTGCGACTGATCCGGCAGTACCAGGATGACACCGCCAAGAAACGCACACAGATACATGAGCTGCAGACCTCGTCAGTTGATTGTGTTTTTGTTTTCTTTTTGCTTTTGTGTGTGTTTGTGTGTGGTTGGTTGAAGTTTTTGTGTTGGTCTTGTGTGTGTGAGTGAGCCTGTGTGTGTGTGTTTTAGGGTGTGTGTGTGTGTTTTAGTGTGTGTGTGTGTGCGTGTGCGGCTGATCCGGCAGTACCAGGACAACACCGCCAAAAAACACACACAGATACAGGAGCTGCAGACCTCGTCAGTTGATTTGCTTTTTGCTTTTGTGTGTGTGTGGTGTGTAGTGTGTGTGTGTGTGTGTGTGTGTGTGTGTGTGTGTGTGTGTGTGTGTGTGTGTGTGTGTGGTTTAGGTTTTTGTGTTGTTCATGTGTGTGTGAGTGAGCATGTATGTGTGTTTTAGGGTGTGTGCGCATGGGTGAGTGTGTGAGTGTTCTTCTTCATTCATAGCCTGAATCTCCCACGTTCACTCATGTTTTTGCACGAGTGGATTTTGACGTGTATGACCGTTTTTACCCCGCCATTCAGGCACCATACACCAATTTCGGGGGAAGCATGTTGCGTATTTTCGTGTTTCTATAACCCACCGAACTCTGAGATGGATTACAGAATCTTTTCTGTGCTCACTTAAGTCTTGTGCTTGCATGTACACACAAAGGGGGTTAAGTCACTAGCAGGTCTACACATAAGCTGACCTGGGAGATCGGAAAAATCTCCACCCTTAACCCACCAGGCAGCCACGATTTGAACTCACAACCTTCCGATTAGGAGGCTGATGTCTTATCTACTACGCCACTGTCCCCGTCAGTGTGTGTGTGTTGGTGGGTGTGTGTTGGTGGGTGTGTGTGTGTGTGTGTGTGTGTGTGTGTGTGTGTGTGTGTGTGTGTCTGCGTGCGTACGTGTGTGCGTGCGTGCATGCATGTGTGCGTGCGTGCGTGCGTGTGTGTGTGTGTGTGTGGTTCTATCTGTGAAACAACATATGTATTATTTTTGATGAGGATGTTCACACTTTGTGTGTGCAGAGCCAAGATTTTCCAGGCATCCAAGTGCAATATCTGTAATCACACGTTGGAACTCCCCTCCGTACACTTCTTGTGTGAGCCCCACTCCTATCATCAACAGTGAGTAGCATACTGGCTTTTCTTTGTTTCTGGCGAATTTGACATGCCTCTTGGTGTGTCCGTTTTCATTGACTCTTTGTTTTTTTATCTCGATGATTGTGATGTTTCATTAGACTGTTGTTGTTTTTCTCTCTTCAACTTTCAGTGATACAGTTACTTATACTATAATACAGTCTACATTTTGGTTTCTGCTGTATTTTTCATGCACCATGAAGTGGTCCTTTGAAGTAACATGAGATACAGAAGGACAAACGTCTAATTTGTCAGTAATAGCTCTTTGAATGTCAGTAATAGCTCGTTGGACTTGATGAAGAATACATGCTATTTAATTTACAATGGGATGTAAAATTTCTGATATTTGCTTCTGCTGAAACAAGAATTGTTAATCATGCACATTGCTTTATTAAGATGGTTTTTGCTGTGTGTGTGTGTTGCAGTTGCTTTGAGAGCTACTCCGAGAGTGAGATGGAATGTCCTGCTTGTGCACCAGAAAACAGGTTAGAGATTTGTTTGTCTGTTTAGTGTAGCGTATATGAATGTGTGTGTGGGGGAGGGGGGGGTGGGGGGTTGAAAGATTGAATGAATGTCTGCTGATATGAGTTAGTTCATAACTGAAGGGATGTCCAGGGTTTGAAGAGTTCAGTTGAAAAATGTTTTTTTTGTGTGTAATAGAGTTTGTTTTGATAACGACGCTGGTGTTTGCGCTCTGGGTGTTATGTTATGAGAGTAAGTGATACAGTTGAACCCCCCCGCCTTTTCACTTCGTCCCCTTTTTAGACTTTTTGTTTGAAACCTCTGTTTTCCCCCTTTTTAAGACTTAATTTTCTCAGATTTTTGGAGGTCTTATAAAGGGGGTTCCACTGTTTACATGTACAGTAAAACCTGTCAAATAAGGACACCCTTGGGACCAGACAAAAGTGTCCTTATTCTGCAGGTGTCCTTATTAGACAGGTGCAAGTAAACGCGACAAAGTCAAGTTGAGAGAGAGAGAGAGAGAGTACTGCACATGTACATGTACATTTATAAGAAAAACAGAAGCTGTTTAGTTTAAATAGAGAAACATTTAATATTGACTGTTGTAAAACAAGTTTAAAAGCTTTTTATCATATCAACTGTATAAATTTAAATTGTTTAAAAGTTACTGGATCTCATTCATACAACACATTCACATTCACTTCATTCTGCACTCATCAGCTTTTGAAAGAATTTGTCCAGCGTTGTCTGAGTGGACCATTGATGGCAATGTGATTCGCACGTTTGGTTGAAAACCACTCGCACACGGCGTCATTTAGAAACCCATTTCTGGTCAGCACGTCCGTCTCCCGATTCCCACAACTTCATTATTTTTTCCCGATCGACGCTGATTTTCGAAATCTGCGTTCTCCCACACCCAAGCTCTTGTGCAATCGTTCGGCATGATTTCCCACTTTCCAGTTGTTTGACAACATTTATCCTTTGTTCTAAAGTCAGCGCATTTCTTCCTTTTCTTGAATTTGAATTTCTTGCTGCCATCTTGTTAAACACGAATCACTCTTTCGAAGAGAAGATACATGTATTCACTCATACACTTTCACTTCCGTTCCGCCGAACACGTTCCACTCGTTGGATTGGCTGCCTTGGAACTCTAGCAGCCAATCAAATGCGTCGACTTAAAACACTCACCAAGAATAGACTATCGGTATTCCAAGCTCTCGTAATCTCTCGCAAACTTCAGAGCATAGCAAAGCATGCGGTACAGCGATCTCGTGCGAGCTGCACAAGCCAAGGTTCGAAGTTCTCGCGATGTTCAAAGCATAACAAATAGCGTGTCTCGCGAGAGCTGCTCAGATACCGAATAATATCAACTGATCGATTTATCGTCTTCTTCGTCGATCGAACTTCCCAGCTTGCTGTGGATGTCCGTATTTAGCAGGTATATGACTTATTATGGACCCAAAATACGTGTCCGCGTCCGTAATGCCGAGGTGGCCGTAACGTACAGGTGTTTTACAGTGTAAAGCAGTCCGTGCCGAGACTGACTGTCCGTATTCTGCGAGTGTCCGCTAAGTCCAGTGACCGTATTTGACAGTTTTCACTGTATATGAAATGACAAGGCAAATGACGTTATTTTAACCCTTTTTGGAGGTCTTATAAAGGGGTTCCACTGTTTACATGTATATGAAATGACAAGGCAAATGACGTTATTTTAACCCTTTTTGGAGGTCCTATAAAGGGGTTCCACTGTTTACATGTATATGAAATGACAAGGCAAATGACGTTATTTTAACCCTTTTTGGAGGTCCTATCAAGGGGGTTCCACTGTTTACATGTATATGAAATGACAAGGCAAATGACGTTATTTTAACCCTTTTTGGAGGTCTTATAAAGGGGTTCCACTGTTTACATGTATATGAAATGACAAGGCAAATGACGTTATTTTAACCCTTTTTGGAGGTCTTATAAAGGGGTTCCCCTGTTTACATGTATATGAAATGACAAGGCAAATGACGTTATTTTAACCCTTTTTGGAGGTCTTATAAAGGGGTTCCCCTGTTTACATGTATATGAAATGACAAGGCAAATGACGTTATTTTAACCCTTTTTGGAGGTCTTATAAAGGGGGTTCCACTGTTTACATGTATATGAAATGACAAGGCAAATGACGTTATTTTAACCCTTTTTGGAGGTCCTATAAAGGGGTTCCACTGTTTACATGTATATGAAATGACAAGGCAAATGACGTTATTTTAACCCTTTTTGGAGGTCTTATAAAGGGGTTCCACTGTTTACATGTATATGAAATGACAAGGCAAATGACGTTATTTTAACCCTTCATTCTCTCCAGGAAATTCATGGACATTATTCGAGCTCAGGAGATGACCCGGGATACTCACGAGTCATTCCATAACCAGGTAAGTCATCAGGGATGCGATTTTAAGAAAGGAATCATTTTATGAAAGTCCATGTGCAAGTTGTTTCTCTTTACTCAGTATCCGTTTTACTGGTTGAAACCCAAGTACCTTGTGAATTTTGTTGGTCTTTTGACAGAGAGACTATTAGCGGAAGCACTATTAATGAGCGCTTCTGGGGTGATAACGCGAGATAACTCCTGTGATCTTGCCGCGAGGTGGCGCCAGTTACCAGTCGAAATAAAGAAGGGGCATAACCTCACCAGAACCGACCATTGTCTGTTTACCGTATAAAATGCACAACTTACACATGATCGGTTACCAAACCGATATGCTGTTTGGGACCAATGCAAGTTTTTGTCCTTTCTCGTGTGATCTTGCTGCGAGGTGGCGCCTGTTTCCAGCCGAAAGAAAGAGGGGCATAACCTCACCAGAACCGCCCAACTCTTGTACACATTTTTATAAACTATTCAGCAGTAACGTCTGACTGTTAAATATGCTTATTAGCAAGATGAATGAGTTTGAAATGAATGCACGCAATTCTCAGGTTATTTTTAACTGTGTTTGCAGTTGGAAAGGGCACCAGATGGGTTTGCAGTGGTTGCTGACTATTTCGGACGAGGTCTGTTCAACGCTCCAAAACCTAGCAAATGAGCAACGCCCATCTGAGAAGTGTTCATGATTTGAATAATGTTGAATGTCTGTGATAGAAGAATACCAATAAACTGGCACACAAACACATCAATACAGACACGGGAGTGTTATACGCAAACCTTACTCAGACACATTTCTTCTCCAGACTTTTTTCTCATGTTGAGGAGAGCCGAAGAAATTGAGTATGATACTTGTATGCTAGATCCTTGTGTAGCTCACAGATCAAAATATCTTTTGATAATAGCAGTGTATGTGACAAGTGGTACATGTGAGAAGGTTGCATCTGTGTTTTAGTGATAAAACTGAAAGAATGTGTTTTCTGTGGGTTTGTTTGTTTGTTCGTTCATGGGCTGAAACTCCCACAGCTTTTACGTGTATGACCGTTTTTACCCCGCCATTTAGGCAGCCATACGCCGCTTTCGGAGGAAGCATGCTGGGTATTTTCGTGTTTCTATAACCCACCAAACTCTGACATGGATTACAGGATCTTTTTCGTGCGCACTTGGTCTTGTGCTTGCGTGTACACACGGGGGTGTTCGGACACCGAGAAGAGTCTGCACACAAAGTTGACTCTGAGAAGTTGACTCTGAGAAATAAATCTCTCGCCGAACGTGGGGACGAACTCACGCTGACAGCGGCCAACTGGATACAAATCCGTTTTCTGTGGGTGAACTTTGAAACATACTGAATCTGGCATGATCCTGACAGGAGAGCTTTATGGTGAAACCAATCACTTCTAAGTCCATTCAAGGGTTTCTTTTATTGCACAGCTCTGTGTCATTGTTGCATTTCCAACCACTCTGTCCATTTGTGTTCCTGCATTGTGTTGCAATTTCAACTTTTAAACACATGCCATTTTTGGCTCACGTAAGTGTAGCCTATGCGATCGTAACTTTGTCTGTCTGTGCGTGTGTGCGTGTGTATGTCTGTGGTAGAAACTTTAACATTTGAAGACGTCACATTATGGCGTAAGAGGGTTAGACGTCACGCGAAGGAATTACTGAAAGTCTCGGTCATTGTTATTTTGAGCGGGCCGAGACTAGTTGGCAGTCGTGTCCCTGTAAGTTACAGGCTACATGCAGACAGACAGATCTAGATCTAGTGTCTCGCTTTCTTGCACAGTGTCACCTATGCTTACTGTGTGTGTGTGTGTTTGTGTGACGGAGTGATTGAGTTTGTGTTACTGTTTGTCGATTTCTTACGTGAGCCTTGAAGGCTTCGCCTCTTGTTTTCTTCTCTGGCCCAACTGTTGTCTCAGCAGTGTGCATATGATGATGTTAACAAACTTTGTTGGAACCCTTGCAACTCAAGATGGCCTGAGTTTTGAGAAGTACAGTGGAACCCCTCTTTTAACACCCCCCCCCCCCCCCCCCCCCCCAATTTAAGACTCCCTCCTTTTTAAGACCTTGTTTTCTGTCTTTCTATGCATAACCTCTGTAAATTCGCCCCCATTTTTGACTCACATGCGAAGCAAAAGTGAGTCTATGTACTCACCCGAGTCGTCCGTCCGGACGTCCGGACGTCCGGAAAACTTTAACGTTGGATATTTCTTGGACACTATTCAGTCTATCAGTACCAAATTTGGCAAGATGGTGTATGATGACAAGGCCCCAAAAAACATACATAGCATCTTGACCTTGCTTCAAGGTCAAGGTCGCAGGGGCCATACATGTTGTCTAAAAAACAGCTATTTTTCACATTTTTCCCATTTTCTCTGAAGTTTTTGAGATTGAATACCTCACCTACATATGATATATAGGGCAAAGTAAGCCCCATCTTTTAATACCAGTTTGGTTTATCTTGCTTCAAGGTCAAGGTCACAGGAGCTCTTCAAAGTTGGATTGTATACATATTTTGAAGTGACCTTGACCCTGAACTATGGAAGATAACTGTTTCAAACTTAAAAATTATGTGGGGCACATGTTATGCTTTCATCATGAGACACATTTGGTCACATATGATCAAGGTCAAGGTCACTTTGACCCTTATGAAATGTGACCAAAATAAGGTAGTGAACCACTAAAAGTGACCATATCTCATGGTAGAAAGAGCCAATAAGCACCATTGTACTTCCTATGTCTTGAATTAACAGCTTTGTGTTGCATGACCTTGGATGACCTTGACCGTGGGTCAAGGTCACATGTATTTTGGTAGGAAAAATGTGTAAAGCAGTTCTTAGTGTATGATGTCATTGCTAGGTTTAGTTACCCTAAAGGTCGAGGTCAAGCATGTGAGTCGTATGGGCTTTGCCCTTCTTGTTAAAGGTGGTCGTCTACATTTTTTGCTTTTTTTCAATAATCTTATGGTTAGATTTCGCTAAAACGTTATGTCAGATGATGAATGAACCATGGGGAAAAAAGTTATAGAAAAAAAAATATATGTAAAAAAAGATTTTATTTTTGGGTTGCGTGACTCACGCTTCCAATATTTTGTTTTCTGTTTGCTGAGAACATGTGCTTTGCCTAAAAATACTGACCAATCAAATTCATGTCACTATGCTTATAGCCACGCCCAAACAAGTGCAGCAACAAGTTTGACACTGGAGAGCTGTCCACACTTTTTTTTTAAACGCACGAAATGCACGGGATTTGAGAGGAGTTTTGCGCTTGGCATTTTCCAAATAAGGATATCCTACTATGAGTACTACGCTGGAATACTACAATGAATTTTCAAACGGCTACACTGGCTTCGTCTTTCCTGATCGAAAGGGGGTGTATTGTTGATAATTTTAGATAATAGACTCTGCATTTTAATGGTCAAATGGCGATTTCGGTATAAAAATGTAGACAAGGACCTTTAAGACTCCCTCCTATTTAAGACTCGATTTTCTCAGATTTGTTTAGGTCTTAAAGGGGGGTTCCACTGTACTGTGTTGCTCTGCTCCAGTCACACAAGACTACATTGGGGTGTGCACGTTAAAGATCCCACGATTGACAAAAGGGTCCTGGCAAAATTGTATAGGCATAGATAAAAATGTCCACCAAAATACCCGTGTGACTTGGAATAATAGGCCGTAAAAAGTAGGATATGCGCCGAAATGGCTGCGATCTGCTGGTCGATGTGAATGCGTGATGTATTGTGTAAAAAATTCCATCTCACACGGCATAAATAGATCCCTGCGCCTTGAGTCCGAGTCTGGAGATACGCGCGCGATATAAGACTTCATAATATAACAAGACAATAAGTTTGTTCTAAAAAGTGCACATCCACTACTGAATGGCTTATCATGCACATACCTGTGGGATGTTGTATATGTTTCTAGCTACAATACATACTGTCGGTCATCATTGGCTTTTTCGCAAGAAATTTGGCGTGCATTAGGAGTGTTTGTATGATCATGAATGCTTAGTTTGTACATGTATACATATAAATGCATGCTTGTGAATGGTGCTTTTGATTGGATGGTCTCTTTTGTATTTTGTGTTGTGGCATTCCATTGATATAATGTCCTGTTTTGATACAAACTGACATGGGTATGAAATAAATAGTGAAACTTCTGTGATATCTGGTCAGTTATTTGTTTTGAATCGGTGAGAATATGTGTGTATTTCGCATGCGTGTGCATTTTATGGAGGGATTGACATTATTAAGATAAGTAGCTAAACATTGTAAACCTGCGTGTGTTTTGGGGCGGGAAGGGGGTCCTCTACGTGCAAAGACAAGGCTGAGAATGGGCCTTGGGTGCACACACAACTATTAAAATTCAAGGACTAAATCCTCAACTCTCTCAGTGCTTTAGTTTGATATTCTTATGGCGAGGTTCAGAAATTTTCATGCATGGATTTGAAAGGACATTTCACACACACACACAGCTGTTAGTTTTGTTTCGACAAGCAGTTGTGTTCGTCAGTTGACAACTGCTTCATACAGTTGGGGTATATGAACACAGCACATACGTTCCAGTTATTTACATCTGCACGCAGCTTCAACAAAATCATACAAATCTGATGTAAAAATATACACAATTTTATTTTTCTGTGAAATATTTACAAAGAAAAACAGGTCTTTTATTTTTATCAAAACATGCTAACAAGAAAATGTGTAAATGGACTATAACAAAAAAAAGTACAGCTCAACAGGTGTTTGTACAGTAATCCTGTGAAGACCATTTACATGATAAACTACTCAAGTATAACTAAAAAGAGAAAGAAAACAAAAAGGATTTAATAAAACAACAAATGGAATAAGGTTCTAAATAAAAATCAATTCTTGATGATTTCCATAAAAATTAATAGTGTAAGGTTCTTTTTTATAATCAGTTCCTCATGGTTTCCCTAAAGTAGTCAGAATCTTTACTCTTTTTATGAATAGGTCTAAAAAAAGAAATAAACAGAGAATATGTATATGGGTTTAGATGAGCACTGACGAATAACTATTTTCGCAGAAATATGCAGATGCAAAATGCTATCTAGAGTATCAACAATGACAAAGAAAATGCGAGATACTTTGCATGATAAATGTGATTTTGATATGTAACGATTCTGTGCATCACTGAATAGTGTGTGAGGTATGTACATACTTACAGAAATGTCCGGAATAAAAACGTATTATATAAAAAATAAAAAAGACACTTAGCAGAGAAGTATCTCTGGAACGTGAGTTTAAAAACGACAGTTTTAAAATGACATGTACTTTTATAGTGTCCACAATAGGTGACTTGATATGTCTAAGTGAATGCATTATACAAAGATGTAAATAAGGCAGTTTCTAAACTTCATAAAATGCTATCAATTTCATCTTTTCTTGTTCTTCCACTGACATGAAAACCACTGCCTGACTCTTATTTCTACTACCAGAAGAAATCTTGGAATCAAAGACCATACAATTGAATGTTCACAACCAATACAGGGGAATTTAAACTGTACGACATACATTTGTTTAAGTTCTGCACTAATTAAAGAATAATGTTACAACCGACTCGGAGTAGCCCAATTTTGCTTGAAAAAAATACAAGACTCATCATCGTACTGACACGTAAAATAAAAATTTAGGGTTTTTAGGGGCAGAAATCTGGTACTGGTAAAAACACTAACATACCACCTCAAATTTCCCTACACTGATTTCATTGGTCAAATGCTACTTAAAATGCCATAAAACAATTTTTACCCCCTAAAAGTAAAACATGTACACTTTCATTGCTCTGTTAAAACTGTCAGCCTTTCGATAAAGTCTAATATAGAGTTTGTGTTCTAAAGTCAGAAAGTCCAAACATGTCACTTTTCCGTTGGCCAGAGGCAGTCTGTTCACCGAAACCGCTTTGCATAAATGTCAGTTAACAACCGCTTTGCATAAATCATTAAATGTCAGTTAACTCTCAGATGGTAACTCTTTCGCTGAAGGATTCTGTTATGTAGACTTAGGGTAATTGGATGGCGTCTAATGGAGAGTTTGTGTTCTGTAGTCAGATGGACCAAACATGTCGCAAATGTCAGTTAACTCTCAGATGGTAACTTTCCCTGAACAATTCTAAAATAACTCCTCGTCCATTATGCAGGCTTTGAGTAATGGAATGGTGTCTAATGGAGAGCTTGTGTTCTATAGTCAGATGGACCAAATATGTCGCAAATGTCAGTTAACTCTCAGATGGTAACTCTTTCGCCGAACGATTCTCGAACAACGCCTCATGCATTGACCTAAGGCCAAAAAAAAATTTGTCTGTTTCTGGTAACATGGCTAAAAAAATAGGGTAGGTAGGTAGGGATTTTTTTTCTTTTTTTTCCCAAATGTAAACCAATAAAACTAACTTTAAAAATCGCGCAAAGAGACTGGATTCACTATACATAGAGACAAGACACTCAACACATTTACAAATCTGTGACAAAGACTGAAATCGTCAGCGGACTTTCGTTTTCACACGTTTTTGTTGTTCATTTTCTCACCCTGTCCTTTACCACCAAAACAAAAAAAAGGAAAAAAAAAGTTTAGGGTCAGCGCCGAAATTTAGGGTCGGTCGGGTGACCAGAAACAGACAAATTTTTTTTTTGGCCTTAGGGTAATTGTATGGCGTCACTTAACTCTCAGATGGTAACTCTTTCGCCGAACGATTCTCGAACAACTCCTCATGCATTGACCTTTGGGTAATTGTATGGCGTCGTCCCATCATCAGCCTCCCTGGATCCTTTGTAGAGAGCGAGTGCAGCGAAGAGGGAGGCCCACCCAGACATACAGTACAGGCCGTAGGACCAGGACAGGAAGTTCATGTCTGGCCGCGGGATCCATTGTCGGTCTTCCTTCTTCACGCCAAACACTATCAACACTACGAAGATGATCCCCACTGCAACACACAAAATACAGCACTCAGCAAAGTCATAGAAACAGATTTGGCTTCAAATTCAATGCGCTCCCCTTTCCCTGAAGTTCTAGCGCAGAGTTTTGCTGTCAACAACAAACCCTTATTATCAGTTATCTCGAACAGTGGAACTCCCCTTTCAAGACACCCCCCCCCCCCCCTATTTAAGGCCTTGCCTTTTTAAATCGAAAATTTTATAAGTAAATTTTGATTTGATTAATATACTTACCCGACTCACATTTAGCATTAACTTCAGATTAATAGCTTGGACACTGAACTACGCTTCACCCCTAAGGGGGAAGAAACCCCTTAAAAAAGAACGGCCTTGACTCAACCCAAGTTAACCAGAGTCAAGGTCATACCGCTCTCGCGACCTATCACGCGAGACCCAACCGCCGCCATGTTAGAAACGTCACTCCTACTGAAATGATCTGTTCTTTTTTATGGAAACCCTAAGCGGGGTAGGCGGGAGGGTATTAACGATGTGAGTCGGGTAAGTATATTAATCAAATCAAAATTTACTTATAAAATTTTCGATTAAATTACATATCTTAACCCGACTCACATTTAGCAGATTGCTAATGTAGGTGGCGGGTACTTACTCTATGATCTTGGAAGAACCTGTCCTGCGGCTACCACAGCCGGTAAGGAGTTGGTCCCATCTTGCCGCTTACTTGCAATGTCACGCAAGTAAAAATTTATGAAGACGTCTTCAGACGCCCAATACGCAGCGTCAAGTACTTCAGAAAGCCTTCCTGACTGTAGTACGGCCAAAGACGAGGCCCAGGCTCTCGCCTCATGAGTACGTGCAGACGACATGGGGAGAACGGACTGCCCCCCCCCTTTTCCTTTCTGCCACCATTCATATGCTTGTTTTATGAGTGTGGCGATCCACCTAGCCAAAGTCACCCGTGACAGGTCTCTGTTCCGAGCAGTATTGAGTGAGATAAACAGAAGTCTCTGTTCTTTAGCTCTTAACGGAGCAGTCCTAGACAAATAGCTGCTAAGTGTTCGCACTGGACAATTTGTCATGTCAGGGTCGCCTGGTGCTAGTATAGTGGACAAAGACGGAATCCTGATAACGGGAGCAGGATGGTGAGGCTTTTGATTTTTTGCTAAGAAATCAGGTCTAAAACGAAGGGAGATAGAGCCGTCACTCTCAACAGAGATGTCTTTTGGAAGGCCTGAGAGCGCGTGTACTTCGCTGCTCCGTCTAGCTGTAGCCAGTAAAGTGAGCAGAAGAGCCTTACGCGTAAGATTATGGAGACTTGCCAAATGTAAAGGTTCAAAATCCGAAGATCTCAAGAAGTTCAAAACTAGAAACAGATCCCAGGCTGGGACTGGAGTCTTTGTCTTAACAAAATCCAATGCAGCGCCCCTTAACACGCTTGCAATAACTCCACCCAGGGAAATAGTGCGACCTAATTGCTTTAAGGTGGACGAAATCGCTGATCTCCTGACCTTAAGAGATGATGGGGACTTGCCTTGGGAGGCCAACCAAGACAAATGATTTGCTACCTGCATTGACCGAGGAGATGTAGCTTCGACCCCATTATCTGCGCACCATGCTACCCATGCAGACCAGTGTGAGGTGTAAACCGAGCTAGTAGACTGCCTGTGAGCCTTTTGAACCAGATCCAAAGTCCCTTCAGAAGCACCTGAGCGACGCAAAGATTTTCTCAAAGTCTCCACGCGTGAAGGCGCAGAGCCTGCGGATTCTCGTGAAGAACGCCCGTGCGTGGTTGTAGCAGATCTCCCTTCTCTAGGTTTAGCGGAATGGGAGGACCTACTGTGAGACGAAGCAGGTCCGGAAACCAATGTTGGCTTGTCCACATTGGAGCCACCAGAATGAGGGACGGGCGTTCCATCTCGACCTTTCTGAGTACCCTGCCCAGCAGTTGAAACGGAGGGAAGGCGTACGCCGTGAGATCCGACCAGTTGATCTCCAGAGCGTTTGTCTTCCAAGCTTCCGGATCGGGAAACGGGGAGACAAATACTGGCAGTCTCCGGGAAAACCTCGTAGCGAACAGATCGACTACAGGTTTTTCGACCTGAACCCACAATCTCTGAAGTGCATGGTGGGTGATCGTCCACTCCGTGTGCAACACACTGGACGAACGGCTGAGAGCATCGGCTAAAACATTGAGCCGACCCGGTAGGAACTTCGCCGACAGAGTGATCTGATGTTGAGCACACCACCGCAGGATCTGACAAGTTCTGACTGAGAGTGTTTGCGACCGTGAACCGCCCTGCTTGTTCACATAGGCCGCTACCGTGGTGTTGTCGGTATGTAGCCGAACATGCTTTCCGACAACGGCAGGGAAGAAGCTCCGAAGCCCCAAAAAGACTGCCTCCAACTCCAACACATTGATGTGAGACCGGGCTTGACTCTCTGGCCAAGTCCCCGAGGCCGTGAGCTGTGCAAGATGAGCACCCCAGCCCACCCGAGACGCATCTGTGAACATGTCGACCTCCGGAGGAGGAAGCACAATCGGAACTCCCAGAAACAAGCCTGCCTGTAACCACTGATTTGTGGTGTGTCGAATCCAGCTGTGTATCTGAACAGAGACATCCCAGCCCTGGTAAGCCGGATTCCACTCTGAGTTGAGTGCAGCCTGAAACGGCCTCTTGCATACTCTCCCCAGCGGAATGAGAGTGGCCATAGATTCCATCTGTCCTAAGGCGGACGCCAAGACCCTGACCTTGGCCTGTTTCTGAGACCTGAGAGACCTGAGTAGGTCTTGAAGCTTGTTGACTCTTCTCAGTGAGGGACGAACTGACCATGCCACCGTATCGAAGGTCATCCCTAGATACGTGAAGTTTTGTGACGGTATCAGCTCTGATTTGCTCTGGTTGATCTGAAAACCTAGATCGTTTGCCTGATCCAACACTGCCTGCGTGTGAAGACTGCAAGACTGCTGGTTCTGATTTAGTACGAGCCAATCGTCTAAATATGCACGCAGACGAATGCCTTTTTGTCTGACCAGAGAACAAAGTTGTCGTGTCACCATTGTGAAGACCCAAGGGGCCAGAGACAAGCCGAAGGGGAGAGCCCTGAACTGATAAATGTCTGTTGCCCACCGAAATCTGAGCCACTTTCGATCTGACGGATGCATGAGTATATGAAAATACGCATCCGTCAGATCTATTGATGTTGCCCAATCCCCCGGTCTGAGTGCCTCCCGAACAGAAAAGGGAGTCTCCATGGTAAACCGAATCTCCCGGAGGAATTTGTTCAATGGGGACAGGTCTAAGACTGGACGCCACCCTCCCGAGCTCTTTGGGACTACAAATATCCTCCCGTAAAAACCCGGGGAGTTGTGGTCTGAAACAACTTCCACTGCTTCCTTTTGAAGAAGAGCAGCGATTTCCAACTGAATTGTGGCCTTTGCCTCTGGTTTTGTCGGAAATTTGAACGCAGGAGGTGTTCTGGTTAGAGGCGCTTTCTCCTCTTTCCAGAGCAGCCTGAACCCCGAACGTACTATCCCCACGATCCACTGACTGTTTACATGCTGTAACCAGTAGGGAAGGGCCCGGGAGGGGCCGCCCGCCACCAAAAGGGTGGGGGCTGCGGGGATGAGTAGCTCGGGGCCTCGTCATTGGGGGTTAGGTTTTCGACCCGACCCCCTAGCATTGCCGAAAGACGGCTTCTTCTTGGGGTAAGGCGCGCCCCTGCCTCTACCCCTAAAAGAGGACTGTGAATGCTGAGAGCCGCGTCCTCGATTAGCAGAAGTGAAAGAAGCTTTAGGAGGACCCTGTTGTTTGGCCTGAGGCTTAGCGAAACCGTGTTGGGCAAGCTTTGCGATCGCTAAGTCCTTAGCGTTTTGTGTTTGTTTGTCAAGCGCGTCAAGTGAAGGTTGACCAAGCAAAGAACCCTCTGTGAAAGGGGAGACCTTGAGCAAGTCCAAAGTAGACTTATCTTGAATTCTGGAGCCAGACAAGAAAGCGTCCCTGCGTGTGTAAACCGCATGAGCGTACAACCGTGCCGCGACTGTCATTTGTTCGGCTGAAACCTTCGCCAAAGATGCCAGGAGTATGGGCACGTCTTTCACGCTAGCGTCGTTTCGAAATTCGAAAGGATCCAACGACACCGCGATCGACCGAGAAAGAGATCTGAGAAGTGTCTCTGAAAGAGAAGCAAGTTCCAACGAGTATCTTCCCGTCTCTTCCAAACCAATCAAAGCGCCTTCAGAGTAAGCACAAGTTTTGTCAAAACGATAGACATCCTCTCTGAGATTAGCCAACTCCGGAGTGACCGGAAGCGGTGCACTCGGCAAAGCGTAAGTCTCGATAAGGCTGTGGTGGCGACGGGAGAGAGCAAACTTGCGTGCATGAAAAGAAGTGCTCGCCATCCGTAACTGGCCTGAGGCAAGCCATGGCTGAGCAGAATCAGGCGCCTGACCGTGTGCCGCCAGTAAAGGCACAGTATCCACAGGCAAGCTATTCTCAGAACCCGAAGTTCTAGCCAGCACCTTGGAAAGTTCGTAGGCAACAGAAGGAGACTCGCTAAAACGATATCCCTGAACTTCCGTTAAGGCAGGGCGGAAATCACCGACCGCTGAGGGTGGTGGTGCCGCAGAGCTTGTCATAGCTGTCACCCCTTCAGCGAAGTACTTAGCAGACACCTGAGCTGCAGTAACCATAGCTGGTTTAAGTCTGAGTGACAACTTGACATCAACTTCCTCCTCAGAAAGTGAGTGAGAATCGTCGACCTCCGAATCTGCTGTGGCTGTACCGTGAAAGTCACTGTGACTAGCTGCGTCACTAAAACGATCCACCACAGGCGAGGCTGATTGCAAAACGGACGGACCGTGCAAAGCCTGCCCGAAAGCAGCTTCCTGCCCAGAGGGAGGAAGTTGAGACTTGTATACATTCACCGGAGACATACCAGTCTGCCTGTGAGTACAACTGTCTCGTTGTCCGGTGTCGACCCCCCGTGAGTTCCGCTTACTAAGAGCGATAGCCTCCGGGAGAGTCGAACTTTCACTCCCCAGCCTCGGCGGGGGAGCTACTAGTTCCGGCCCAACTTGTTGTCCGGTGTTGACCCCCCATGAGTTCCGCCTCTTATAAAGAGCGATAGCCTCCGGGAAAGTCAAACTTTCACCCCCCAGCCGCGGCGGGGGGGCTACTAGTTCCGGCCCAACTTGAACACTTTCACCAGAGAACCTGGCTACCGGTGAACTTGACAAACCTGAAGAGCGTGAAACCGCCCCTTGAATGAAGCAATCACCCTGCTCTGCGTGCACGTCGGCCGACGTGATAGTGCATGACGGCGGAGCCTTAGCGTAAGCCAGCGAAGCCACTCCGCCCACCCCCGCTGGGAGCGAGTGTAACTCTTTACGAGTAGCATGCAAATCGGCTGCAAACTGCTGTTGTTGTGCAAACATGTTATTCATATTGACAGAAAACTTCTCAAAAAGGGAGGAAAAATCATCTTTAGTCTTGTCTTTACCACTACGTCTCTTCTTGGCTGAAGGAGCCTTACTTTTAGCTTCTTTCAGTACGGGCATGACTGGGCTATCGGGGTCCGAAATATTAACGGACATGGTAGTTTGAGAAACTGGGTCATGAACTGAGACGGTAGTAACTTTGCCTGTCTCTTTAAGTGCGTCCTTACTAGGCGAACACTCAGCAGCCATTTGCCTAGTCTGAGGCTTCTTTCTCTCTTTGTCAGCCATAGCTGACGAAAACAAACAGTCTAAGAAACGTAAACACGAAACAGACTGCAAGACGGAGAAAGACACAAACGAACAGGAGCCGAACAAATTAGAAAGAGCTCACCCAATCTTGCTTAGGCAGGGACCTGTAGAACGGGGTGAAAATACTGCTTGAAAAACAGTAGTAGGCTGAAAGCCTGTAGCGTAGCTGTGAAAACACGTCCGAGCTGATCGGAGGCTGAAGTAGGAGTGACGTTTCTAACATGGCGGCGGTTGGGTCTCGCGTGATAGGTCGCGAGAGCGGTATGACCTTGACTCTGGTTAACTTGGGTTGAGTCAAGGCCGTTCTTTTTTAAGGGGTTTCTTCCCCCTTAGGGGTGAAGCGTAGTTCAGTGTCCAAGCTATTAATCTGAAGTTAATGCTAAATGTGAGTCGGGTTAAGATATGTAATTTAATTGCCTGTTAGGGACACCATCTGGCCAGAGGAGACAGCGCTACAAAAGAAGCTATACGGCCTTGGAGAGGACAGCACGTTTCGCCCTGCAGTCCCGACTGACGATCTAGCAGCGAACGACTAAGAAGAAGAAGAAATTGCTTGTTCTTCTTTCATAAACTCTGTACATTTACCTTTTTATTATTTTTTTTTTAAACTCCCTTTGTAGAGGTCTTAATTTAAAAGAGGGGTTCCACTGTATCTGACATTTTGCCTATAGATGTTAAAAAGAACTTTGTGATTTAGACAGCACAAGTAGTATCCCCAGCCAGCTTTGTTTCCGAACAGCTCAAAATGAATATTCACCATGTTCATATCTTGTACCATAATTTAAAAAAGCCACAATTTTGATTCAGAGGATCATTGTAATCCTGCTAATAATAACAAAACATAAGTGAATGCAGTCAGCTGCACTGAAATGTGAAGAAAAAAAACCACCCTCAAACAACAGGCATGACAATTTGGATGCATTGAAAAAGTCTGAATGTGAAACACGACTTACAGATAATGCATAAATTGCTCTGAAATTGTAGCCCCGAGGCTCACAGAAAAAGGCCTGATTTCAGCCCAAAGTCTGAAGATTCTCATGTGTGGTTCCTACTTTCAGACACTTCTTCTTCTCCTTCTTTAATCATGGGCTGAAACTCCCATTTACACTCGTGTTTTTGCACGAGTGGATTTGTACGTGTATGACCGTTTTTACCCCGCCATTTAGGCAGGCATACGCCGCTTTAGGAGGAACTTTTAGACACAACAAACAAAGAGAGAGAAAAAAACTGCCTCGTACTTACAACTGAATAACATGACCGCCGCCGACCCTAACAACACGGCCGAGTTGAAATATTTGGGAAACAACTTGAAGACGTAGAGCGTGAGGAAAATGGCGTTGATGACATGGATAAGCAGGCTGAGACTGACCATCACCTGCATGACGATGAACCACGCTGAAACACACACACAAACACACCTTGATGAAACGGATGCAAATAACATCAACCACAATACGCACTGTCTTTCCTTAACACTTTCTACCCCACCTATGTTGACCTTTTTTTTTTATAGCCGAGACCAGCTGTGCTGCAGCAGGTCACTCAGAATTGTAGTAACTGTGTATCAACACGCTGGAATGCAGGCGTTAGATGGACGATACAGGAAGCGACTGAAGCTAAAGGTCTGAGCGGATATATCCGTACCTGGTCAGATAGAGCCATATGAGCGGGTATGGATATATCCATACCTGGGAGACAATGAGTTAATGCATGTACATGGCACCACAAGCAAATGAGTATAAAGGCTCCCCTTTGAAAGACAATGAAAATGTTGCCGTTATAATTGTTGGTATACATGTACAGTTGAACCTCCTTTTAAAACTCTGCAATTTAAGACTTCTTCTTTTTAAGGACCATCTGTTCTCAGGTTTTTTTTTAACATAACTCCGTAAATTTATCCCCATTTTAAGACTCCCTCCTTTTTAATAAATAAGACTTGATTTTCTCACATTTTTGGTCTTAGATTAAGGGAAAAGGGGGGGGGGTGTTCCACTGTATACACAATCTCTCTAATGCTGTCACAGAGGGGTAAAGAGGTTGCTAAGTTTCATCACACATGGCAGTTTATTGGCACCACAAGCAAATGAGTAACTTTTAATTTAAGGCTCCTCTTTGAAAGACAAAGAAAATTTAAATTGATGCTGTTATTTTTCAATTTTGTTGTATACTGCACTGTGGAACCACCCTTTTGTTTTGAGACCCTGCAATTAAAGACTGTCTTTTTTAACCCCTTCACTGCCACAGTATAACAGCATTATCCGAACGGTCTATGGGAAAGAAATGTGTTTAGAACCCCTACAAGTACTTGGACAGTGGTTACCTCCCATTTAGTTTTCAGAAATGTCCTGAAATGTTGTTGACACAAATCCCACGTATGAGATACGGTTATGGGCGTAGGACAAACCGAAAATGACCACGTATTACATACGGGGTGGGCAGTGAAGGGGTTAAGACCTTGATTTTTCTGATTTTCTGTACATGATACCTCTGTACATTTACCTTAATTTTAACACTTTCTCTTTTTTAAAACCTGATTTTCTCAAAGTTTGGAGGTCATAAAGCCGGGTACAGTGGAACCCCCCTTTTAAGACCTCAAAAAATCTGAGAAAATCAGGTCTTAAAAAGGAGGGAGTCTTAACATGGTGGTACATTTACACAGGTTATGAACAGAAAATCTCAAAAAGCAAGGTCTTAAAAGAGAGGAAGTCTTCTTCTTCTTCTTCTTCTCCTTCTGCGTTCGTGGGCTGAAACTCCCGCGTACACTCGTGGTTTTTTTGCACGAGTGGAATTTTACGTGTATGACCGTTTTTTACCCCGCCATTTAGGCAGCCATACGCCGTTTTCGGAGGAAGCATGCTGGGTATTTTCGTGTTTCTATAACCCACCGAACTCTGACATGGATTACAGGATCTTTTTCGTGCGCACTTGGTCTTGTGCTTGCGTGTACACACGGGGGGTGTTCGGACACCGAGGAGAGTCTGCACACAAAGTTGACTCTGAGAAATAAATCTCTCGCCGAACGTGGGGACGAACTCACGCTGACAGCGGCCAACTGGATACAAATCCAGCGCGCTACCGACTGAGCTACATCTCCGCCCCGTAGGAAGTCTTAAATTGGGGGGTCTTAAAAGGGGGTTCCACTGTACCACGTACTGTACCAGTTCTGAAGGAACACCAGTTTTGGGAACAGCCAAAAGTGTTCTTATATTCCAGGTGGCATTTAATAACAGGTTAATTTTTGAAACCGTAATGATGAGAGAACAATTGTTGTGTTAACACTGACAGTTTTATAACATCCATATAAGAAGCTTTCCATTTATACTGATTTGAGAATAAAACAGAAACATCTTCTTCTTCTTCTTCGTTCATGGGTTTAGACTCCCACGTTCACTCATGTTTTTAGCACGAGTAGATTTTTACGTGTATGACCATTTTTACCCCGCCATTCAGGCAGCTTACGCTGATTTCGGGGGAGGCATGCTGGGTATTTTCGTGTTTCTATAACCCACCGAACACTGACATGGATTACAGGATCTTTTCCGTGGGCACTTGGTCTTGTGCTTGTGTGTACAAACGAAGGGGGTCAAGTCACTAGCAGGTCTGCACATAATAAGTTGACTTGGGAAAATCTCCACTCTCAACCCACCAGGCGGCAGCGACCGGGATTCGAACTCACGACCTCCCGATTAGGAGGCCGATGTCTTACCACCACGCCACTGCGCCCATCTGTGTTATAACATCACACACAACGCGTATTAAAGTGATGTTCCATTTTTACTGATTTGAGAATAAACAGAAACATCCTTTGTTACATGCCATCGACGGGTTATTCTAAGCTCTGCACTGAATGACAATAACATATATCTGTACAAATATATAGTACCCCATCAAAATTCAAAGGCATCATCTGCACTTCTTGGCAGCTACTTCTATGATATTGATACTAATTGGGACAGATTGCCGTGTTTTGACTGTTAAAATTGATGAGAAACACAGGGGCTAAGCGTCTGAATCACAGGAGTGAAAAAATGAACACTAAATCACATAATTGTAGAAAATAACGGTAATAACAGTAAAAACAAACTAACTTTGGTGACACTTCCGGTAGCCATGTTACTACCATTTCCGCGTTTACACACACCTGTCTCTTTCCCACTTTGATGACACAGGTGTGTCGTCGATCTTGCAAAAAACACACAGAATGAACCCCGTAACACTGAATCCATACTTACGGGGTGACAGCCACTCCCACAGAGGTCTGATGGTGTCAGAGAAGATGTAGAAACACCCGAGGTACCGCTTGCCATTGTGATCCTTGTAGAACGTGTAGTCGTTGAAACAGAACTCCCAAAGTCCTGCCTTGACGAAGCGATTGCCAGTGAATTCATCGAAAGATTCCACCCAGTAAGGACTGGCAAATGACAGAACATTACATCCAACAGCCGCAGCCACTAAAAAGCACCCGACGAGAGCGACTACTCTCCCCATTGTCGATTGTTATTTTACGAAATCGAAATATCAGTCGAACGTCATTTCAAGTTTCTGCGAGATACCTCTGCTTCCGTGAGTAATCCTTCGGCGACACTCGGTAGCGCTCGGCTTGAAATGTAGGTCATGTCACCTGGCTGGGCTAGTCTATTTTGCGCAGGGGGTAAAAGGTGTGGAATGCGCTTGAGTGAGGTCAACGATGTGTGTCTTTGTGTTGGTAAAAAAGGTTAGCACAATTGTTTCTATGTATATCTCTACTTTGGATACAACCTGACAAATACGTTCATAACTTTACCGCACAAGGTGTAAGAATTGGTCAATAAAACGTATGTGTGTGTGACTGTGTGTGTGTGCGCGCGTGTGTGTGCGTGTGTGGTCTTCTTAATTTATATAGTTTTCCACTAAATAAGCCTCAACGAAAGTAAACTTGACTTACATCTAACGTGTGTGTGTGTGTGTGTGTGTGTGTGTGTGTGCGTGCGTGCGCATGTGTGTGTGTGTGTGTGTGTGTGTGTGTGCGTATGGTCCCAAATGAGGACTTGCAATTGCTTCATACCGCCAAACTGAGGACCTAAAACCGAAATGGGGACCCAAAACCAAGTCCTCATTTCGTTCTATTCATCTAACGTCTTCAGAAGAGATATTCCTGTTCTGTTACTATTTTTAGTAAAATACACACAAAAACACATACTCATATGTACATGTTTTGACACCGTTAAGTTGACTTTTTTGACGGAAAGAATGTCATAACAATGTTCAAAATGACATTCTTTCCGTCCTCTATAGGCGACGAAATAGGTCAAATTTTGTGCCTTTTTTAGTGTAAAATTCGTCGATGCCGGACCGAGTACTGCACTCAGTGCCGTTGTAGTGCAAGTGCACTACAAAGGCACTGCGCCCAGTGCCGTTGTAGTGCAAGTGCACTACAAACGCACGTGAATGTGTGTATTAGCAAGTCCTCGTTTGGGACCATATACACGTATGTGTGTGTGTGTGTGTGTGTGTGTGTGTGACCAGTCTGGTCCTTTTTACTCTGAAAAATTGCTGTTGACAAAAGTAGCACCAAGGCATGATATTATAAAGTGAGAAACAAAGACATTAAAATTGCAATTTTGACAAAATCAGCTCACACACACACATACCTTAATGTCAACACAAGGTTTTTTTCAGGCTCCAAGCTGTTTATAATAATATTCTGATCAACAGTTTCAAAATAGACACAATGCAAAAAGGTACTACTGGATTATATATACAAGTTAAAAAGTTTTTTTTGTAAAATCGTATTAAAAGTTTTACTACACAACTGATCGACCCACTTCATAAATATTCTTGCATTATATTAAAAAAAAAATAAAACTCTGTACAAAGTCAATACACATGTGCTCTCTCTCTCTCTCCATCTCCCCTTACACACACACACACACACACACACACACACACACACACACACACACACACACTTGATATGCATAATTTTGATATGTACCAATCATAAACTGATCAAACTATTAGACATACATTAATAACCACAACTCTTAAAGTATTATGTGAACAACAAAGTGAAAATAAACACTGATTCTAAAATAACAGCACATTGGAATGTATTCAGCATATTCTTCACATCAAAATATTTAATCACACCATTTTATTTCTCTTATATAAAACCATTTGACCATTTCTAAAGAATCACCTTATGACATCAACAAACTCACAGTAAATAAAAAATTAAAAAAGAAGATGAAAAATGTAGTTTAAAAAAACCTACTCTTTCTTGCAGAAAACATCCACAAAGTATAAGGCCAAAAAAAAATAGGTCTGTTTACGGTAACATAGGCCAAAAAAATAGGGTCGGTAGGTCGGGATATTTTATTTTTTATTTTTTTCTCCAAAAAACCATATTTTTACGTTATTTTGCCAAAAAAACCAAGATTTTTTTTTTTTTTTTTTTCCCCCCCAATGCCAAATAAAAGTCTAGGGTCGCGCGAAAAAAATAGGGTCGGTCGGGTTACCGTAAACAGACTATTTTTTGGGGGGGGCCTAATCCTATAGAATGGACATGTCCACAGTATAAAATGCTAAAAACAAAAACACCACAGTATAAAATGCTAAAAACAAAAACACAACATCCGCACATATAAATTATAAAAACAACAGTAACAAAAACATCCTCAGTAGGATTGTTAGGCCAAAAAAAAAATTAGGTGTGGTTAAGGTAACATTGCCAAAAAAAATAGGGTAGGAAGGTAGGCAATCACTTTTTTTGTTTTTACTTTTTTTTCTAATGTGTACAAATTAAACCTACTTGACAGGGAAATAAGTGTGCGACTCGAGCGCTTTCGCTTTCATTGCGTTTTCTGCACTCAGGTTTTTTAAAAAAAAAATTTAATTTTTTTAATTTTTTACAAATGTAATAAAAAGTTATAGGGTCGGCCCCTAAAAATAGGGTAGGTCGGGTTACCGTAACCACACCTATTTTTTTTTTAGGCCTTATGACATGTTCTGTGAGGCATGTCTATGAACAGTGAAACCTACACACCACCGTATCGGGGGTGTAATAGTTGGAAAGCAAAATACTGAAATGTTTTCTATGGAGGGTTGCACAGCGACATCCTTTCTCCTCAGTCAACCATCAATCAGACCCCTGCACATTCATAACAATCCTAAATGAGAGACTTATCAAAATCCCAATATTAAAGGATTAAAATAAAGGTGGAGAGTATTTTAGTCTGAGAGTGTACTGTACATATCCCCAATTACAGCAGTCATCCATGCCAGACCCAATACAGAATTTTTGCTTCTGTTAAAGTGGTTTTTAATTTGTTTCCCTCTTTTTTCTTCTCTTTGGGGGTGAGGTGGGGGTGGTGGACGGGAAGGGGATATTTATTTTACAATCACAAGAAAACCCAATATGGATGCTTGTCACTAAAAAATACAGAATCGCAAACACACACATGAAAATCATCAAAATATTCTGATCCTGAGATTTGTGCCAACATGATTTGAAATAGTTTGAAAGACTTTTCTGTTGGTGTACACATGTATGTGATTACATCGTGGTGATAGGGAACACTAGTCCTAAGAGATCATAAGGAACCATGATTCTAGGGCTGCACTTGCTACACAGGTCACACTGTTTGTGGGGTAGATTAACTATACTGTTATAACTTATACAATAATAAAGCTATCTGAAGACTGTTTGTTCTTTCATTCATGAATGTGTACTGCTCACAACATGTAAACAGGTGAACATGAAACACTGAAAGTACATGTAAAATAAAAGTACTGTAATCAAGAGTATTATTTTTATTAAAAAAAACACCCCACCTTTTAAGACTAAATTATCAGATATCCTGTTCAAAACATCTGTGGAATGCCCATGACCCCCCCCCCCCCCCCCCCCCCCATTTAAGACTTCCTCCCATCTAAGACCTTATTTCTCAGGTTTTTTGTTCATAACCTCTGTAAATGTACCCCCATTTTAAAACTCCCTCCTTTTTAAGACTTGGGGTTTTTTTTTTTTTAGGTCTCAAATTGAGCGGGGATGTAGCTCAGTCGGTAGTGCGCTGGATTTGTATCCAGTTGGCCGCTTTCAGTGTGAGTTCGTCCCCACGTTCGGCGAGAGATTTATTTCTCAGAGTCAACTTTGTGTCCAGACTCTCCTCAGTGTCCGAACACCCCCGTGTGTACACGCAAGCACAAGACCAAGTGCGCACGAAAAAGATCCTGTAATCCATGTCAGAGTGCGGTGGGTTATAGAAACACGAAAATACCCAGCATGCTTCCTCCGAAAGCGGCGTATGGCTGCCTAAATGGCGGGGTAAAAACGGTCATACACGTAAAAGCCGTGGGAGTTTCAGCCCATGAACGAACAAACAAGTCTCAAATGGAATGTTCCACTGTCCATGTATTAGTATGTGTATCTGTATACATCTGCACTCCTTCAAGACCTGAGTTTATAAAAATTCTGGTGATCTTAAAAAGGGGTTACCACTGTAGCCCAGAGTCAGAGGTTGTTTGTTTGTTTGTTTGTTTGTTTGTTTGTTTGTGTGTTTGTTTGTTTGTGTGTTTGTTTGTTTGTTCGTTCATGGGCTGAAACTCACACGGGTTTTACGTGTATGACCGTTTTTACCCCGCCATTCAGGCAGCCATACGCCGCTTTCGGAGGAAGCATGCTGGGTATTTTCGTGTTTCTATAACCCACCGAACTCTGACATGGATTACAGGATCTTTTTCGTGCGCACTTGGTCTTGTGCTTGCGTGTACACACGGGGGGTGTTCGGACACCGAGGAGAGTCTGCACACAAAGTTGACTCTGAGAAATAAATCTCTCGCCGAACATGGGGACAAACTCACGCTGACAGCGGCCAACTGGATACAAATCCAGCGCGCTACCGACTGAGCTACATCCCCGCCCAGAGTCAGAGGTTACAACAAGGTTAATGGATGATTCATACAAATAATTGTTTTTGCAAACAAGACCTCAGAGGTGTCAAAAATATGTTGTACATAGGTGGAAAATGTCTGTTCATTCTCATTCACCTAGCAAAAATAGCATACAAAAATCAGAAGAACAGGCAGCATGCAAGCAAAGAAAAAAGGATAAAGCATGTACATGTACAAGGAAAAGCGTGAATCCAAAACAACTCTCTCTATCTCCTTAAGAAAGAAGCAAGGATGGGAATTTAAGCTGTGAGGGTAAAGGAAAAGGGGATTGCTCCCTCCAACCAAAATACAATATAATACACTCACTCACTCACTCATTCACACACACACACACACACACACACACACACACACACACACACACACATACGCACACTATCATAACTGAACTAAATATTGGGCACATGTTTCATTTATGAAAAACGGACATTCGAAAAGCATTGTTTTGAGTTTAAATGCATAAGAGTTCCCCAGAAGTTCAAACAGTGACCATAAGTATGTAAAAGCAGGGTAGAACTGGGTGCTTGGAGCTGCACATTTTATTTACATTGTCCACCTCTTTACATTTAGCTGATGGATAACACACTTAGAGAGTCATTAGCCCATGCATGCAATTTTTACAGAATGAATCGGGGTAGCATAGTCAAGCAGTCAAACAGAAAAGCGTAGAAACAGACAGAATACTTAGTGCAATACCACACATAAGTGACGACAAACGTTCGTGAACATTTTTATGGCATTGTCTTTTGCTGTAGATATTATGGGAAAAGCACAAATCCCCATTATAATGCTCGATATTTCCCATGCAAAACCCTCCACGCTGATATTGAGACAGTAAGGCCAAAACGAAAAATATGTCTGTTTCCGGTAACATCGCCGAAAAAAATAGGGTCGGTCGGTCGGTTTTTATTATTTTTTTTTAATTTTTTTTTTTTTTAAACCTTTTTCTTACGTTTTGTTAACGTCTTTTTACGTGTTTGTTTTTTTTCCCGGCGTCATTGGCCGCCATGTTTTTTTTGCGTGACGACGGAAACGGGAGGTAAGTCTCTTCGATTGTGAAGTCTCATCGACCGATTACCTCCTGTTTTTACATTTTGTCAAGTTTTGACTAAATGTTTTAACGTAGAGGGGGGAATCGAGACGAGGGTCATGGTGTATGTGTGTGTCTGTGTGTGTGTAGAGCGATTCAGAGAAAACTACTGGCATGAGAGATCCTGAGTATGGTATCTCCAGACGTTTTTGACTCACATGCGAAGCAAAAGTGAGTCTATGTACTCACCCGAGTCGTCCGTCCGTCCGTCCGGACGTCCGGACGTCCGTCCGTCCGGAAAACTTTAACGTTGGATATTTCTTGGACACTATTCAGTCTATCAGTACCAAATTTGGCAAGATGGTGTATGATGACAAGGCCCCCAAAAACATACATAGCGTCTTGACCTTGCTTCAAGGTCAAGGTCGCAGGGGCCATAAATGTTGCCTAAAAAACAGCTATTTTTCACATTTTTCACATTTTCTCTGAAGTTTTTGAGATTGAATACCTCACCTATATATGATATATAGGGCAAAGTAAGCCCCATCTTTTGATACCAGTTTGGTTTACCTTGCTTCAAGGTCAAGGTCACAGGAGCTCTTCAAAGTTGGATTGTATACATATTTTGAAGTGACCTTGACCCTGAACTATGGAAGATAACTGTTTCAAACTTAAAAATTATGTGGGGCACATGTTATGCTTTCATCATGAGACACATTTGGTCACATATGATCAAGGTCAAGGTCACTTTGACCCTTATGAAATGTGACCAAAATAAGGTAGTGAACCACTAAAAGTGACCATATCTCATGGTAGAAAGAGCCAATAAGCACCATTGTACTTCCTATGTCTTGAATTAACAGCTTTGTGTTGCATGACCTTGGATGACCTTGACCTTGGGTCAATGTCACATGTATTTTGGTAGGAAAAATGTGTAAAGCAGTTCTTAGTGTATGATGTCATTGCTAGGTTTAGGTCAAGCATGTGAGTCGTATGGGCTTTGCCCTTCTTGTTTTCATTTTTTTCGATAAATGTCTTTGATGACGTCATATCCGGCTTTTTGTAAAAGTTGAGGCGGCACTGTCACGCTCTCATTGACATTTGGTCAAGTAATCTTCAACGAAGCCCGGACTTTGGTATTGCATTTCAGCTTGGAGGCTTAAAAATTAATTAATGAGTTTGCTCTTTAAAGTTGTCATTAAAATCAATTTTTCGCAAACAGATTTAAAATTGATTGCATCGTATTTTTCATCACATTCTGAATCTAAAAATATATACATAAGTCATGTTTACTCTTAAAATGTGATCACAATTAACGAAAATAGATTAATTAGTCTTACGATTAAAATTTAAGAAATTGATCCAAAAATGATTTCATCTTATTCTTTATCATTTCCTGATTCCAAAAACATATAGATATGATAGGTTGTATTCCAAACAAGCTCAGAAAGTTAACAAGAATACAGAAAAGCGCGCTTTCATGCTTAGCACAATACGCTACCGCGCTAATCTGGCGTGTCAATATCACTACGTGGGAAGTGAGCGATTTCCTTCACGCGGGGATTGACGAAGCTGTACTGTCTTGGTGAAAAAATACAGTGCATTCAGTTTTATCCCGTGAGTTCGACAGCTTGACTAAATGTAGTAATTTCGCCTTGCGCGACTTGTTTTTGTTTTTTTGGTGTTTTTTTTGGGTGCGAAAAGCGAAAAAACCCATTAGGGTCGGCGCTTAAAAATAGGGTCGGTCGGGTTACCGGAAACAGACATATTTTTCTTTTTGGCCTAAAACTGCTGAGAAGATTGTGATCTCGTTTTCCCTTCAGTTCAGAATTAATTCGCAGTAATACTTGCAATTCCTCATTCTATGTCGCTGACCCTGTGGACATTGGACTGTGGCAAAATGTTTGGAGGGAAGGGTGGAGGAATTGATGATTTTGATATGTAGCTGGTACAATTTGTGAGTAAGGAGAGTTCAGGACAACAGTTTCACTGTCACTTCTCAGACACCCACCGATTAAAGCCATTCAAATTCCATAATTCAGTGCAACCTCTCTGTTAAGCCTGTCCATAACTGGGCGAAGTCGACTACGCAAAGTATGCTTTAGCACTGAATTTTTGGTAAAAAGACTTCGTGAGGTCGACTTCGGGCTCAATGGAGGACCACAGTTACAGTTACACTCAGACAGTGACGGGTATATACCTATCAGTACCTGTAGCTGCTTGGTGCGTAAGTTTCCGCTCTTGATTCGAGTTTACTGACCACCTGTAGCCGTGAAAAGTCTATAATCTGGAACATGGCAGCCACGATGGCAAACACGCCACCCCCCACACAGAGTCCATAGGACCACGACAAGTGGTTTGATTCTGGCGACGGTAACCAGAACTCGTCGTAACCTGCGTAGTAACCATACACTATGGCCGCAGTTGCTATCATGAGTCCTGCAACAAAAAGAAAGATAAGTTCTTTTGGGTATTGCACGAATTGATTTCAATTTCACGAACTATGGATTCTGATGAGAAATATGAACCACAATACAGATTTCAGCATAATATCCCTTGTATGGAAAAGCTTAGGTCTAATAAATAAAATATGGAAAGAAAGAAAAAAGTGACAACACAAACATGATAAACCCTTACAGACAAAATAACAATTAACATCTTGATCCATGTATTAAGCTTTTTTAGTCTTGGGGTGATTTCTTAACATTTATCCAAATACTTAACGCCCAGTTGAGTACAGTGGCATACACAACTCTGACTTTATTTAGCCTCTAGGGGGTATCCTTTGGACCTTTTTCCACTACTGGATGCAGTATTGATACATTTACTGAGCAAAAATAAGCCTTGCGAACCATTCAGTCAATGCAATTCTGCCTACCTGCACTGAAGTTTGTGAGGCCAGCAAGCAGAAGAGCGAAGTGTTGCTGCCGAAGGAAACATCCCTGCAGCAGATAGACCAGGCTGAATACCAGCGACAGTAGCTGACAGGTCAAGGCCAAGCTCATCAGCACTTCCACTATAATGAACCAGTCTGCAAAAAGAACAGTAAACATTGAGAAAATATATGAGTACAATAGTATACACGTATATATAACAAAATGAAGGAAAAGAAAAGCCAAACAAAGAATGTCAAGTGGCAGCCCAAATTTTCGACCTGTTGCCAGGCCTTCCTCAGGGGCGTGTAATTCTGCGAGACGCCGGATTATACACGTATACATATTGTCTTTTTTTTATTGAGAGGAGAAGGCAAAGAAAAACAAGCAACGAGTTCTGTTTATTCCAATATTTCAGCATGTGCCTCGCAACCTGAAAAGAATTGAATTTGAAAGGACACCTTTGGGGATGGGACCAGCTTATTGTGTTTCTACATAGTATTTTGCAGAGGGGGGGTGGCTTTGTTTTTGAAGGAGGATTTTTTTCGGGGGGGGGAGGGGGGTAATCAAATTAATAAACAAAGGGACACAAGAACTGATGAAAGGCTGGACCTTTATTCAGTTATTCGCTTATTGTGAGGTGTCATCTATTTAAGGGAGGGATTTAATTCTAACATTACCATAGCATATCAGTTTTATCCCCCCATACATGTATGTCCCTATTAGGTAAGCTTCCTGTAAAGACGTTTGTCCCCCCCCCCCCCCCCCCACCCCCCCCCCCCCCCCCCCCCCATCTAGCAATCACCAACATTACATCAATGCTTATAATCTCATGATCATTTAATATAAATATTAACTCTAAGTCTTATATATCAATACAAAACAGATTTATTGAATTATTCTGAAACTGACACAGCGTCAGTGAAAGTGGTATTGAAGTTTGAACACTGTCAGTGTCAAGGAATCAATACTGAAAGACAAACTGTCACAATCCTTTTACACTTACATACATGAACTACACAGTGACTCTGAGTTGGACTCTCTCTCTCTGACACTAACAATAGCAATCCCAGATCTATTCACACACACACACACAAACACATACATGTAGTGATGTACACACACACACACATACTAGTAACACACGTATGCATACACACACACATGCGGACAGTTCTTTGATTTCCACCTCAACCAGATATCACCATCTTACTTGGAAAAAGCCAAGAGCGGAGTGTTCTTAGTTCGTATGACAACAGGTAGTTGCAGTCTGCGTATCGTCTGCCCAACACATCTTGAACGTGATAAGGAGCTGCGAAATCATTGCCAAAACAGATCTCCCATAGCCCCATACTATCCACGCCTGTGCGCCTCTCCGTAAAAGATTCTACCCAGTAATGAGTTGTCGTAGCAACTATGGTCAAAACTGCCCCGATCGTGGCAGGAATAAAAGCCACGAAAGTCCAAACCGAAGTTCTCTTTCCGTGCGCCATTTTGGCGTGGAGGAAAGACGGAAGTGTTGACAACAGGACAAGAGAGTGGTTCTCTGTTTCGTTTGAGCGTGTGCCAAGGTTGTAGTCGTTGCCTCAATTTGCGTATTAGTTGAGGCACCAGTCTCAAACGGTGTCTCTGAAGGTTGACAACTTGGACGAGTCCAAATTCCCACCTGTGGGGAAAAGGCTTTCAAATGACTCTTAAACAGACGCTCTCTGCAAGTTTTGGGGGGTGGTCTCCTGTATTAATTCCGAATACAAAAGTTTTACATTCTCTGATTAGCCTGTCCTGAAAAGCTTGTACGTGTTTTGCCAGAGATGCTTGAATTGATGGTTATTGCAACCACATTGAAATCTATTATCAGAGCTTTGAAGATTGGTTGAACTAACGCCATATGTATACGCAACCTTGAATCTTGCCGATTGATTTGATGAATGTCACTCTTTGACGTATTTATGTGGTGTGTGTGGCTGACCATATCTGATTTACACGAGTTTAAAAAAAAAAGATATTGAAATGAAATTGAATTAAAATATTGACACAGCAAGCCATGTCACGTTGTATTCTGTTTATCCTGCATACTGTACTTGCCCGTGTCTTTTTCTCCAAACGCCTCGCAGTCAAGCGCCCAAATTGAAGAAGCGTCTTGTGGAACCTCATCGATCTTAGATTGAAGAGTAGATAAACATCCACAGTCACAACGGTACACTAAGCGTAACACGGTTACTTCCCTTGCTCGACTTCCAATGAATGAATATTTTTTAGATCATTCCTCTCATCTTCAGCGCTGTTGGTTGAGGACGTGGTTTTTACATTTAGTCAAGTTTTGACTAAATGTTTTAACGTAGAGGGGGGAATCGAGACGAGGGTCGTGGTGTATGTGCGTGCGTGCGTGCGTGTGTGTGTGTGTGTGTGTGTAGAGCGATTCAGACTAAACTACTGGACCGATCTTTATGAAATTTGACATGAGAGATCCTGGGTATGAAATCCCCGAACGTTTTTTTCATTTTTTGGATAAATGTCTTTGATGACGTCATATCCGGCTTTTCGTGAAAGTTGAGGCGGCACTGTCACGCCCTCATTTTTCAACCAAATTGGTTGAAATTTTGGTCAAGTAATCTTCGACGAAGCCCGGACTTCGGTATTGCATTTCAGCTTGGTGGCTTAAAAATTAATTAATGACTTTGGTCATTAAAAATCTGAAAATTGTAAAAAAAAATAAAAATTTATAAAACGATCCAAATTTACGTTCATCTTATTCTCCATCATTTTCTGATTCCAAAAACATATAAATATGTTATATTTGGATTAAAAACAAGCTCTGAAAATTAAATATATAAAAATTAGTATCAAAATTAAATTGTCGAAATCAATTTAAAAACACTTTCATCTTATTCCTTGTCGGTTCCTGATTCCAAAAACATATAGATATGATATGTTTGGATTAAAAACACGCTCAGAAAGTTAAAACAAAGAGAGGTACAGAAAAGCGTGCTATCCTTCTTAGCGCAACTACTACCCCGCTCTTCTTGTCAATTTCACTGCCTTTGCCATGAGCGGTGGACTGACGATGCTACGAGTATACGGTCTTGCTGAAAAATGGCATTGCGTTCAGTTTCATTCTGTGAGTTCGACAGCTACTTGACTAAATGTTGTATTTTCGCCTTACGCGACTTGTTTGAATTACGCTCGGGCTATTCTTTAGCCCACTGCTTCTTGGCAGTAGGGGAGGGAGGGGAGGGAGGGGTAGGGTGGTACATGGGGCAGGGTGGAACAGGCTAATTTTAGTGATGATGGCGGATTTCTGAGATAAATCCGCAAGTTCACAATGGAGACATCCGCGTCAGTCAGAGACGCACTCAGTCGGACCAGGAGACTGGGTAACGTCAATCTAGGACTCTTTGACGATTTTTGGCTAGCTTCAGACGTATAAGCCTATTTGTTTAAGGATAAACGGCTTCACAGTCGCACGTCAGCGACTTTTGCTGGACAACATGAAGCACTCTCAAACCGTCCAAATTTTTTCAATTAGTGTTACGAGCAGAACTAAGGTCACCATCATGGGGCGACCCTTATGTTCGGCACTAAAGCTTTTCCGCATTTGGGGGTCTTTTTCCTAGACGCAAAAGATAGTGAACGCGGTGTTTGGCAGTTAGGCCTACAGTTAAAACGCACACCTTCTGGTTCAGTGTTTCAACGTCAGCTTTACGCTCCTCAGGGTCCTTTTCTACCGGGGGTTAACAAACTACACTCTTAGTTGTAGTCTTCCCAGCGGGGGCCCCTGGATTTTGCACAATTTGGCTTTGCGCCTACTTCGCAAATAGTACTCTTTCCTGACATATCTAATGTAGGTCCCTGATTAAGCCAACGAAGGCTGTCCCTGATTAAGCCAACGAAGGCTGAATCACGAAACTCCAGTTTCAGGGATGCAGCCTCGGATCATACATAGGCTACTCAGATCCATCTGCATGGTTTCTAACGACATTTTAGGATGAGTCACTTCTGCACTACTTAGGCAGAAGAAGATTTAGCTTACCGTCCTTTTACCTTCGGGGATATCGAACTTCAGGTTACCAGCACTTGAAGTTCCAGTTAATGGAACCGCTTGGCTATACAGCGGCGGCCTCCTCTAACTTGACGGAGTCCACTTCTTTTCCAAAGTCAGTTCTCTTCTCTTGAAGATTTTTTTCCCAAGGTTTCAGAACTAGCTCCACGTAATGCCTCATCGGAAATTAAAACTCAGTCGTAAGACGCTCACTCACCCCTCCCTCGGGACGGGATTTGTTAGGAGCATGGTCTGAGAGCCGGATCAGGTTACCGATACCCAGACGTGTCTTCCCTGATTGCGGGCTGGTAACACAGAACTAACAGGCAATCAGGTTTAGAACACGGGCCCGGCAGGCAATCTCTATTGTACTGTCGTTTACTCAAACACAACATTAGCAGTACTTCGCTCCCTAGAGGGTTACACTGCCGGTTTTCACAGGTGTTCGCCTCACTTTTCTTTCAAGCCACCGCTTAGGGGCTTGGCCGGTACATAGTTCTCACTGATACCACTCCCGTAGCCATTGAGGACAACGGTTGTTTTCTCTGGAGCTTGACTTCTCTAACAGAAGTTTTGGTAAGTTCTGTGTTATTGTATTTGATTCCAAACATTTAATCAACACCATGCAGTGTTAGCTTGTGTGTTCCATGTAGTTTGAGTTAGTTCCGTGTAATTGAATTTGATTTTTAGACATTTGACTTTCTTGATAGTGTAATTTTTTTTATATTAGCTTTTGTGTGTTGTGAAGTTTTGGTTAGTTCTGTGTTATTGTATCTGAGTTTAAATATTTGACTTTCTTGATAGTGTAAACATTTGATTAGCTTTTGTATTAAATTTAGTTTAGATTAGTACTGTGTAATTGTATTTAATTCCGAACATTTGACCAACACATGCAGTGTTAGCATGAGTGTAGTTTAGGTTAGTTCTGTGTAAATGTATTTGATTCTAAATATTTGACTTTGTTGATAGTGTTACTCTGTGTGTTAAGTTAGTTAATAATAATAATAATGCAAACTTTTATAGCGCTATTCTAGAAAAATGTCTACTCTTAGCGCTTTACAATACATACATCGACCAAGCATACTATACACGCACAGTTCTGTGTAATTGTAGTCAAGTTCGTCTTTGTATTGAGGGATTGTACATTTGTAATTAGTTTTTGATAATTGTACATATGTTAATGATTTCTGTGATTTCTGGCATCAAATAAATTGTTAAGATGTCGAGCACAAGGACTCGGTTGTTGTTTTTATTCTGTATCTGTTTACCTGTGAGTGCATAATGCATGTGTGTACCTGTGTGTGTGTGTGTTTTAGCATATCAGTCTTTCTGCTCGCACACTCGGAAACATACATGCACTCACAGTTGCCCCAAGAAAACAAGACACACAAAATTAGTCACAGACAACGTAATCCGATCTTGGATGATGTCAAAACTGCCCATGACAAGAACAGTTGCACCTAACATACATCTGCTGTCCATGAAATCCCTGGAAATAATATATAGAACAATTCAGCCAATATCACATCACGTTTAACTTTTTTCTTCCTCGACTTCCAATGTCTATAAACAAATAATGGTTCAACACATATCAAATAACCAAAGGGAAGTAAGCGCTCGATGTGCACACCACGTGTAATGGAGTAAGTGAGAGTTATACGGAATCTAGCTTTCTTCTGGCACCTGAGAATAACAAGCATTGGAATAAACATCCTATATGAAAGTCGCTTGTTCATTTCAATGCTTGTTTTTCTCTCGGGTGCCAGGAGAAAGTTTCGGTATAACTCTTGTTTACTCCATTACATATGTCGTATTGCATATAGAGCGCTAAATAATTTCCTTTGGTTATTTGATCTCTAAACTGACAACGATCTGACTCATTTCGTTTAAGATGGTGCAACACATAAACAAACCTGCACACACACACACACACACACGAACACCCAATGCATGTTTTGCATAGTGTATTGGAGTGAATGTCACTTGTGTCAAGGGGGATAATTGCCACTTGAGTTTAAATATAAACAGTGGAACCTTCCTCTGTAAGACCTGCACACTAGTTGAGTAGGTCTTAGAAAGGAGACTTAAAATGGAGATACATTTAGTGATTTACTGGTGTGATGAGCAGAAAATCTGAAGAAACAAGATTTAAAGAAAGAGAAAGTCTTAAATCTGGAGACTGTAATGGGGGGTTCTCTTGTATCAAAAAGAAAGGGAGGTACGCGTTCCAAACCAGGCATTTGGGTCACCTACACTAACTAGATGGCTTCAAGTTAGCTTAGGCAACGAAGGATTTGGGACGTTATTAAATAGTCATAATACAGAAGGAAATTTACAGCTTGTGAACGTAGAGCATTTTGGCTCGATTTTTATAGATGGAAAGGCTTAAAGAGAATAATAATAACTAATTCTGGACCCGAAATCAGACCGCAATGGTCGTAATTTAGCAGAATTTAGTGTTTTCTGTTGTTTGCAACCAGATGACGCCATTGCACCAGAGTGTCAAGCCCCTTATTTTTTATTGTTAGTTGCATGTCCGTTCGTACGACGTGAAGCAGGCGGCTTACGGCATCTGTGATAAAAGATTCATTATTGCGACCGGTTAGGTTTTTAGTTACGTGTTCTTATCACTGAAGTGCAGGAGGGAGTTTGCTCTCTTGCGTCTGCTTTCGGTGATCAAGTTGTTCAATCGGGCATGTAACTAATGACAACAAAAAGAGCTTCACCCTGGTGCAGTGTTCACGGGAGTTGCCTGCCCCATGAACGATAGCGACTTCCGGTTATTAACATAAAAAAAACAATAAATTCTGCGCTTTAACAACCAATGCGGTCTGATTTCGGGTCCGGAATGAGTTATTATCTTTGAGCTTCTCCGTTTATAAAATCAAGCCAAAATGCGCTACATTCACCAGCTGTACATTTCCTTCTGCAATATGACTATTCGTTGGCGTCCCAAATCCTTCCTTGCCTAAGCTAACTAATAAGCTGGTGCCATCTGGTTTAGCATAGGTTCCTAAATGCAAACCAGGAACCTGAAGACAGCTGGTACTTCCCTTGGAAATTTTGCTTGCGAGCGCACACACACACACATGCATGGACACACACACATGCATGGACACACGCACGCACACACACACACACTAACACACGCACAACCAAACACACACCACTAAAGCACCGCTTCATCTGTTTATTTAAAGAAACAAAAAAGCAAAGATTAGGCAATTCACTTCCACCACATGGTCCATTCCTTAACGTGGTGTGGTGGTTTGCGTGTCTCGGTGACCCTAAGAGCTATGCCAGCGGGAGTGTAAACTCCTGGAAGGGCTTCCCAAGCTGGACAGGTGGAAAGGTAGAGGCCAGACTAATATGGACCAACCTTGTGCTCACAGGGCAGGTCCTTGGGCCATGAGCTAAGGGTGAGGTAACCCTGACAGAAACCTCGAGTGCTGAAGACGTATGTGTTGGGCCGCACGGCGCACGCCAACAAACCACAACACTACGCATCAACTGCCATTATGAAAAGAAGAATTCACTTCATTCATAAATAAATAATATACATGTGTGTACAGTCAGTGCTAAAGAGAAGTGTTGTTAAATATAACTTATCAGACTCGGGGCTCACTGTAGTTTTTGTTGTTTATGTCGGACAGACAAGAAAAGAGTGCATATCAGTGCAATTACTTCTAAATGCAATAAAGGAAAGACGGAAAACCCAAGTGCCGTACTCCACTGCTGACTCAAATTTGACTATCGTCTTTCCGCACATTGCAGGTATGCCCAACAGTTCGGACTGAAAATACAAGCATCACTAGAAAACACTGTGTGTAGCAAATCTGCCAGAACATGTCCGGTGTCTGCTCACGCCGGGGGCCGTACATTTACAGGGACTGCTGTAGTTACAATTGGAAGTGGCGGATACCATCCAAGACCTTCTTGCACGTTGTCACACATGGTACACCCCTGGTTCTTTCAGTTAGCAATTGTTTCAGCCCCTCAGGTCCACATCGTTTGTTTGAATGAGACACTAAGATGCCAAAGACACAGTCCAGACTTTCCCATTTTTAGGGCCATTTGTGATGACAGAACCTTTTCATGCACTAAACTTTTGAGTGTGTCCGCATTTTAGTTGCTTCTTCCTGGAATGCCAATTGATCGAAAGTGTCGTAAAGCTGAATTTCAGCACAGGGGTGTTGTCATCGTCAGCGTTAGAGCGGCAGAACAGCTGTTGCAGACTTTTCTCATCAGCCAGAGCGTTGTGCGCATCGTACTTGACCCCCAGGATATGGTTCACCAGATGTACTTGGCTGTAGCTTTCCTGGTCAGGGTACAGTGCTTTGAAGAGGAGTAATGTGTCTACCCTTTCTGAACAATCGTTCAGAAATGCTTGTTCAAAAACCACTGAGCTTGCTACAGTCGTGGACAATCAAACCCTTGAAAGTTGTGGCCAGCCAACACAACTGGTCCACCCCTTTCATCCAGCCATGCATGGCTGGGATTCTTCCGGTATATGCTGGAAATCCGGATTCGTAATGTCTGTGGTGACGTTTTTTTGGTTGTTAATTAAGGTCTCCCTGGTGTATATCATCTTTCTCTCAGGCGTTTCATGAATGTGACTTCATCACGGTTTCGTATTCCACACCTGCACAGAATATGAACAACTCCTATTATGGATCTGTTGCACGTCAAATTTTAGGCATTCTAGGAGCCAGTTTTTGTCAGTGTACATCACATTCACAACCTGTCTTACAGCATTGGCTTGTAGTACATATACTGATTGTTTTTATCAGAATGTAAGTTCCACAGCATTTTATATCCACCAGACACATGAATGTCAAAATATATGAGCAAGAATTTCAATTTTCAGATTCTTGCTACAGTACGAAAATGAAAACATCTCCCATCAAAAATCATACGAGTTTGTTTAAACACCTGGTTATTTCACATATGTTTTAGAAAGCCGTGGAATCTATTTACAACAAAGGAGCACAACAAGTTAAACTTATAATTGTGGTCTTACTCTTAGAAACTCTTGTGAACTGGTGGTCAATATTCTTAATTCACCGGCACGGTTGGCCTAGTGTTAAGGTGTCCACCCCGTAATCGGGAGGTCGTGGGTTCGAACCCCGGCCGGGTCATACCTAAGACTTTAAAATTGGCAATCTAGTGGCTGCTCTGCCTGGCATCTGGCATTATGGGGTTAGTGCTAGGACTGGTTGGTCCGGTGTCAGAATAATGTGACTGGGTGAGACATGAAGCCTGTGCTGCGACTTCTGTCTTGTGTGTGGCGCACGTTATATGTCAAAGCAGCACCGCCCTGATATGGCCCCTCGTGGTCGGCTGGGCGAGCAAACAAACAAATTCTTAATTCATAATTCAGTGGAACCCCCCCCCTCCACCCTTAAAATACCCCCCGATTTGAGACACCCACCCTTTTGAGACCCTGTTTGTTCATAACCTCTGTAAACGTACCCCCATTTAAGGACTCCCTCCTTTTCAAGACCGGATTTTCTTGGAGTTTTGGAGGCCTTAAATGGGATGTTCTACTGTATACAAACCAATAACAAAATAATGAGAGAGACGAGAGGGAGCGAGAGAAAGAGAGAACTGTAGTTGTACTCACTCTTTCAGTAGCTTGTTGTCGTCGCTCAGTTTTTCTCCATTAAAGAAGAGCCAGTAATGCTTCCAGATGTAGCGCCTGAAACAAAACATAAGGCTTTTAAGAGCACGTGTATAAGCTTTCAATCAATCAATCAATATCAATATGAGGCTTATATCGCGCGTATTCCGTGGGTACAGTTCTAAGCGCAGGGATTTTTATTTTATTTTTATTTTTTTATTTTTATGCAATTTATATCGCGCACATATTCAAGGCGCAGGGATTTATTTATGCCGTGTGAGATGGAATTTTTTTTACACAATACATCACGCATTCACATCGGCCAGCAGATCGCAGCCATTTCGGCGCATATCCTACTTTTCACGGCCTATTATTCCAAGTCACACGGGTATTTTGGTGGACATTTTTATCTATGCCTATACAATTTTGCCAGGAAAGACCCTTTTGTCAATCGTGGGATCTTTAACGTGCACACCCCAATGTAGTGTACACGAAGGGACCTCGGTTTTTTGTCTCATCCGAAAGACTAGCACTTGAACCCACCACCTAGGTTAGGAAAGGGGGGAGAAAATTGCTAACGCCCTGACCCAGGGTCGAACTCGCAACCTCTCGCTTCCGAGCGCAAGTGCGTTACCACTCGGCCACCCAGTCCACAGCTTTGCTTGTTGTGCTCCACTTATTCATTTGATTGTATGCGGCATTGTTATCTGAATTTTTCTGAACAAATTGTTTAACTCATTGTCTCCCAGGTACGGATATATATATTCATACCCACTCATATGGCTCTATATGACCAGGTACGGATATGTCCGTACACACATAGTCACTACATTGCATCTGCTTTCATTTGGCACATATCCACATTCTGCTCAGACTGTTAGCTTCAGTCGCTTCCTGTAACATTGATCTAACGCCTGCATTCCAGCGTGTTGATACACCGTTACTACAATTCTGAGTGACCTGCTGCAGCACAGCTAGTCTCAGCTAAAAAGAACTTGGTTCACATAGGTGGGGTACAACGTGTTAAAACAAAACATAATTTCTTTTACTCCTTTGTTTATCGGCGGTGTAGTGAGTAGAATTGAACTGATCACTTTACCAATTAAAAGAACTGGGAAAATAGTGAACACACAAAGCCCTATTCCCATAAAACACTTAAATGACACAAGCACCCTCTGCTTGCTTCACAAGGAATAAAACTTGTCCAATTTTTCATATCAAACAGAGTAAAATGAGGAATCAAAAAGGAGAAATCCCTCCAAAAGAAGGAAGAATCTCTTAATAATAATAATAATAAATAATAAAGTGTATTTATATTGCGCCTATCCCTTACAAAAAACAAAATTATTTGGCTCTAAGCGCATTACAACATGTGTAGGGACTTAATACAATCAAGTCTGACAAATACAATAACACCATATACAGTCGGTCTCTTAGGTAAAACTGGGAAAAGCAGCTTCGACATTTGAACACTGCTACTAGAAGATCCTCTAACAATGCATACTGCTTTACAATATGCATTTATGTATAAATATAGTTAAAGAACATCGAGTTAATAGGAATTAGAAAAGGTTCTTTCAATAAAACTATCTAGCGAACGACGAAGAAGAAGAAGAATAAAACTATCAATGTCGATGTGTAACAAGTCATTCAACGTAAATGGCCAAAGAACAACAACAAAGCAATGATGATAAAACAGTTATACTCAATGGCTAATAACGAGGCAGAACTAAATAGTATCGACACAAGATTAAAACAAAACATATTCCTGGAGACACATTTATACATGTATCAAATAATCAATATACAAAATACAGCCCTCGCACACTCGCACACACACGCCAAGGCCTGTTTAACTGAATTAACACTGTGACGTCACTTACAGTGGTACCTGTAATGAAAGGACACTCTCGGGACCAACTGAAAGTGTCCCTACATTGCAGGTGGCCTGTCTTGACAGGTATATTTGATCTAGCTCACATATATAAAGGGACAGCAGGTGTCCATTATTGACAGGTGTCTTAATTCCCATCGGAGGGGCCTCATATGGAAGGTACCATTGTACCAAAAGAACAGTGACCTTTCAGATTCACTCAGCAGTAGGGTGAACCACACAGGGGTTTATCTGGTAATAGTGGAACCCCCTGATTAAGACTCCCCAATTTAAGACTTCTCCCTTTTTAAGACCTTGACTTTTCACATTTTCTGTTCATAACATCGGTAAATTTACCTCCATTTTAAGACTCCTTTTTAAGACCTATTTTTTCAGATTTTTGGAGTTCCACTGTATTGCACATTACGTACCAGTTAATGGCAGGAGCACCCTCAGTGCTACGCAAGAGCTGCAACGTCATGAGTCGCTTGACGCCATGCTTCAGGTCAAGGAGAGTCGCGTCCTGTTTCACCACCACAGCTGGAAGCAGATAAAAAGCAACGTAAATCACGACTGAATGGCTGCGATAAAACGCAAGACATTTTGTCAAGAATACACTGCAAAAAGAATGGGTCTGCGGCAAAAAAAACAACAACAAAAAAGCCTTTCCAAGGCATGACTTCCTCTCTCTCCCCCCCCCCCCCCCCCCCCCCCATGTTTATATCAAAAATAGATTCATTGCATTACCGTGAAATCTAGCTGCCTTGATAATACTCTGCTGAATTAAAAAGGAAACCTCTGCTAACGTGAAATATCTTGCAAATATATATATATATATTCAGTCCAAGGGCAAGACATAGATATTTGCAACATTTCCATTTCTCTGAGAAATTGTACTTGGGGGTAGGGCTAGTGGAACATTTTGCAAGCTAGCCGATTGTACATTAATTTCCCCAGCACAACTTTTGCAGGCCTATACAAAATAATCTTTTCAATAGGCAGTAACAAATAGTTTTTAAACTTACGCATGACATCGCCGTCACCACGCACCACGTTGACCACCATAGCTTGTCCATACTCCAGTGCGATCATGGAGTTGACCTCCTCCAAGGTCACATAGGGGTGAAGGTCTTTCAACAGTGGGTCATTCTGTGGTGAAACAGAATAACACTCTTGATGCATGTATCAAGATAGTCATCACTACCTAAATAATAACCAGAAATGCATTTGACACACACACACATGTATAACACACACACACACGCATCCACGCACCATACGCATGCATACACACACACTGGTGCTATCTTTTTTCTGAAAGGAGACAAGAGAAAAAGCTGCATACCTCAAATCAATATATTAGGCAAAAAAAAAAAAATAGTCTGTTTACGGTAACCCAACCGACCCTATTTTTTTCGCGCGACCCTAGACTTTTTTTTTGGAATTTGGGAGAAAAAAAAACCCCGTAAAAATATGGTTTTTTTGAAGAAAAAAAAATATAAATTAAAAAAAATCCCGACCTACCGACCCTATTTTTTGGGCCTATGTTACCGTAAACAGACCTATTTATTTTTTTGGCCTTATCAACACCTCAAACAACCACAAAAACATGTTTTCTGCTACTTCCTGCCCAACACACACACACACACACAAAAGTCTGCTAATGCAAAAAAAAAAAACCATGTTCACACTAGCTCCTCAAATCCTTCCAAAAATCAACAATTATTAGTCTCACTGAGATGAGTCCTGCAAGTGTATCCTTGACGACGTGCATGATCTCGCCGTGAGACAACACCTCCACTTTCGCCTCCGTCACTTCCCGTTTCACCGCAGTTTCACCACTATCACCATCAGCAGCAGCTGCAGCAACAGCACTGGACTCATTGGCTGTGAGCGCGGCAGTTGCTATACCATTTTCAGATTCTTCCATGTTGCTCTCTGTGCTTGCCATCTTAGGAACTCTGAGCCTTCCACAGCTGAAAAATTGAAAACACATTGTGTAAGCAGGGTTTCATTTACTAGTGCGCCCTGCGCCACTGGCGCATTAAATCTGAAAATGTCCCATCATAATTCCCTTTCGTGCGTCAAAGGGCGCATTGACATTACATACCACTGCGCCATCAAATGTACACTTTACATCAGATTACACACATACACACACACACACACACAGATAACACGAATCGTGACCATATAGCGGCTAATTCTCTGATGGCACCATATATTGCACCATTTTGCATCTTTGGTCAAAACGCGTACAGGCCTCTTTGGCGCTTCTTGCCTTCGACCATGTCCCATCGGAATTTGGTTGAGGGGGACAAATGTCCCATCGCCTTTTTCTCCCAGGCTAAACCCTGTGTAAGTCCCTTTTGATCGAAAGCGGCGTATGGCTGCCTAAAGTAAATGACGGGGTAAAATTGGTCATACACGTAAAACTAAAAACCGTGTGAGTTTCAGCCCATGAACGCAGAAGTAAAATGGCAATGCCCTGATTTAAAACCTTGTGAGGTTCACGGCCACGTACACTGAATGAATCTCAAAATATTCACATTTCTTTCAGTAGGTGGCGTCACTTCCACGGGGCTTATTCGGGAGAATGCCATAAAAATGTATGTGTGACAATTGTCAAAGAAGTTGCATTGCAAAATTTAGCATGCAATCAGACCCTACATATATATACTTGGCCATATACTTTATGCGGGAAATATATATGATTACATGTAAGTAACTTAAAATGAACACAAAGCCTACTGCCACACTGGTTCTCTTACATGTATACTAATTACTATACCTACGTGCATATCATCCATATATGACTTTCTGTAACATTTATATTGAACATTTATACGGACACAGCTGGGAATACCGTCCCGGTGTCACGATTTCATCTTTCGCCTGTGTACATATTTCCCCCTCGATAAGTAGGGGCGGGGATATAGCTCAGTTGGTAGTGCGCTGGATTTGTATTCAGTTGGCCGCTCAAACCCACGTTCGGCGGAAATATATTTCTCAGAGTCAACTTTGTGTGCAGACTCTCTTCGGTGTCCGAACACCCCCCGTGTACACTACATTGGGGTGTGCACGTTAAAGATCCCACGATTGACAAAAGGGTCTTTCCTGGCAAAATTGCTTAGGCACAGTTAATAATTGTCTACCTATACCCGTGTGACTGGGAATAATAGGCCGTGAAAGGTAAATATGCGCCGAAATGGCTGCAATCTACTGGCCGTATAAAATTTCATCTCACAGGGCATCATTGCAGAGCGACTAGAACTGTACCCACGGAATATGCGCGATATAAGCCTCCTATTGATATATATATATATATACTCAAGAAATGTTGTTTCCTGGTAAAATTAAGAAGTGAAATTATTATTTATGGACGAAAAGCGTGTCAGTTTCTTGCATGTAAAGAAAATTGGTGGTGAAATGTAATAGATTTCACCCCCAAAATCGATTTATTCGAAAACGTGTACCGAGTGGTTACGTCCCTTGAGTAAGAAGGGAAACATTTTAGGATGAATCAAATTTCTAAGTTAAATAAAAACAAGAGGCGAAGCCTTCAAGGCTCCCGTAAGAAATCAACAAACAGTAACATAACACAAACTCACTCACTTCGTAACACACACACACACAAACACACACACACACGCACACACACACACACACACACACACCAGGGCCGGACTACCGGGGGGGTTATGGGGGTTGCGCAACCCCCCCCCTAGCCTAAACATGTACCTTACTTATTTTTTTATTTTTTTTATTATTGTTTATTTTATGCCGTTTCATGCAAGGAGCGACCATTTTCCTATCTCAGAATATGACCTACCCGTCAGCTTCAGGGGGCTTCGCCCCCTGACCCCCACAACGAGGGGGGGTGGGGTGGGTTCTAGGGTTTCCGGACCCCCCCCCCAGCCAAAAAATAAAAATATTGAATGAGGTATGCATTTCTTTATTTTACATTGAGTTTCAATTTTTGGGGTATTAATCAGTGACAAAATCTGCTGCCTGAAACTGGTAATGATCATCCTCAGAATGCACCAGATTGCACCATTTTGCATCCTTTTTTTCAAAATTTTCCGGGGGGGCATGCCCCCGGACCCCCCTAGCAAGCTAGGCGCTTCGCGCCGTCGGCTCGGCGCTTCGCGCCTTCACACCCATATCTTCACAATATACTTTTGAAAAAACCCAGTCATAAAATGAACTGATCCGCCCCTGCCGCCAGGGGGGACATCCCCCTGGCCCACCACTGGCAACCCCCCCCCTCCTCTTCGCCTAGTCCGGCCCTGCACACACACATACACACACACACACAGAGAAAGAGCATAGGTGAAACTGTGCAAGAAAGCGAGACACTAGATCTAGATCTGTCTGTCTGCATGTAGCCTACTTACAAGGACACGACTGCCAACTAGTCTCGGCGCCCAAAATAATAATGACCGAGACTGTCAGTACTTCCTTCGCGTGACGTCTAACCCTCTTACGTCATAATGTGACGTCAATGTAATGTGACGTCTTCAAATGTTAGAGTTTCTACCACAGACATACACACGCACAGACGCACGCACGCACGCACGCACAGACAGACAAAGTTACGATCGCATAGGCTACACTTACGTGAGCCAAAAATTGGTTGGACAAATTTGGCCCCATGAATGTAAGGTACACAAGGTCGCTCATCGACATCAGTACTATCGAAGGGTGGTTTTTTGTTCAGTGTATAGTTTATACACTTATATTCGGATGAGACGAAAAACCGAGGTCCCTTCGTGTACACTACATTGGGGTGTGCACGTTAAAGATCCCACGATTGACAAAAGGGTCTTTCCTGGCAAAATTGTATATAAGGCGTAGATAAAAATGTCCACCAAAATACCCGTGTGACCTGGAATAATAGGCCGTGAAAGGTGGATGCAGCGCCTAAAGGCAGTCGATCTTCTGGCCGATGTGAATGCGTGATATATTGTGTAAAAAATTCCATCTCACACGCCATTAATAGGTAACATGCGCCTTGAGTCGCCTTGTGTGGTGAGGTACGTGCGCGATATAAATCCTCGTAAATAAAATAAAATAAAAATAGATCAACGAGGCCGAGAATCGAAATATCACCACGGCGAAAGATGAAAACGTCACACCGGAGAGGAATCTGATGCAGCCGGACGAAAGAAAACTGAGATGGATCCACCTACCTTCAACGAGCCTGCGGAGAATGAGTATTTGCACTTGCTGACAAACTGTCTTTTTCAACTTCTACTTCTAGATTCTTTCTCCATGCCTCTGTTTCCAACAGACTTCGAATAGCATTATTCTTATTCGGTATGATACTCAAATCATTCGATCTGACTAAATACTACGCGACCGCACGCGCACGCACGCGGCCTTGCACTACCTTGCGCTCAGAAAGTTAAAAACGAAGAGAGGTACAGAAAAGCGTGCTATCCTTCTCAGCGCAACTACTAACCCCGCTCTTCTTGTCTTTGCCACGAGCGGTGGACGTATACGGTCTTGCTGAAAAATTGCATTGCGGCGTTCAGTTTCATTCTCTGAGTTCGACAGCTTGACTAAATGTTGTATTTTCGCCTTACGCGACTTGTTTCTTCTTCTGTGACTTAAAACTCGGTACAAAGTATGATAATGTTGTGCGTTCTCAGATCAACGCGAACATTGTCGGACGCTGAACCGCGATGTTTTCGAAGTTTCGCTCGATAGCTCGTCGCAAAATACATCATTAACAGCTATTGTGTTTTCAGCGTAGCAATAGGGTCCGATATTTAGACGAGACAAGTATAATGCCGACGAGATGTGCTTGAATATGATTGTATCTGTGTGTATCAGTTGTTCTTGGTTGTTGTTTTTCTTTATAGGGGAAGGGCTCCTAATATGGATCGGCTCCTAATATGGACCGGCTCCTAATATGGACCACCTCCTGTTCTGACAAACTAACGGCGCTAGACTGAGCGCTCAAAAAAGTTTTATTCGCTGTATTCACCCTCTCTGGATAACTTGCACATGTCAAAACAGTTGCAGAAACACAAATCTCAAAACTGTTAGGCCTTTTCTCTTTTTTTCACTTTTGGCAGCGTTCACTCTAAATTTGCCGCCTAAAACGGACTCGTTTCTGTCCACAGCCAAAGCTTTTATCACACAAAAATTGCTATATATGACAGCTAAGACCGCATGTGTTACATGTTAGCGCAGTGTTGACCCAAACAAAAAATAATAGCAAAATCTCAAAGTATGTGCGAGTCCCCTAATAAGGACCACCTTCAACAAATCGAAGAAAATAAAAGCTAAAGGCTACTTTTATTCATTCATTAAGAAGCTTGCTGGAAATAACCTATAACTAGCCCTCGAGATTTAGAAAAAATATAACAAAAAGTCTCTTTTTTTGTTGAAATTGATAATTTCACTTATTTTCACTCTGTTTTTGATAAGCTTCTTTAGTTTCCTGGTGTGCTTCAAATAATGCTCTCATCAACCCGAAACAGATAAATCTAAAGCATATTTTAATTAGTCTGACTTGTACACTATAAGTTGTATCAAGTATAGGGGGCTTTTTACAGTGATTCGTGAAGGCCGCTTCACTGGTCCATATTAGGCGCCCAGGCTCCTAATATGGACCATTTGTGATTTTTCTGTATTTAATTTTTGCTGCATGTCTATCAAAGCTATTTCACTCTAATTAGGCCTAACGGTTAACCGCCTAAGAGAGGAGTACCAAACACAAAATGAAACTTCTTCGCAAGAAAACAAGCTAGTTATCAGCATAAAACAAAAAGTGGTCCATATTAGGAGCCCTTCCCCTACATTGATGATTTTGATTAACGGCACGGTTGGCCTAGTGGTAAGGCGTCCGCCCCGTGATCGGGAGGTCGTGGGTTCGAACCCCGGCCGGGTCATACGGCTAAGACTTTAAAATTGGCAATCTCAGTAGTGGCTGCTCCGCCTGACATTATGGGTTTTGTGCTAGGACTGGTTGGTCCGGTGTCAGAATAATGTGACTGGGTGAGACATGAAGTCTGTGCTGCGACTTCTGTCTTGTGTGTGGCGCACGTTATATGTCAAAGCAGCACCGCCTTGATATGGCCCTTCGTGGTCGGCTGGGCGTTAAACAAACAAACAAACAAACATTGATGATTTTCAAATTCGCAGGACTTAAGACGTTCGCAAAAACCCAGTCCTCTACGGAAGTCAGGAGAAGAAGAACAAGTCGCTTAAGGCGAAATTAATACATTTAGTCGAAGCTGTCGAACTCACGGAATGAAACTGAACGCACTGCAATTTTTTCAGCAAGACCGTATACTCGTAGCATCGTCAGTCCTCCGCTCGTGGCAAAGGCAGTGAAATTGACAGGAAGAGCGGGGTAGTAGTTGCGCTGAAAAGGATAGCAAGCTTTTCTGTACCTCTCTTCGTTTTAACTTTCTGAGTGTGTTTTTAATCCAAACATATCATATCTATATGTTTTTGCAATCAGGAACCGACAAGGAATACGATGAAAGTGGTTTTAAATTGATTTCGAAAATTTAATTTTGATCATAATTTTGATATTTTTAATTTTCAGAGCTTGTTTTTAATCCAAATAATCCAAATATAACATATTTATATGTTTTTGGAATCAGGAAATGATGAAGAATAAGATGAACGTAAATTTGGATCGTTTTATAATTTTTTTTAATTTTTTACAATTTTTAGATTTTTAATGACCAAAGTCATTAATTAATTTTTAAGCCACCAAGCTGAAATGCAATACCGAAGTCCGGCCTTCGTCGAATTTGATTGAAAAATTAGGGGGTGACAGTGCCGCCTCAACTTTTACAAAAAGCCGGATATGACGTCATCAAAGACATTTATCGAAAAAAAGAAAAAATGTCCGGGGATATCATTACCAGGAACTCTCATGTAAAATTTCGTAAAGATCGGTCCAGTAGTTTAGTCTGAATCGCTCTACACACACACACGCCGCACAGACAGACAGACAGACAGACACACACACACACACACACACACACACACACATACACCACGACCCTCGTCTCGATTCCCCCTCTATGTTAAAACATTTAGTCAAAACTTGACTAAATGTAATCAAGAAGAAGTCCCACACGTTTCCGATTTAAACCCCACTTGTTTCCCACCTGAATTGCACTTGCTTCCCGGGCCACCTGAATCCCACTCGCTTCCTGCCTGAATCCCACTCGCTTCCTGCCTAAATCCCACTCGTTTTCCACCCGTGAATCCCACTCGTTTCCCACCCTGATCCCACTCGTGTCCCACCCGTTTCCCAGTCGTGTCCCACCCGTTTCCCACTCGTGTCCCATTTACTTTCCACTGGGGCTCCCACTGGAAGTCATAATCAAATCCCACATGGCGCCCATGTGGGACTTCCCCAGCGTTCAAGAGAAGGTTGAAGACTCAGTTCTTCCCGTTCGTAGCTGGCTGCGACTTTCATGTTCGACTTGCTGTGCTCTGTGAGAGGTGTTTTCTTTGTGTTTGATATTATTTTGTTTGGACCTAGCTATTGATGTGTACATTGTTGTTAAACAGTTGTTTGTTGTAGCGGTTTATCAGGGTTTGCTAGTGTGTGCCGTTTGTGTCCGTCTGCAGATGTTAGTTTCTTTGCCGTGTTGACAACTTTGACAAGCGCTTAGAACACGGCTGTACCCACGGAATACGCGCTATATAAGCTTCATATTGATTGATTGATTGAACGTCACCGTATGTGGGATCCAGTGGGATCCATGTGGGAAGGTTACTTGGGAATAAACCGGATTGAAATAGTCACTGAGTGAAACAGTTTGATTTGTGTGTGCTGTTCTAATAAACCGCCGGATTGAAATTGAAAATGTTGGGATTTGAAATATATAAGCATTATTTGTTGTTGCTCAGGCTGTCTAGCTGTCTCTGTCTCTGTCTCTCTGTGTCTCTCTCTCTCAGTCCGGCTCCCCGAGGCTCTCCGGCTCTCTCAGTCTCTCTCTCTCTCTCAGTCTCTCTCTTCCCCCCCCCCCCCCCTTCCCCTACTACTTGTCCATCAAGTCAGTTTCCCATGACAGGCGGACGAAGCACATTCATGTGCACGCTAGTGTCACGGTATGCCGATCGAAAAAGGTCTTCTTCCGCAGAGGACTCAAAGGGAGAGACCAGCGCAAAACAACACCAAAATCTATAGCTGGACTTTGGTCAAATCAGGCACGGTTTTAACAACTTCACAACATATGATGATTCGCACCTATGACGATTCGCACCTTATTATGCTGACGATTCGAACTTTTTCCTTGTGACGATTCGCACCTATCACTATGACGCACCTGATGCTGACGATTCGAACTTTTTCTGCGAATCGTCAAAGTGCGAAACGGCGAAAGTGCGAAACGTCTGAATGCCATGTCATGTGTGAGACCATCCAATCACAGCCCCCGAATTCCCCCACGTGTCCATCAGAATAGCTATAATTATATAACTCCCTTATTTTTTATTTCTGTGACTTAAAATTTGATATAAAGTCAGATAATGTTGTGAAGATACTATATATATATATATATATACATAAAAAATAGTACATGTACATGCTTTAGTTTGGTAGTGCAACGCTGCGTGCGTCCGCGTGCGGTCGCGTAGCATTTAGTCAGACCCAAATCGTACATATCTCTGTTCTTGGGGAACATGTGTGCGAGACTTCCGGTAACATGGTGGACAGTTGCGATAGTCGTGGAGCTTAGTTGACGGTCAGAAGCTTTTTCAATCATCTTTGTTCACAACATTTTGTCATTAACCATAATAATCTTTGGTTGATATTATGCACTTGCAAGGAAACCCATTTTCACCATGCATTTTGCAAGCACTTAACTAATTTTAGATCCTGTATCTAGACAATGGCACGGTAGTGGTAATGTCTAATGGAATTCGACGCCTCTCCAGTCCCCTTGTTCAAATGTTAAGATGCTATTGCTTGTTCTCATCCGTGTTTGTTGTCACCGTTGATGCTTTGCATTTAAAATTAAACTGAGATCCGCATATTTTACAAAATTGTAGTTTTATATTATGCATTATTTTGTTCAGAATGCTGAAATCAACCGTGTGACTGTGAGGATCCGGAAACACCATGCCTCCTGCACGGGGACGAGGTAGAGGGGCCAGGGGGAGACAACCAGCCACACAGGCCAGAAAATCAACTCGTACAGCAGCTGCAACTCCCACGAAAGATAGGTCACCAGAAGCTGAAGAAGATGCAGCACAAAACACAGAAACTATCTGCACAGAGGAGGAGATTGATGGAAGTGGTCAGGATGTTCAAATGCAGGTTTCAGACGAACCAGCAGAGGCAGAATACACAGCAGAACAGGTGGACAATGCAACTGCTTCTAGTTCTATTGCTGAAATGAAAAGTACAGACGCAGATGGTACACAGAGTCAGCCTGGAAGTAAAATGGAGGAAGGCGAGTGTAGCACCGTGGCAGAGGATGGAAAAAAGCGGGCGTCAGTCCCAGAAAAGACTGATGATAAAGCTGAACAGATTGATGTTGATGACGCCACTGTCGACAATGCTGAACAAAGTGAGCCGAAAGCCGTGATTATCATCGAGGATGACAAAAGAAATGATGAGGAACGCGCAGGGGAACAAGAGAATAAAACTCCAGGTTGGTTGTAATTTGATTTTTTTTAAATGTATGATAAGTTACAAAGATTATATACCATTAGAAAGTTGAGAAGAGTGTGTGTGTTTGAATACTTTGATGAGTGATTACTGCAAAAACATTATTTTTCTGTAGTCAGTATAATCAGTCTGGACTGTCAGCTGGAGAGTGTGGTGCTGAATGTCTCTGTCAATTTTAAACTCTGTGACTAGTGAGTAGTGTCTGTGTTTGTGTGTGTGAAATTTAGAGTGAAAGAGACATAGATTGTGTGAATCACTGAATGCAGATTGTAGATTGTGTGAATGCATACATGCACTCTTTGTGTGTGTGTGACTGTGAGCGAGAATGCATTCTTGTGAACAATTTGGTTTGTATGTACATGTGTGTTTACAGGTGAATCTGCACAAAATAATAGTTTCAGATTCTTTCTTCATTGACTTCTTCGTAGTACAGCTGAAGATCCTGCCCTAGTGACCACCTCTTTACAGACCTGTTTACCCTTACGATTTTGGCGTAATTTATTACGATTTTCTGCAAAAAATACGCCATTCCGCTATCCGTGTCAAGACTACGATTTTCATTAAAAAAAAAATTTTTTTTATTAATTCATATGTTTGGCATTGTTTTTTTTCAATGGTAAAATGGGGTGAAAAAGCACATGACTGACCAGAGATCATGTCTGTCTGATGAGACGCTGGAGAGCCTTCTAGTGGTGAAGTCTCGCCCTCACTCATGCTGCAAGCGCAAGTACAGTAGAGAAGCGCTTGACTCACTGAAAAAGGCCTACAGCGAGCAAAAGAAAAAGAATCAGTGATGCATGTGCTTTTGATGTGATCTTCTTTGAAATTATGATGACTACAAAAACTGACTGATGTGTTTTGTTTGTGAATGATGGATATATATAGGTGCATGATTGCGTTTCGCAGACACAGTTGTCATGTGCGTTGTAATTGGCGACAAATGCTGGATGATTACTATTTTTGTGCCAGGATTACTATTTTTGGGGCTGAGCATTACTCCAAAACACTTATGGGGGTAAACAGGTCTGTCTTTATAATGACTATAATTATAACAATAACAATAATAATAACAGCACTTTATTGTCCATTAAAATATTACATAAAAATGGAAATTTTTCTTCGGCACACCCTGTCTGCCTGTAAACGATTATAACAACAATTGTATAGGACGACACACATAAAACATAAAACATAAAAGGGATACAATCAAATATGATATTGCACTATGTAAATTTACCCTCTCATATCACAGGAGTTGGGTTTCACAGCCGAGTAATCACATTACAAATATTTCCCACACACCTTCACATGTACACATTGTTTGTTTTTTCCCAGCCGACCAGCCTCTACGTGATGCGAGAAGAATTTAAAATGGTGACTGCAGAAGGCAGGAATGACTTTTTAAACTGGTTTTTGCGTGCCAAAGGGACCTTATAACGTTTACCTGAAGGGAGAATTTCGAAACAGGGGTTGAGAGGATGGATCGGATCACGGACAATTTTGAGAGCTTTCCGCTTAATGGCAGCTTCGTAGAGACTGGTCAGCTGTCGTTGGGGTTGCCCAACAAGCTTGCTAGCCGTCGCAACAATGCGGTGGAGTTTAGCTTTGTTTTTAACATTTGTGGTACCATACCATGTCACAATGTTAAAAGTCAGTATGCTTTCAATCAAACTGCGATACACAAGTTCCATAACACTTTGATTGACATTAAAATATTTAAGCTTCCTGAGAAGAAAAAGTCGCTGCTGAGCTTTCTTATAAACAGCATGAACATGATCACTAAAAGTCAGCTTATTGTCAATTGAAACCCCAAGATATTTGAAGGTTTCCACAAGTTCAACTTCCTTGTCGCTTATTCTCACTTTTTGGGGACCACAATTATCACTCTTTCCTCCAAAAATCATTTCTTTTGTTTTGCCTACATTCAACTGCAAGAAACTGGACTTGAACCATTCATTCAGAAGATCAACTTGGGTAAAATACTTTGACAAAGTTTCGTCGTCCTTCAGACGCCCAACGAGGGCCATGTCGTCTGCATATTTAATGAGGGCTAGAACTGGATCATTTAAAAGCATGTTGTTTGTGTAAATGGAAAAAAGGACAGGAGAGAGAACACAACCTTGTGGGGCCCCGGTGTTTAAAACAACTTCGTCTGAAAGCACAGAATGACCAAACAAACGGTTGCTGAGGCTGACACGTTGTGGCCGATCGCATAGGAACTCCCTGATCCAGAAAATCAAATTATTGTTCACATCTAACTGGACTAACCTCTGGATAAGTATATGGGGCTGAATCGTATTAAAGGCTGATGAAAAATCCATAAAAAGAACTCTAACCGTGTTCCCTGCTGTATCTAAATGGCTGACAATCATGTTGATAAGCGTGAGTGTAGCATCTTCGACGCCTCTCTTTGCCCTATATGCGAACTGAAGGGGGTCCATGCGATCTGCCACAGACTCAGTGAGCTTGTTACAAACAAGCCTCTCCATACATTTCGCTACAACAGAAGTCAGTGCCACAGGGCACTGTCCATTACGACCATCCCATTAGATTCCGGAAAAAAAATTGTTCCTCTGTCTAATTGAGTAAATCACGGTTTTTGAGTCACTTGAGAAAAAATGACTCTATGTAATCGGTCAGTGTTAGTCTGTCCGGCCGGCCGTCCGTAGACACCACCTTAACGTTGGACTTTTCTCGGAAACTATCAAAGCGATCCGGCTCATATTTTGTTTAGTCGTGACCTCCAATGACCTCTACACTTTAACGATGGTTTCGTTGACCTTTGACCTTTTTCAAGGTCACAGGTCAGCGTCAAAGGAAAAATTAGACATTTTATATCTTTGACAAAGTTCATCGGATGTGATTGAAACTTTGTAGGATTATTCTTTACATCAAAGTATTTACATCTGTAGCCTTTTACGAACGTTTTCAGAAAAACAAGGGAGATAACTAGCCTTTTCTGTTCGGCAACACACAACTTAACGTTGGGCTTTTCTCGGAAACTATAAAAGTGACCGGGCTCAAATTTTATGTGAACGTGACTCCCAGTGACCTCTACACTTTGACGTCTGCTTTGGTGACCTTTGACCTTTTTCAAGGTCACAGGTATGTCTTGAAGGAAAAAAATTGAAATATCATATCTCTGAAACTATTCATCGGATTTGATTCAAACTTTATAGGATTATTCTTTACATCAAATTATTTACATCTGTATTGTGTTGTGAATAGCAATTTCTTCCTGTCCATCTGATGCCTCATATAATATTCAGAACTGCGAAAGTGACTCGATCGAGCGTTTGCTCTTCTTGTTCACCTTTCCATTTCGACCACATGACCCCTTTTCGTTTGGTCCCTTTGGTGGTCACTACCAACAGGTTCAACTTTAGTACTACATTGTAGTACTAGCATAGATCAGTAAGCTAACATTGCCCTATAGTCCATTAATGCCTGCCAGTGTCAGTGAAAAGAAAGTGTAGACTGAAGACACCACTTAGATACAATGGTAGTCATGTGGCTTTCTTTAATTTTGCCAGAGACTATCAGAGCCCTATATAACCTTTATGCATGTATGCATTAGGGTAAGACCTATCTGTAAGTGTAAGTGTAAGAATTAAACTTGCATAGTTTGTTTTCAAAGATCACCATTACTGGTACATTCTTTATATTTTCAGCTACTCCCATGATTTTCTTTCTTTGCCAGCTCTGGTGTGGCGGGTTCGAATGTGTCCGGTGCCGTTCAGCTACTTGTGCCACATGGACGACCACTTTCAGAAGATGATGCGGTTGTGTCAGAGTTTTGAGTTCCGCATGTCCAAGCTGCTGCTGCAGGAGAGCGTGAAGGACGCTGACCCAACGTTCCAAGCAGGAAGCGACATTCAGTGGCATCCTGGATCCATGACTCGCGCGGAAGCTAACACCTTTGGGTAATGCTCTTGTGACAGGAACACCCAACATAAACACAGGCTGAATGGACCCCTCTGATCTCTTTAAAATGGCCGTCAGTTCACCAACTAGCTGCAGTCAATCACTCACCTCACCTTGTGAATATAAACGATTGAAATATCCTCCAACAACATCCTCATTCAATGAACTTCTCTGAACATGGGTTTCAATTAATGTTTCTTTTTTTTCTTTCTGAGAAACAGTGACAGATTCAGTCAACGATAATGAGAGGAATTTTGCAATAGCACTGTTAACACAAACATAAAAGACACAGTTTCGTTTGATTCTGCATGACTTTGATCAGGCAATTTTTCAAGGTAGCTGGTCGGCATTGCATGATGGAAGGGCTGGTGGTGCAAATTGTAATAGGGTCAAGTTGGGGTTAATATTAATAATTAGGAAATCATTGTTCTCTCAAAATATTTTATGAAGCCAGAGCAGTAAATATTTTCTGTTTTTGAGTAAATGTTTTTGAGTCATATGTCACAGATGACGAAAGGTGAGTCGTACAGTAAAACCTCCAACTAATGACCTTGAAAATGTCCAGAAAAATCGGTCGTAAAAAGGAGGGGTCTTTATTGGGAGTTTAAGAGGTATAATTTTTTTCACAGGGGAGGCAACTGTTGGGCAGTTCAGTCTTTAGTTGTGTTCGTTATTCCATTTTTTTTCTCATTTGATGTGCATAATTATGGGTTAGCATGATGTATACATGTGCATACACCAGCGCACAGGCAGACATCACACACACACACACACACACACACACACACACACACACACACACACACACACACACACACACACACACACGGCCTCATAGGTAAAACTTGGTCATTGGCCTCGGGTGAGAAGGTCAGTGTCTGTAAACTGGGTCAGCTATAGGTGGCAAGAGGACAGCCGTATAGGCCACTGGACTTTCATGCACTACTGACTACAGACTACCACCCCTGACTCTTGATGCGTGACTAATGGGGTGCGTGTTCCACGTGTACTGAGTAATTATGAACTTTGACACTCACTGGTAAAAAGTTCAAAGTCGTTATTAACCCTATGTAGGTAGGTCGGTTGTCGGAAAAAGGAGGGCATCGTTCTTGGGAGGTTAGTTACAGTGTGAAAGGCATCCGTGCCGAGAAATTCGGTCGGCAAAAGGAGGGGGTCGTTCTTGGGAGAGGTCGTTACGGGAGGTTCCACTGTATAAGCATTTGTTTTCCTTGTTTATTTTCAGCATGGTGGAAATGAAGGTGGAGGATGCGTCTTTGGTGGAGTTGGTTCATTCTGCTCGCAGGGCCAAATGCTCGCAGCAACACACAATACGCTTTGAGCTGAAACAACTGTCCCGAGAAGAGACCCTGCTGACAGAGCAGAAGAAGGACGCAGAACATGTAGATAACGGTCAGGTTGAAGGAGACGCCAAAAAGCTGACAAAGGATTTGCCCTCGCAGGATCCTTCGGCTGAGGCACTGTTAGGTAATGTGCATACCAACCCCTAAAGCTGTTGGATTATGATGCATTCTTCTTCTTCTTCTTCTCCTGCGTTCATGGGCTGAAACTCCCACGTTTACTCCTGTGTGTTTTGCACGAGTGGGTTTTTATGTGTATGACTGTTCTTACCCCACCCTTAAGGCAGCCTTACTCGACTTCGGGGGATGATATATTCAGTCTCCTAAGGTTGTTAGATATTGTCCATTCGGACCCCTAAGGTTGTTCAGGCATGGGAATTGTCCGCAGAAAGGCAAGTTTCCGCAGATTTTTTTTCTCGTTCAGCCGAGAAAGCAAAAGTGTCCGCCGAAAAAATAAACGGGGGAGGCAAAAATGGTTCTGAAAATTGAATTTAATGGCAAACTTGGAGCTCAGATGACACCAAATTGCACAATTTGGGTTCTTTGGAGACTTTTTTTTGGGGGGGGGGGGGGGCATGCCCCTGGACCCCACTATTAAGGCTAGGCGCATTGCGCCGTCAACTTTTTAATATTACTTACAAAATTTCAGCCTTTTTTTTTCTTTTTTCAATTCCCATGCCTGGTTGTTAGGTTTTTAGACAGCATTGTTATCAAGCCTTGGTCTTTGTTCACTGATGCATACTGTTTAGTTCAGATGCATTGGTCTGAACCTATGGTGCGCCAAATTGGTATTACTATCGTTAACTGTTATATAGGGTTTTGAAACTATCGTTGACTGTTATATAGAGTTTCGAAACTGTCGTTTGCTGTTATGTAGAGTTTCTGAAACTCTATAAAACAGCTAACAATAGTTTTGTCAAAAGCGCGTTGGTATCGTTCCCAAACGGGAAAACCCTGAAATGACATTGCAAAACTGTCTTTTTGCTACGAAATGTACATTTTAACTAGAAACACAAATTTAAACAAACTACAACATTAGGAAATGCTTGACCGTTCTTCTGTTGTCGTCTTCTTAAATTATTCTATCATATAATTTGTACTTTCGGCCGTACCGTTTTCCACGTGTGCGGTTTGAAGACGGTAGGCCTACAGAATATTCGCGGTAAACGAAGATTTGATTACTTGATTTTTAACGAAGCGTTAAACGAAGCAGCGAAATGATGGACATCAGATGACGGTTGAATATGATCTACTAAATGTTGTAGTAATTTAGTGCAAATTCGCTCGAACGAAACGCTCAACAGCCATTTTGCCGGCATCGAAACATCCGACTACGCCTTCGCTATTTTTAGACACTCTATATAACAGTTAACGATAGTAATATCACTTGCGCGCACCATCCCGCCGTTTTGCAAAACCCTTGTTATCTGTTATACATAGTATTAGCAATAATGCGCACGAACGCGCTATTGATATAACTCGATATAACAGTTAACGATAGTTTCGAAACTCTATATAACAGCTAACGATAGTTTCAAAACCCTACATAACAGTTAACGATAGTAATATCAATTTGGCGCACCATATGAACCAGCGCAGGTCAACTATTGATAGTTTTGACATGTATGACTATGAGGTATTCTGACTGTTAATGCCTTACCCCCCCTTCGTGTGTACACGCAAGACCAAGTTTGCACGGAAAAGGTTCTGCAAACCATGTCAGAGTTCTAGATATGGGTTATAAAAACACAAACATACCGAGCATGCTTGCCCCGAAATTGGCGTAGGTTGCCTGAACGGCGGTCATAGACGTAAAAATCCACTCGTGCTAAAACGGGAGTGTACGTGAGAGTTTCCACCTATGAACGAAGAAGAAGAACTGTATATACAGTGGAGTCCGGGTACAACGAATCTCAAGGGAGATACATTTTAGTTTGTTATATCAGCAATTCGCTGTAGAGTTTCCAACCCTAAATGGCCTTAAGACAAGTTTTCCCACTCACCTTCAAATGATCGTCCCATCGATCTTTCCTTGGAGAGTACAATCTCTGCATGTTTTCAACAGCTTCATAATATAATCCATAGAGAGAGGCATAGTTCAAATGTTCATTACTGTCACAATTTTAGAAATAAAATTTAAAAAGTCGTGTAAAAGCATGTACATGTACATTCTGATCAATCTCCGTGTCCGTCAAAAAACCCTCTGAAAACCCCATCTAGACTAACTAAATCTATCTTCAAAGTGAAGTATTGGACATGCCTGTGAAAAGTAAGCCTGATTCATGCTACATGCACCCTTATATTTGTGTTGAGAGCCGGATTTTCGACGAAATCGATGCAACAATATCAGTGCAAGGGAGGTAACTCTTGTTACTCGAAAGCACAAGTATTGATGACGTCATGTGATTAGTGCTTCTGCTCCTTCGTAAATCCTCGTACAAACACGAAAATAAAGCCATGAACGGTGAAAGTTGCAAATATAAGTTACGCTGCTCAGAACTGGCACACTTCTCCCTTGTACACTCCAATTTGGAGATCATATCCAAGTCACAGACATCGCTGCACTTTGCCTGCAAGTAGCGACGTAGGGTATTGGCAGCAACACGTGCTTCTGTGGCAGTGGAATAGTGAAAACACAGCGGCGGTGGCTGTTCCGTGCACCTCCCGCTGTTTGTTCCGAGTTCGCTCATCACGCGATGTGCACTTGTGTTTGTGTATTTTTGTCTTTGGAGACAATTATTGACATCAGTTCGTTGTAGCCTTGTGACTTTTAGCGACAAAATGGTTCTGGGGCGATGAAAACGTGTTTGTTAAAAGTGGGGTTCGTTATGCAAAAAAGGTTTGATGTAGCCGGAAAGTAACAAGTAAGAAATAGAAGGCTGTCTGCCGGGAAATCAATGGCAGTTTGTTAAAAGAGGGATTTCTTTATACCCAGGTTCGTTATAGCTGGATTCCACTGTATTTTCAATCTAGGTCCATTGACCCGTAGCTGTCTGAGTCTGTGAACAGCCATACTTAGACCTTTTTCTGTCCCTGGGGAGTGCTTTCAGATACGTCTCCTAAACAAATTAAAACTCATTTTCCTTGTTGAGCTTATGTTTAATGCTTGGTTAATGTCATCTGAGTGTGGTTATCAATATCAGACTGCTAATTCTGTCGTCAAGTGCCGAGTCAAAGTCTTGATTGCGGTGACCCTGATAACAGAGATGATGACAATGGAGCAAAGTTTTAGTGTTGTTGTTGTAAAGCAGCAGTTACATTCTGTAATAAATTACATATTCCTACTCCGAATCACATGTAGCAGTTGACTCAGTCTAAAGTGCTAGGTCTGAAAAGGCTACCCGTCTAAGGGGAGCAACCCCAACTAAAAAAGTGTAAACGTAGCTATGGTAATGACGACGCACCCAGGGAGTTACCTCCCCTCCTGCGTACTACGTCACTACTGCTACTGACCACGTGACCCCTATCATTCGACACTTCAGCTTTCTAGGGAGCAGGTCGTGAATTTTTTGGCTCTAGTGGAAGTTCGCTGTTTGGTGTTTGCTTAGACACCCACCGGCACCCACACCCGTCTCTTCACCCGCTGCACTGGTAGTTGGTGAGCTCGTTCCTTTACTTGTATCGAACGTAATTTTCTGTTGCTACTTGAAATTTTCGGCCACGTGTTGGTCACGTATTTTGTGGTAGCCATTTTGGAATTTTGTGTCTCCATTTTGTTGTCAGCATGTCTGACGGAGACAAAAAGCGCGAGCGCGGCAAGGCTGATGTGAAAGGGAAAATTAAACCCAAGTCTTCCACTTCTGTCCCTAAGCCTATTTTGGTTGTTGTTTCTGACGCGGCTAACAATAATGTTATGACGGTCCCTATTTCTGCCCCGAATGACCAGCCGGTTGTGGGGCAGTCTAATCAACCTACGCGTACCGTTGTTTCTCGCTCGTCTTCTCTGCCGCTTGCAGATTCGACGGCGCTGGTTTCATCGTTGCTTTCTTCGCTGGTTCCCGAGCTTCGCACGTTGGTGAGAGAGGAGATGGTGCGTTCTCAGCCTTCGACTTCCGTTGTCCCGTCGATGGCTTCCTTTCCGCTTCCGGCTGTGACGCTGTCCTTGACCGAGGCGGTTGCTTCTGTGCCTTCTACCGCTGTGGTTGGCGACGCAAGTAAGTTGGGCTGGTCCGTAGGTCCTCGTGAGGCCGCTGGACGCTCCCTGCTGGGAAGCAGCCCTTTTCGGCGGGTTCACGACCCGCAAACCCCTGTTCGTTCTCACTTTGGCTTCACGGAAGACCATCGTGTCGATGAGCAATGGCGGCATTTGGTTCAGGCTTCGACGCTTCCGGCACTCGCCGGAAGCGTAGGTCCTCCGACGTACGCACCCGCTGGGGTCGTTTCCGGAGTCGACCAGCCGGTTCCGTCTGCTGCGCTTCCGGCACTCGCCGGAAGCATAGGTCCCCCGATGTACGCACCCGCTGGGGTCGTTTCCGGGGTTGACCGGACGTGGCCCTCTGGGCATTCGGCCTTCCGGCCGCCGTCCACAGTGTCTGCGCTTCCGCTTTTCGCGGTCGCGTCTGATACTTTTCCGGCTCAGACCGGATCTGCTGCTTCTTCTGCTTCCGCTTCCTCTCAGGTGGCGGTCGCGGGGGGGCATCACCAGCCCTTTGGGCAGGTGTCTCAGCCCTGGCCGGGGCAGTCAGCGCTTCCGTCTTCGGTTGTTGCTTCGACTGCGGTTCCGGTTCCGGCGGCTGCGGGCATGCCGTCCTCTTACTCTTTCCCTATTCAGGGCATGAGTTCGGATGGTATTGGAGTGGACGGGTTTCCGGTTTCCGGTTACGGCGTTCACCGCCCTTCTACCAGCAACGTGGACTTCGGTCCTTCGCCGGAGGTTTCGGATATTCACTCCGTCGCCAGCGAGGCTGCACGTGTTGGTTATCCGGAGAGACTCAAAGTGGCTCTTGAGGCCGCTGCTGAGGTCACTTCGAGATATTTCGCGGAAGGGGCTTCGGTCTCTTCGGCTGCCGCTTCGACGGCACCGTCCGCGATGGCTGATTTTCGCTCTGGGAAGGAGGATGACTCATACTTCCGGTTTTTGGAGTCTCCATCCATAGCCTTTCAGCTTTCTCAAGTTTTGGCCAAGCCATCTCCTTCCGGAAGCGGAATTCCTTCACTTCCGGTTCCGCTGCTCGTGCCTCACGGCTCCGTTCCGGAGCTGGCACAGCAGTGGATGGCTTCGCCTTCTCAGGCTTCTGCATTCGCTCTGTCGTCTCACAGGCGGTTGGTTTTGCAGAAGTCTCCTAGGAACTTGTTGGATGCTTTCGCTCTCCCGCGTTCATCTTTGACAGTTCCTCCGGAGATGCTGGCCTTGTTGGCCAAGCCTATCAAGAAGGATGACGGTGTGCTCTTTTCTGAGAACACTCTGATTGCTTCTGAAGAGGCAGGGCGTCAGCAGCTGGAGCTTGCCTCCATTGCTGAGACTCTCATTCGGGCTCTCTCTCGTGCCCTCACTGATTCACTGAATCCGTTCTCTCTCAGCGAGGATCAGGATGCGGATGACGTCTCCACTTTGTTGGCCGCTCTTGCGAGGGTCAACGAAGAACAGATGAGACTTTCCGCTGTGCACTATGCGCACTCTGTTATGTGTCGTCGGGATCTCTTCCTGTCACACTCTCAGTTTTCGGATCAGGCGACCAAGGACACCTTGCGTGCCTCACCGGTCTTGGAGGGTTCCCTCTTTGGGCATCTCGTTTTTGATGCCCGAAGACAGGAAATTCAGGCTAACAGGGACCAGCAGTTCTCTGACTTTTCCCTGCACAGCCTTAAGCAGTCCAAGCAGTCTCAGCCTTCTCAGCCGAAGCAGGCTAAGGTTGCTGGCCCTCCCAAACCGGCAGACAAGGGTCGTGGACGTTCCTCTTCTCGGGGCTCGAGAAGACGACCGTCTTCCGGCAGGGGGAGAGGCGGCTCTGGAAGCAAGCCTCACCCCCAATGAAGTGCTCCCGATCTCCCCCCCACCCCGCCCTCCACTCTGGTGATGGCGGGGGGCCCTTCCCGGGCACTTTCCCACTGGCTCGTGTCTGTACAGAGTCAATGGATCGTGGGGGTCGTGAGGTCGGGCTTCCGTCTTCTCTGGAAAGATGGCAAGGCACCTCTGGTCAGGCGTCCGCCGGCGTTCAGGCCTCCCTCCTCGCAGGAAGCCATTTCCGTCCTTCGGTCGGAAATAGACTCCCTGGTGCAGAAGGGCGCAGTGGAGAAAGTCCTCGACCACAGCTCCCCTGGGTTTTACGGACGGCTTTTCGCCGTCCCCAAAGCCTCAGGGGCATGGCGTCCTGTCTTGGACCTGTCGTTCCTCAATACCTTTTTGAGGGAGATAAGGTTCAAGATGGAGACGCCAGCGTCGGTCAGGGACTCTCTCCGCCCGGGAGATTGGGCGACTTCCATCGACCTGACGGATGCATACTTCCATATTCTTATGCATCCAGCCGACCGGAAATGGCTTCGTTTCCGGTGGGCAAGTCAGGTTTACCAGTTTCGCGCCCTTCCTTTCGGCCTGTCTCTCGCCCCTTGGGTCTTCACCATGGTCGTGAGACAGGTCTGCGCGCTGGTGAGGTCGCGGGGTGTCCGGCTACGTGCCTACCTGGACGATTGGCTCATCCTGAGTCAGAGTCAGGCGGGGTGCGAGCAGGATACCCAATCGGTTCTTCGGGAGGCCAACTGGTTTGGCTTCTCGATCAACCGATCAAAGTCGGAGCTGACGCCGTGTCAGACGTTCACCTACTTGGGAATGTCTTTCGACACGGTGGCTTGGACTGTTCAGCCCTCTCAGAAGAGGGTGGACAAGCTCCAGGCATGCATACGCTCCACTTTGCCTCTCCCGAGGGCCTCCCTGCGGACTTTGGCCTCCATCTTAGGGCAGATGGAGTCCATGGCTCTCCTGGTCCCCTTGGGGAGGGTCCACAAACGTCCCTTTCAGCTGGCGCTGAGGCCGTTCGTGGACTCTCCCACGGTGGATTGGAATGCCCTCATCCCTCTCCGGGGATGGTTCCAATCCGCTACCCTTCCGTGGCTGGACACGGAGTGGGTGTGCAGGGGCGTGCCGATAGCCCTTCCTGCCCCAGACTTGGACCTGTTCACGGACGCGTCCTTGGTGGGGTGGGGGGCTCACACAGACCAGCTGACTGCGTCAGGTCTGTGGTCGGCAGATCAGAGGATGCAGCACATCAACTTGCTGGAGCTAGAAGCCGTGGCTCTAGCTCTGGACAAGTTCCGGCCCTCCCTTCAGGCCAAGCATGTTCGTCTGTTTACAGACAACACGACAGTGGCAGCTTACATCAACAAGCAGGGAGGGTCGCGGTCTCCGTCGCTTTCGGCCAGGGCCTGCGAGATCCTGATTTGGTGTTCAGAGCATCAAATCAGGCTTTCGGCCAGGTACCTGCCCGGAAGCTTGAACACTCTGGCGGACGCGCTCAGCCGCTCCGACAGAGTGCTTCAAACAGAGTGGACCATCACTCACGGAGCGCTGGATCGTCTCTGGTCTCTTGTGCAGAAACCTCAGGTGGACCTTTTTGCCACCAGGTTCTCGAAGAGACTACCAGTGTTCGTCTCACCATTCCCGGATCCCGAGGCGTGGGAGACGAACGCGATGGACATTTCCTGGTCAGGCCTGGAGGCTTACGCGTTCCCGCCATTCCAGTTGCTCACGCGAGTTCTCAGGAAGGCGGAGCAGGAGGGCCCGTCCCTCCTGCTGATCGCTCCTCTTTGGCCGTCTCAGCCGTGGTTCCCGGACCTGCTGAGACTCGCCCAGGGCCCTCCCATTCCTCTCGCTCTCACGCGAGGAGAACTGGTACAGCCTCACACCGGCAGCCTCCACGCAGAGCCTCAGATGCTGAATCTTCACGCGTGGAGGTTGTGCGGTCTTCTCTGAGGCGCAAAGGGGCATCAGATCTGACCATGGACCTGGTAGGACGCTCGCACAGAGCATCTACCTCGTCCGTTTATGAGTCACATTGGAGGGCCTGGGTTACCTGGTGTCACGAGCATCGGCTGGATGCTACGGCGCCCCGCACGATGCACGTGGCGAACCATCTTGCTTTCATGTCCTCTCAGGGAGCTTCCGCTGCCTCGTTGAAAGTAAGAAGATCGGCCATCTCGGCGACCCTACGCCAGATAGGTCGCTCTATAGATGTTAGTGGCGTGATCGCTGGAGTCATCAAGGGCGCTTCCCTTTCTGACGTCAAGTCTCGTACGCCCGTTCCTAAGTGGGATCTCTTATTGGTCATGGAGTTTCTGCGTTCAGCGGATTTTGAACCTCTCAGAGATGCCAGTTTTGCGAATCTTACACGCAAGTCCCTTTTCCTTTTGCTGCTAGCATCGGCACGAAGGGGCAGTGAGATTCACGCTCTTTCCGGTAATTCGGACGACATTTCCTTTGAATCAGATGGGTCCGTTACCTTGCGGTTTCGACCTGAGTTTCTTGCGAAAAACCAGGCTCCCGAGCGAGCTTCTCCTTTGGTTCATGTCAGGCCGTTGTCCACTATTCTGGCTCCGAATGACCCAGACTTAGTAAATTGCCCTGTTAGAGCCCTTCACATCTACCTTGCCCGTGCTCAGTCTCTTAGATCCGCAGCTCAAAAGCTTTTGTTTATTTCTCTCAATACGGAGAGACATAAGGATATTACTAAGACGACTCTGGCCCGGTGGGTGTCGGCGCTCATTAAGCATGCTTACGAGTGGAGCCGCCGCAATGAAGGGGGGACACAGCCTGTCCTTCCTCTGGAATCAGCTCGGGCTCACGAGACGCGAGCTTGGGCTTCCTCCTTGGCCGTATTACGATCAAGAAGACTGGAGGAGGTGCTACACACCGCATACTGGCGTTCCGAGGATGTCTTCATGAATTTTTACCTGCGTGACATCTCGGCCCTTCGCCAGGATGGATCTAGAGCTTTGCCTGCCATGGTGGCAGGGGGTCAGCTCTTGACAAGGATTTGAGAGTGAGTTTGAACTTTTTCTTGCCCACCGCCTTGTTGTTTCAATCTGCTACATGTGATTCGGAGTAGGAATATGTAATTTAATCGAAAATTTTATTGTAAATTTTCATTTAATAAATATACCTACCCGAATCACATATCGTAGTCCCTCCCACCTACCCCGCTTATGATTTGGAGATTTTATTCTTCGAGTCGAATGATAGGGGTCACGTGGTCAGTAGCAGTAGTGACGTAGTACGCAGGAGGGGAGGTAACTCCCTGGGTGCGTCGTCATTACCATAGCTACGTTTACACTTTTTTAGTTGGGGTTGCTCCCCTTAGACGGGTAGCCTTTTCAGACCTAGCACTTTAGACTGAGTCAACTGCTACATGTGATTCGGGTAGGTATATTTATTAAATGAAAATTTACAATAAAATTTTCGATTCTTACTCCGAGTCACATATTTAGCATTGACGCAGTCGAGATGCTAGGTTGACTGAAAAAACGCTATCCCGTCTATAGTATAAGGGAAGCAACCCAAGCAAAAAAGTAGCAAGCTTGCTACCCTGGGTTGCCTCCCGTAGCGTACATCACGCCACAGATCTCGTACCCAATACGAGACACCCTCATTCGACATCTTTCAGCCAGAGAGACAGGTCGTGCTTGATTTCGCTCCTAGGCCGTTTTTGCTGTCTGCTTGACACCTACCGGCCTCGGCTCCCCGTCTGCTCATAGCTGTTTCTAGCGGTGAGATTGTTCCTTTTTGTTGTTGTTTGCATTGCCATTCTGCTGAGAATTTTTCCGTCCGCGGACTTACGAATTTTGCTCAGTAGTTTGTTGCTGTGGCCGCCATTTTGGTCGCCATTTTGGTCGCCATTTTTCGCTTACACGTGGTGTTTTTTGCTGGTTAGTTTGGGTCCGTGCTACGGACTTTGAGCGTTTACCAGTAGCATTGGTAGCTGCTTGTAGCTTGTACGTTAGTGCTAGTTTATTCTGCTGAAGTTTTACGTCCTAGAGACTTGTGTATTTTCAGTAGTTTGTTTTTCTCGTGTGACAGCATGTCTGATAGTGAGAAAAAGCGAGCGGCTAAGGCCGAGGGTAAGGGCAAAGGCCCTGTTAAACCTAAGTCCTCGGCTTCCACCTCTTCTGCTAGGAACCCCACGGTTCACGTTTCTGACCCGAAGACTAACTTCGTTTTTTCTGTGCCTATTTCGGCTCCGGAGGAAACTTCGTCTGGCTCGCGGGCGGCGGGTGTGGCCGCTACCACGTCCGTTTCTACCCCTGTACCTGCGCCGGAGGCTGGCGCTCTTGTTGCTAGCCTTTTGTCTTCTTTGATTCCAGAAATTCGGACGCTCGTTCGTACAGAAATGTCGCGGACGGACCCTGTTTCCAGCTCTGCCTCCCTCCCGGGGGTGTGCGACCCTCGGTCGTTGGCTTCCTTTGTTCCTGATCACCTGTCCAGCCTGCTGGCTTCTGTGATGGCTCTGGAGTCCGTGCACAGGGAGGCGTTTCTCTTCTCGGCCGGCGCTCGGTGGCTTCCGCTTGCGGGAGTGCACCTGAGCAGGTCCCTTTGGGGATACGGTCGACGCAAGGTATGTGCTCGCAGCAGCCGTCCGCGGCAGCTGCACTTCCGGTTCCCGGAAGTAGTGGTTCACTGGTTGCGGACAGACCATGGTCCCCTCCGGTTCGAGCTGCGCTTTACGTAAGCAGTCGTTCGCGGCAGCTTCCTTCCGGCTCCGGCCGGAAGTGGTGGTTCACTGGTTGCGGACAGTCCATGGTCCCCTCCGGTTCGAGCTGCTCTTTACGTAAGCAGTCGTTCGCGGCAGCTTCCTTCCGGCTCCGGCCGGAAGTGGTGGTTCACTGGTTGCGGACAGACCATGGTCCCCTCCAGTTCGAGCTGCTCTTTACGTAAGCAGTCGTTCGCGGCAGCTTCCTTCCGGCTCCGGCCGGAAGTGTTGGTTCACTGGTTTGCGGACAGCCCATGGTCCCTTCCGGTTCGAGCCTTGCCCTGCTACAGCAGCCGTTTCCGGCAGCTGCTCTTCCTGCCTGGGCAGGAAATGTAGGTCAAACGGGTCGTGCACAGTCATCTGTCACTTCCGGTTCCGGCCTAGGGCTTCCGGGTTGTGGCTTGCAGACTCCTCAGCACCAGCTATGGCATAGTTCTGCTGTTGCGTCTGCACTCCCTGCTCCTCCCGGCTTTTCCGGTTCGGTTCCCGCTGCTTCCGTTGTGTCGCCGGTGAATTTCGAATACGGTGGTTCTCCTGGGCATACAGGCTTTTTGCCTCTGTTGGGACAGCAGCAGCCACCTACTTCGGTGGTGGCCGCTAGCTCCTCTCTTCAGCTGCCTTCGGTTGTTGGTGACTCTCATCTTCCTCTTAGTCAGGGGGCGAGTTTCATCGATGGCCAACAGGATGGGCGTTCGGCTTACGGCCTTCCCTCGCAGCGTCATTTGTCGGGTTCTTTTGGCTATGAGCCGTCCCCTTCAGGTGGCGTTTCGGACTTCGGGTCCGTGGACGAGGAGCAGCTGCCTTCGGCGGCTCTGGCCAGCTTCCGAATTTACGTCAGCAGTCGTTCGCGGCAGCCGCTTCCAGCTCCGGCCGGAAGTAGAGGTTCACTTGCTAGTGCACAGACTACTGTCACGTCTGGTTCGAGTCTTGTCCTATGACAGCGGTCGCCCGCGACAGCTGTTCTTCCGGTTCCGACCGGAAGTGTAGGTTCACTGGTTAGTGCACAGGCTACTGTCACGTGCGGTTCGAGCCTTGCCTTACGTCGGCAGTCGTACGCGACAGCGGCACTTCCGGTTCACGGAAGTAGTGCCTCGTTGGAAAGCGGACAAATAATGATCCCATCCGGCTTGAGCTGCGCTATACGTAAGCAGTCGTCCGCGACAGCTTCTCTTCCGGCTCCTGCTGGAAATGTTAGTTCATCGGTGTGTGGGCAGCCCATGGCCCTTTCCGGTTTGAGCTTTGCCCTTTGCACGGCAGCCATTTCCGGCAGCTTCGCTTCCGGCCTTGGCAGGAAGGTAGGTCAAGCGGGTAGTGCACAGGTTACTGTCACTTCCGGTTCTGGCCTACGGCCTACCTTTGGGTTCCGAGCTTCAGCTCGTAGGTGGCTCAGCACCAGCTTTGGCATAGCGCTGCTGTTGCTGCCGCACTTCCGGCTCCTCCCGGATTTTCCGGTTCAGTTCCCGCTGCTTCCGTTTGGTTGCCGGTGAATTTCGAACAAGGCTTGCCCTATGGGCATATAGGCTTCTTGCCTCTGTTGGGACAGCAGCATCCACACACTCCGGTGGTGGCCGCTAGCTCCTCTCTCCCACTTTCCTTGGTTTTTGATTCCTCTCATCCTCCTCTCAGTTACTGTTAGGGAATGAGCACAATCGATTGCCAACAGGAAGGACTTCAGGTTGGCAAAGAGGAAGCAGCTACTTCTGGTTTGAAGAATCACCCTTAGTAGCTTTTTGCCTTTTCGCCAAGCCCCCCTCTTCGACAGGGGGTTGCCTCCGGCGTCGGTTTCGTTGCCGGTTCCTCAGGGTTCAGCTTCGGAGCTGGCATCGGAATACCTTGCCGCTCCTGCGCAGGCTTCCTCCTTCGTGCCCTTAGCGGACCAGAGGAAGTTGCCTTGGCCAAGGTCGTCTCGAAGCCTCCTGTTGGCCTTTCCCCGTCCGCGTGCACCATTTTCGGTCACGCCGGAACTTCCTTCGCTTCTTATGAAGCCGTTGAGGAAGGATTCGGTTCTGCCGTTCTATGGGCAGAATCTCCTATTCTCAGAGGAAGGGGGCTGACAACTTTTGGAACTCAGTTCCATCTCCGAGACTCTCCTGCGGGCGCTTTCTCGCGCTCTGGCAGATTCCTTGGCGCCCTTTACCCTTAGTAAAGAGCAGGAGGCGGAGGAAGTGTCTCACTCCTCTCCACACTTACAAGGGTGAACGAGGCACAGATGAGGCTGTCCTCTCTGCACTATTTCCATGCGGTCTCGTGCAGAAGGGACTTGTTTCTTGCCCACTCCCGGTTTTCTGAGGAGTTGACAAGGAACATTCTCAGATCGTCATCCTTGGTGGACGGTCTCTCTCCGGCAGCCTGGCCTCTCATGCCAGAAGCAGGGGATTGAGACCAACAGAGAACAGCGGTTCCCTTCTTTTGAGCTTCAATCTGAAAGCAGCAAAAGCAGGCCGCTCCTAAGCAAGCTATACCTAAGCGGACTCAGCCTAAGCGGCCTAAGTCCTCAGCTCAGGTGAGATTGTTTCTTTCACAGCCGTCATAGGTACGCTGGGTTTTTGGAACAACAGCTGGCCTTAGGACTGCGGGGTTTTAGCCTCGGCTGGAGCAACAGTCATTTCATCCGTTGGCGGTGGTGGTTGTTGCTTTCCTTGTGCTTGTGGCTTCGGGCTTCGACATTCTTTCTTTTTCCCAGCGTATGGGTGCTGAGAGGTCGATTTCCGTTTAAAGGGGGTTTTTTGCCTTTGGGCTTCCCCGTTTTCTCTTTGCCACGAGCTTCTGGACTTGGTCCAGGTTTGTCTTTCGCCGAGTCTGACTCTGTCTTTCTCTAGCGATCAGACGCGTTCTGGTGTTTCGTCCAAACTTAAGGTTCACTTGAGTTGGCCTCGGAAGTAACATTCAGATTTTCCTGAGGGTGCATTGTCTGGGTAATGCATGTTTGAGAAGTCATTCTTGGCTTTTCTCTTTTTCTCAGGTTTTTTGGCTACTCCTCCCCTTTTTGGGCAGAGGTCTAGCTAATGTTCCAGTTTTCTCGGTGCTGGCCTCTAGGCCAGCATCTGTTTCGGCGGCCGAAACTTTTGGTTTCTTACTGTGCCTGTGTACTTTGGGTACTTTGGTGCAATGGCCGGCCTACGGGCAGCAAGGCTCTCGGCCTTAGCCTGTGTTATAGTCTCCTGCCTGTCGTGTTGTGACTTTGGCAATTTGGTTCTTGTGACTGCGGATTTCGTCTCTTTCTCTTCTCCATCATGCTTGCATGATGTGAGTTGGGACGATTTCTGCTGGGTTGGGCTTCCGGCCTGGTCACCCCTTTTTCACTTGCAACTATGACTATTACTTTTTTCTCCTGAGAACTCTGGTCTCGGGAGGCTGACGGCTGGTTCGCTTCACGGTTTTCCGTCTTTCTTACCAGCCTCGTTCTTTCTGTTTTGGGTTTTTTGATTCATTTTCAATTACCTACAAGCAGTCTGCTCTGCGAACACGCTGGCTTTTGTCATTTTGTTTCCGGTCTCCGGTCACATTAGGATTTGGCCACTGCGGGTCCGCATTTCCGGTGCTTACGCACTACCTTAGGTCGCTTCGTCCTCATTTTTACCCCTCTCTCTGCTTTCGCAGGGATGGGCAGGGGACGACTGGTGACCGTCTCCCTTGAGTTTTGCTTATTGAGTTGGACTCTGGTACTTGGTACTCAGGCGTCTCTCTCTTTCCAGTTTGGAGTTTGGTCACTCTTCTGGAGCTGACTGTTCTCTCAAGGGCCTTTTGGGCCTCACTCCATCCCAAAGTTTCCTTACTTTGGCATGTTTGCCTTATGGTCTCCGTGAGGGTCGGTCCTTTTCAGGGCTTAGCCGGCAACCTTACGCACGGATCTTTTCCAGGCCATTAGCATTTCCTTCCAATTTAAGGGGGGGGGGGGGGGACAGCTTGTCCTTCCCTCTACTTGGGTTTATCCAAGACTGGGGTCCTTTTCCGGACTGTTTTACGGTTCAAAAGATTGGAAGAAGTGCTGGGCACAGCTTACTGGCTCTCTGATGTTGTCTTTCGCATTTCTTGCCTGAGAGACATCTCGGCTGTCAATCAGGGTGGTTCTCGGTCCTTTTCTGTCCTTTGGCAGTGGGCCAGTTCCTGGCAAGGGTTTAGAGTGAGTCAGTGGTTTCTTTCTCACGGGATCCTTTCCTGACTTTTGGCAGTGGGCCAGTTTCTTGGCAAGGGATTTTCTTTCCCTCCGCCTTGTCATAGCTTTATGCTATCTTTCCCTCGGCTCGGCCCGAGCTCATTTCCAGGGCCTGGGCCTCCTCCTTGGCCTTTTTTGGCCTATGAGGTTTGGATGATGTCCTGCGCACAGCTTCTGGCGCTAGGATTTTGTCTTATCAGGTTCTGCAGACATTGCTGCCCCCTGTCAGGATGGGTCTCGGCCCATTCCTTCCTTGGCGGCAGCTGGTTTTTGTCTCTCCAGAACTTTAAAGTGAGTTTGAACTTTTTGATCTTACCCACCACCTTGTTGGAGTTATCTGCTAAATATGTGACTCGGAGTAAGAATATGTAATTTAATCGAAAATTTTTAATTAAATTTTCATTTGATTAATATACTTACCCGAGTCACATAGGTAATTCCCTCCCACCTTCCCCGCTTTTAGTTTCTTTGTATTCTAGAAGTCGAATGAGGGTGTCTCGTATTGGGTACGAGATCTGTGGCGTGATGTACGCTACGGGAGGCAACCCAGGGTAGCAAGCTTGCTACTTTTTTGCTTGGGTTGCTTCCCTTATACTATAGACGGGATAGCGTTTTTTCAGTCAACCTAGCATCTCGACTGCGTCAATGCTAAATATGTGACTCGGGTAAGTATATTAATCAAATGAAAATTTAATTAAAAATTTTCGAGTTACATTCTGTAATAAATTGTAGAAAGGAAAATTCTTCTGTCCACAGTAAACTTTGCTGTCACACCTGAGCACATCAGTACTGGTGAGAATGCCGACCGCAGTGATTCAGGTACAGTTTGAAATCATGCTGGAGAATCAGATGATGAAGTTGTGTAGTTTTGGGATTGTGTTTCGTCATTTGCAAATGATTGGGGGGAGTCAGACCTGTTTACCCTTACTATTTTGGAGTAATTTATTACTATTTTGTAGGCTTTTGGGGGGAAAAATACTCCATTTGAGTCCAGACTACGATTTTCAAATGTGCTTCAAATTAGGTTTGTGTTGCTAATATTGTTGTTTGTAACCACTGGGTTACTACTTTGGTCATCAGATTACTATTTTTTGACTTGACCATTAGCATTACTCTTGTCAAGTGTTGGGGGTAAACAGGTCTGGGGAGTGGGTTGGGTGTGTTGCAGCCTGAAGTGGGAACAGTTTTTGTATTCTGCTTGGGGGGGGGGGGGGGGGGGGGGGTGGCAGTTGTGTGCGTCTACAAGGTTCAATCGAAGCTTCATTATTGGTCACTGACATGTTAAAGTTTGGATGTACAGACTGTACTGACTGAGAGTTTGTCTAGTGACTTGTTGAACTTTTAACTGGTCAGTCAGGATTACCTTTGGAATGCTTGATTTCATAAGAAAGGATTCCTGGATTGTATGTGAATGGGGTCAGAGGGGCAATTGTGTGAAAGTCTGAACTTTATCTCTGTTTGTGAAGGTGTGTTGCTATGCTTTTTTGAGTGCGTACACTTACATATATATCTATCTATACATATAAATAAAAGAGAGTGTCTGTCTGTGTGTGTGTGTGTGTGTCTGTCTGTCTGTCTGTGGTCGCCATACCTCTGAGATGGCAAGAGGCAGGAACAAGATAGTGTGCACGTACACTCCCTAGGTGCCGCAGATGTGCACCTGGGTTTTAGTTTCTTGATTCATTGTTTCCTTTCTCAGATTATGGACCTCCCATTTATTGAATACAGCCTATATGGTGCAAGACCAGTTCAGTGCCTACTGTTCACCTGTAGCAAGCACATCATGCCAGTGATATTAGAGACTCGCTATTGCTCCTATGAGGGGAAGAAATGAAGAAAGAAAAATTAACTGGACAGTTCCAGAAATTTCTAGAAGGTAAGGGAGATAACTCTTTTTTTGTATCCAAACAAAGGAGGTAAAGCTAATGATAATGGGATAGCGAGCGTCTTAAATTGCTACAGGGCTCCGCTTACTCCCGGGCGAAGCCGGGCTTAACTGCTAGTATATGGCCTTAAGTCTGAAATGGTGTCCACAGCTGAAATAGCTGTGCAACCTTGGCTCTAACCTGATTTGTACATCAAAGAAAAATAAAATCCTTGTAAAGATTAATGAGACTTGTAAAAAAAAGTATGAAGTACACACCTAGAGAAACATTGTGTGCTCAGTTGTTGTTTTTAATGAAAATGTCGCCATTATCTGAAGTCAGCAGCACTACATTTTGGCCATTTTTTGTGACATGACCTTACAGCATATTGAAACATGGTCTACTCTGTCATATTTATGGGACAGAATGTCATGAATGACTTTTCACTGAGCCAGTAAAACTCAAATGTACCTTTGACAAAGCAAAGTTTTTGAATTTTGTCAGTGAGCCTGCAGAAAATGGGGAGACAAAATTTCACAGAAAGTTCATAACTATTTCCGTAAGACTTCATATTTGTTCACTGATCAGCTCTAAATAATAATTAAAGATTGAAACCTGATATATTTTTGTAAAAAAGTATTTTACAGTATGTTTTGCAGAGGTATAAAACATAAAAAGGGTTGTTTGACTTGTTTTTGCATGTTCAAAAGTAGTTTGAAGTTTACGTGCAGATTTTCTTGTGAAAAAAGAGTTATGAACTTTCCAACCTTTTGCCTTATAAAAAGAGTAAATTGACTGGTTGGGGAACACCTAGCTTTGTAATGCATTTGGATCCACTAGCAGCAGTCACACTGAAAGTTTGCATCAAGTTCATTCATTGGTGTTTGAGTAATTGAGAAATAAAAAATTCTTGTGAGAAAGTTATGAACTTTCCTACTATCTCCACTGAGAGTGTTTTTTGTCCTTAAATGCTAGCCATGAAAGTTAAGGTTGTAGTGGAACAGCAATTTTGCATATAAAAGTACATTAGATTTAGATACTAAGCAATTTTTGTCACTAAAGTCAAGCAGTATGCTTTAGTTAGCCATTTTCTCTGTGTCTTGCGCACTATTTTTATGTGAGAGTTACTAACTCATGTCAAAACCCAAAATATATGTAAAATGACTATTTTCAGTTTCCAAATTACACTGTACCATGATTTTCATCACAAAAAGAATCTACTGGCTGCTGACTGTTTCTTTCTGAAGTACTTAGCCGTTTTGTCATGAAGTTCATAACTTCACATAACTCAAGCTCATTTTTCAAGGGCGTGTTTAAAATAATGCCTTGTTAATAGCAAAAGAGTACATTTGACTTTATCTGGACATTTTGTAAGAAGTGTTCTGAATATCAACCCTCAAAATTACATTTTGATAATTCCAGCATGAATCTGGGTTGACTGCACGGTGTACATAACTTCACATCAACTGACCCTCAGCCCCACGGTGTGAAGTTATGAACACATGCCATGAGTATGATTTATCCACAATAATTAATTTACTACACTAAATCACTACCTCAAATGATGTGCTGCTCTTCTCCAGAGTAGGCTGTTACAGTTTGATGTCATTTTTATTTTAATTACCAGCAGATTTTAGTACGTAGCTTTTCAGTTAAATAAATGATGTGAAGTTATGAACACACAGTCAGCTGACATAAACACTAACTAAATAATGATTTCGGTAACAGTTTTCATGACTGAGTTTGGTTAAGTAAATCATTAAGTTGTTTAGAATTATTTGCAAGAGACTTTAGTTAGTTATTTTAGTATAAATGTGCGATTGATGTGAAGTTATGAACTTTCACAAGTTTCAAACAATTTGTTTTATTTTGGCAATTAAAATCTGATTTTGTAATATAAGTGCAGCTTTAGCCTATACTATAACTCTGTGTTCTCAGTTTGTCATTGTTTTGCAAATATATTATACAGTAACTGTACTAGAGACCAACATAACAAAAATTCTTGTGAAGTTATGCGCACGCTCACATTTTATGATTTTTGTTATCGTTTGTTTTCACAAATGTTTTACTTTTATTACTTAGTTGTATGTTGATTACAAAGAGTAGCTGGAGAGAAAATAAGATGACATATGCACTTTCTTACTTTGGTTTGAATTAGCCATAGTTTGTGATGTCACGGTGTGAAGTTATGAACTCCTAGGACATTCTAAAAATACTTTCAGTTTCTGCCAACTCTTTGAGTCAGACAAACATTTTGGTGTATTGAAATCCTTTTGATGGTACTTTTCAAGCACATTTTGCACAAAAACAGCAAAATTGTAGATTTAATGATAACTTATGCCAATATTTGCTGTGAAAAAATTGTGACAATATTAATTTCTATAAATAATACAGATAACCAAAAAATCTTCTCCACACTTCATCTTCAAAAATTACCTTCATGTTCCAGCTCACCTTTTTCAGATTAAAAAACAAAACAAATTGTTTCCTGCCTGTATAAATTAAATTTATTATACCAATAAAAGTAAATTATGTGAAGTTATGAACTTCCCATTAATGGAGTTCACATCTGCATCATGCGTGGCCAAAACAAGTTTAACTTGCTTGAAATGCAAAGTAATTTGCTGTAGCAATTTGCTCAGATGTCTAAAACAGACCCAATACATGTAGCAACAATGATTTAACAAGTCTAAATTTTGTGACGGTGTGAAGTTATGAACTCCTGCAAACTTTTAAACCTGAATCTGTGAAGTGATCAAACATGAGTTTTCTTAAATCATAGCTGTTCCTTGCGTATTTATGCTCTAAAATACATCTCTATTTTCAAAACAAAGAAAATGTTCATTTTTAAAATTGATTTTGTATGTCACAAAAATGGACACCTATTCTGACTTTGGGCCATATATATATATGTGTAAGAGTATTTGGATAAGTGAGTGGGTGAATCAATGAGAAACAAGTCTATGGATGAGTAGAGCTGAAGAACACTGGTAAAAGTGAGAAATTGACTTTTGAAAAGAAGAGGGGACACAGTGCAGCTCGAATCAATCTATGATTTTATCTCCCACAATTCCAAGAGGAATTGGATCAGGTGAGAGCGAACACGGAAAATGTTCATCGACCATGTGGTGTTTGTCAGGTTCAGACATGTCTGATGCTCTTTCCTTCTTGACTTTCCTTCTGAATCTTTTCTCTTCGGTAACTGGCATGCTTAAATGACAGAGGGATAGCCTAGTACAATGACTGATTTGACTATGCATGGATAGTGCCACCTGATACGTGTGTGTGCGTGTGTCCCAACTCTCCTCCCCAAGTCTCCCACTGCGCACCTGTATAAAAAGCCTGTAAAATCTTGAGCCTGTCACGTCTATAATAAAAACTATAACAAAACTGTTCGGCCAAACAAAAATATATGTTGGTTTAGGGTAACCCTATTTTTCCCCACTGACCCCAACACTTTTTTTTCATTTCTCAAAAAAAAAAAAGGCACATTTTGCAAACCATATCAAGACTAAGGGAAGTAACCTCCTTTAAACTCGACTAAATCTTTAAAAAAAAAATTTGAACTTTAAAAAAATAATTAAAAAAGCCAACCTACCGACCCTATCTTTTTTGGTCACGTTACCCTAAACCAACATATATTTTTGTTTGACCTTAAAGAGTCTTTTGTGCACTGACCAGCATGACAACTGAAAATAGACAGAATTTATTTGACTGCTCAGCCTTTTAAAGTCAGATTCTTGGACAGAAGGGACACACACACAAACACACACCACACCACACCACACACACACACACACCACATGCACACACACACACACACACACAGGGGACGGTTTCAACACTAGTCATACATTGATCCGAGCTGCATTAATTAAATTGTGTCCATTCTCTTTCCATAGACAATAAATACTACAAATGTATTGGTATTCTTGAGCTTTAACAACTCATCCTGGATTCTTAATCTTATCATCTTGGTTGATTTCATTGTCTGTGTGTATGTGCAGAGACACGGGAGGAAGAAAAGGAGGACAGCTACCTGATTGTGAATAAAGTTCCAGACCAAGTGCCAGACAATGTTCTGCAAGCCGTCTTTCTAACAGACATGGTGGACAGACAGAGAGGGGAGAACAGCACTGGGTAACTGCAACTTTGTTTCCGTTTATTTTTGATTGACGACTAAATCTGTGAGCCAGCCAGTTTCAAAAGGTCCTAGCCTGTCGGGCAGAAGAAAAGTTTGATCTCCCACATCCCTGCTTGTGTGACTCTACGGAATGAGTGGAAGATCATAATCCTGTATGCATTCGCAAAAAAACAATAAATAAAAAATGAAAAATGTTTGGGTGGTCATTATAGTCAGATTCGACTGTAATACATGTACCAAAAATCGTTAATGTATTTTAAGTAATGTTCCTTTCCTTGTATTTTTCAGCACAGCAACTTTTGATGCGGGCTCTCCACAGGAGGCAGGGATATGCTTGCGGCAATATGACGGAGTTCTCGTAAATCTGGAAGTCTTGGAAATTGCCACTGCGCAAGGAACACTGCAAGGTGATGACTTTTCGGCTTTGCCCCGATATCACCCCGTGTATCGGACACCACACTCTGAAAAAGAAGTAAACATTTTGAGAGTCGTTCCCTTCGATGTCGGGACTATGTGAGGAGACTGCCAATCTTTTTAGATGAGAGAAAGGGAGAGAGATTCCTGATACAGTGGAACCCCCCCCCCCCCGGGGGTCCCTTTTAAGACCCCCAATTTAAGACTTCCTCCTTCTTAAGACCTTCCTTTCTCAGATGGTCTGTAAATTTAACTCCATTTTAAGACACCCTCCTTTTTACATTTAGTCAAGTTTTGACAAATGTTTTAACATAGAGGGGGGAATCGAGACGAGGGTCGTGGTGTCTGTGTGTCTGTGTGTATGTGTGCAGAGCGATTCAGAGTAAACTACTGGACTGATCTTTATGACATTTTTCATGAGAGTTCCCGGGTATGATATCCCCTGACGCCGCCTGGTGGGTTAAGTGTGGAGATTTTTCCGATCTCCCAGGTCAACTTATGTGCAGACCTGCTAGTGGCTTATCCCCCTTCGTGTGTACACGCAAGCACAAGACCAAGTGCGCACGGAAAAGATCCTGTAATCCATGTCAGAGTTCGGTGGGTTATAGAAACACGAAAATATCCAGCATCTTCGACAAAGGCCGGACTTTGGTATTGCATTTCAGCTTGGAGGCTTAAAAAGTAATTTTCAGATTTTTAATGACCAAAGTCATTAATTAAATTGTAAGCCTCCAAGCTGAAATGCAATACCAAAGTCTTCGTCGAAGATTGCTTGGCCAAAATGTCAATCAATTTGATTGAAAAATGAGGGTGTGCCTCAACTTTTACAAAATGCCGGATATGACGTCATCAAAGACATTTATCGAAAAAAAATAAAAAAACGTCCGGGGATATCTTTCCCAGGAACTCTTATTTCAAATTTCATAAAGATCGGTCCAGTAGTTTAGTCTGAATCGCTCTACACACGCACAGACAGACAGACAGACAGACAGACACACACACACACACACACACACACACACACACACACATACACCACGACCCTCGTCTCGATTCCCCCTCTATGTTAAAACATTTAGTCAAAACTTGACTAAATGTAACAAGTCGCGTAAGGCGAAAATACAATATTTAGTCAAGTAGCTGTCGAACTCACAGAATGAAACTGAACGCAATGCAACGCAGCAAGACCGTATACTCGTAGTCCACCGCTCACGGCATAGGCAGTGAAATTGACAAGAAGAGCGGGGTAGTAGTTGCGCTAAGAAGGATAGCACGCTTTTAATTTTCTGTACCTCTCTTTGTTTTAACTTTCTGAGCGTGTTTTTAATCCAAACATATCATATCTATATGTTTTTGGAATCAGGAACCGACAAGGAATAAGATGAAAGTGTTTTTAAATTGATTTGGACAATTTATTTTTGATAATAATTTTTATATATTTAATTTTCAGAGCTTGTTTTTAATCCGAATATAACATATTTATATGTTTTTGGAATCAGCAAATGATGGAGAATAAGATAAACGTAAATTTGGATCGTTTTATAAATTTTTAATTTTTTTTACAATTTTCCGATTTTTAATGACCAAAGTTATTAATTAATTTTTAAGCCACCACGCTGAAATGCAATACCGAAGTCCGGGCTTCGTCGAAGATTACTTGACCAAAATTTGAACCAATTTGGTTGAAAAATGAGGGCGTGACAGTGCCGCCTCAACTTTCACGAAAAGCCGGATATGACGTCATCAAAGACATTTATCAAAAAAATGAAAAAAACGTTCGGGGATTTCATACCCAGGAACTCTCATGTCAAATTTCATAAAGATCGGTCCAGTAGTTTAGTCTGAATCGCTCTACACACACACACACGCACAGACAGACAGACACACACACACGCACACACACACACACACACACACACACATACACCACGACCCTCGTCTCGATTCCCCCTCTATGTTAAAACATTTAGTCAAAACTTGACTAAATGTAATAAAAAATAAAGGATTGTCGGGTCACTTAATGTGACTTATTTAGTGAAACAGAAAATGTAAGACCCTCCCATTAAAAGTCTCCAGCTGCCCCCACCCAAGTAAGACCTTGCCTTTTCCCATTTTCTGTTGATAACCTCTGTGGTGTAAATTTACTTTTGGTTTTTTAAAGACCTGATTTTTTTTTTATGTTTCAAGGGTTTAAATGGTTATTTCTTCTAAATGCTTTCACTGCTTCTGCTGTCAGCATCATCACGGTCAGCACTATTAATTAGAACACAATCGTCACTGTCATTAGTTAATTAACCTACAGGTCCCAGAAATGAACCAGGATCAGTCAATAAAGTACACATGTTCCATGGTAATAAAATAAACCCAGGGTCAGTGAATACGGCATAAACTTTCCATCAATTAAATAATGAAATAAACAAGGGTTGGTGGGTACAGCAGACTTGTTGCATAACTGAACCAAGATTGGTGGATAAAGCATACATGTTCCATAAATTACCCATTTGTGATGGATAAAGCATACATTTTTGATAAATGACCCATTACTGCTGGATTAAGCAGACATGGTTGACACATTACCCATAAGTGTTAGATAAAGCATGAATTACCTACAAGTGTTAGATAAAGCATTCATGTTCCATACTTTACCAGTTAGTTTTGGATAAAGCACACATCATTACATGTTCCATACATTACCCATTAGCGTTGGATAAAGCATACATTTTTGTTAAATAAAGCAAACATGTTCCAGAACAAAATCCTTTTTTACTTTGGTTTATTCACAGACCATGTTGAAAAGGACGACATCCTGGAGTCAGCTGATATCACAATAGACCAGCAAGAGGCGCGGGAAGTGTTCACAACCATGCGAGATATGCTGGAGGTGTGCAAGGCAGAGATCTTGAAAGCCTTACCCAAGTCCGCCATCCCAGACAAGTCTGATGCTGCAGGAACGGAGGGAAGGGTACAGGTATCTGCTGCGGAGAAAGCAGCCTCAGAGAAGAAAAAGACGAGAATCTCGGAGAAGGTGACGGTGGAAACATCAGAAAAGGCTAAGGTGGAAACCTTGGAGAAGAAGACTGTGGAAATCTCGGAGAAGAAAAAAACGGGAACCTCAGAGAAGGAGAAAACTGAAACCCTGGAGAAGGAGAAAACGGGAACATCGGAGAAGGAGAAAACCGGAACATCGGAGAAGGAGAAAACCGGAACATCGGAAAAGGAGAAAACGGGAACATCGGAGAAGGAGAAAACGGGAACATCGGAGAAAGAGAAAACGGGAACATCGGAGAAGGAAACTTCAGGGAAAGAGATTTCAAAGGAAGGGAGAGAGACTGCCAAGAAGAGTAGTGTCCCCTTCCCGCAGTCCTTGAAAGTGCAGGAGGCAACAAAATTGATCAACAAATGGTTGTCGAATTGGAATGTTTCCAGCTTGAAATCTTCGATCATGTTTCCCAAGGCCATCTTGCCAAAGAACATGCTTTTCAGTCTTGACCGTGAGTGCCGCCCGTACTGCGACATCTACTGTGACATCCGCACACAGGCATACAAGGAGCCATTTAACAGCAACAAAGAGATAGCGGATACTTGGGGGGTTGTGATTGTGCCGTTGAAAATGGCCTTAACTTTGGAAGGCAGAGCCAGAGCCCTGATCTCTCTAGCCTCGTTTCAAGACCTGGCGACATGTGCTCTGACGGAGATTTTGAAGAAGGACGACCTTGACAGTGATGACTTGACCTCCCTCAAACACATCGTGGAGGGGCTGCACAGCAGCACGCTGACAATGGGAGGCTCAGCGTTGGCGTTTTTTGCGGACGTGCGGCTGCTCAGGAGGGACTCGTATTTGAAGAATCTGAATGCCAGCAGCAGCAAGAAGCTAAGCCTCAGGGCGGCGCCGTTTGAGACCGCTGAGTTTTTTGGTGGAAAAGAGATCGAGGCTCAGAGTGGAGAAAAGACCATGGAGCAAGGACCAGCCAAAGAGGAAAAGGAGGGTGAAGGAGGTCCCACTGAAAGTTCCGAGTCGTCCAAAGCCGTGCAGGTTCAACCCCAAAAAGATTTGAAGAAAGACAAGGACAGCAAGACAAAGGAGAAAGAACCTGAGAACAAAGCTCAAGACAAAAAAGCCAAGGAGGATAGCCAATCTAAGGCTACCATGGAGGAATGCAGACTAGAGATAGCACGTTGTCTGCATGAACTCGCTTGTTCGGAGAATCCAGGGTCTGACACTATACAAGAGGAAGCCATGCACGGGGACGGAAATGCGGCCTCTCCCGATCTGAAATCGCATGATATTCTACAGCTGGTGGAAGTATTGAACAGCTTGCTCTCTGCCCCAAGTTTCAACGCCTCATCCTTTGTGCAAACCAGCGCTTTGCCGCTGCGGTACTGGTACTGGCGTAGCCACTACGAGACCATTGGTTCTCTCTTTGATGTGAAGCCGCCTCAGCCGGAGGCAGGTTTGCACTTGCTTGGTGCCAAGGGTCAAAACCAGTATGTGGTGTTTCGAAAAAATATACCCGTACAGTTCGAAAAAAATTGGCGAAGTCTGACAGCCCTCGCTTGCTTCATGGAGCGAGCTTCGTACGCTCTGAAGCTCTTGAGTGAGCAAGACGAAGTGAGCATTGCCGATGTGGAGTCCATGAGACGCTTGGTGAAGGGGCTGAGTCTCGGAGCCCCGGTAGCTGTCGGCGAGGCCGTCTTAACCGCGGCCTCTTTGCAGGTAACACGCCGTATAAGCTACGCCAAGAGGATGGAGTCGGCCACGGAGGATGTCAAAAAAAAATTGATCAAATGCCCGCTTGGCTCGGGGGGTGTCTTTGGTCCCGACTTCTCTAAGGTCTTCAGAGCGAGCAGGGGACGACTGGCACGAGAAAAACAAAGTAAGTCTTTGTTGTTGTTGCCTCCATTTATTTACATGTACCATTTGCCTTAAAATCCGAAGCCTAGCTTTACACATTCTTTTGTGTGGCTTGTTTAAATGTATTCTTCAAAAGATGTTTTTGTGTTCAGGCAGGAAGGGAGGTGGGGGGAGGGTGAAGGAAGAAGGAGAGAGGGTAAAAGTAAGATCAACTTTTTAATGTTATCTCCTGTATATTGTGGCCAAAAAAAAAAGAAAAAAGAAAAGGCAGTAAAGGCAGTTTCTGTACTACAGACAGGCAGCTTGTCCTTATTTGAGCACAGTAGTGAGTACCCCGGTAATAAGCTGAATCCAAATTAATAATTATGCATCTTAGTCGGTATCACTTTCACAAGCCTGTGATTATTTGCAAGGCTTATTTTGATTCTTCTAACCTGTCTCATCAAGACAATTTAAGGCTTCATGATGGAGAAAGGATGAGGCGCCCACCACCACCAAGACCAGGGAGGTCGGGTGTAGCGGCTAAAAGACTGCAAGGGGCGTACAGAGGCGTTTCACGCGGGGGCAAACTTCTTCACCAGCCTTCAAGGGGAGCTTACCCTGGAGGGTCAAGGGGAGCAACTCGGGGGCCGCCCATGGGAAGCAACTTCGATGCGAGAAGAGGAGGGCGCTCTGGGTCGTCAAGGGGAGGACAGCAGGGACTGCCACGAAGAGGTGGAAACGTGTCGAGACAAGGACCGAGAAATGTTAACTGGACGGGTTCACCCAGTAGGGGCCGGATTCCCAGTCTGCTTGGAGGTACGCTTGTTATAGCTGCTTACCAAGTTTTGTTGTTGTTGCCATTACTTGTTTTTGGCTCACGAAGTGTAGCCTATGCGATCGTAACTTTGTCTGTGCGTTTGTGCGTGCGTGCGTGTGTGTGTGCGTGTGTGTGTGTGTATGTCTGTGGTAGAAACTTTAACATTTCCGAGTCTATGTGCGAGTGGTTATCCAAGACTATGGATAAAGCTCGCATAAGATTACGTCACGGTCAAAAGTGTTTGACGTCAATTAATGCATCATGACGGCATGCCTCCCTGTAGTCTTTCTCTCTCGCGTGGTGTGTGTGGTCTCGGTCATTGTTATTTTGAGCGGGCCGAGACTATTTGGCAGTCGTGTCCCTGTAAGTAGGCTACATGCAGACACAGACAGATCTAGATCTAGTGTCTCTCTTTCTTGCACAGTGTCACCTAAGCTTACTGTGTGTGTGGGTGTGTATGTGTGACGGAGTGATTGAGTTTGTGTTACTGTTTGTCTATTTCTTACGTGAGCCTTGAAGGCTTCGCCTCTTGTTTCTAATAGTATTATATTTTCCTTGTGACGGGCTTGGTGGTAAGACGCCGGCCTCCAAAGCGGAAGGTCGTGGGTTCGAATCCCGGCCGCGCCTGGTGGGTTAAGGTGGAGATTTTTTCGATCTCCCAGGTCAACTTATGTGCAGACCTGATAGTGGCTTATTTCCCTTCGTGTGTACACGAAAGCACAAGACAAAGAGCACAAGGAAAAGATCCTGTAATCCATGTCCGAGTTCGGTGGGTTATAGAAACACGAAAATACCCAGCATGCTTCCTCCGAAAGCGGTGTATGGCTGCACAAATGGCGGGGTAAAAATGGTCATACACGTAAAAATCCACTCGTGCAACAACATGAGTGTACATGTGAGTTTCAGCCCCCGAACGCAGAAGAAGAATAAGAATATTTGCCTTGCAGCCTTCTTACGTCAATAAAGTTTATTAATTGCAATACTGTATATGTAAAGTTTTCTTGCCCCCAAAAATACTTCTTTTTATGTGCCATATTATCTCAGGTGTAATTTTGTGAGAATGTGTGTGTTTATTACATTGGGAAGTGTTTTGTATATTTTTCTTTGTTTTCTTGGTGTTTTTTTCCCAATTTTGTAAGAGGCTATATACTAGGATTTACAATGCATTAATATCATTATCATTATTCTTATTATTATTATTGCTCTTTATTACCAATTCAGTGCCCCATATGGCTTTTTGACCAATCAGGACGGATTCTAGGTGACCCTCTAAATGTTATAACGTTCAGGCAGGGACCCTTTTTGTATATCAAGGTAAAAATTGACAAAAGAAAGTAAAAATGTAAATCAACAATATCAGCGTGATTTATTCTACAGAATGACACTTCAAATGCTGTCAGATAATACTCTCTTTATCTAAAAAAATACCGATAAGCGAGTTTTGTCGGTGGGTGCTTTACGGAACAGCAAGGTACCGCCCATCCTCTGAGTGTGAAATGCCGACCCGCTCACTTGAAATCTCAATTACGTAAGTTCGGAAAATCAAGTGAAAATGCGTCACTCGCGTTACGTCAAATATATCTTTACGTCATTTCCCATCCGTCTTGAGTCGGTTCTAAATCTGTCGCTCTCTATTCAACAAGAAAAAGCGAAGCAACCGAAACGCATGTTGAACATGGTTTATCTTGTGAGATTGCTGTGTGTCAAACGCATTTGATCTGTGAATATTCATCACGTCAGGAGTATTACTCTGATTGGCTGACCCAGGTCACGAGAATTCTTTGTCTGACAGGCATAATCAGGTAGGAGCGCTCCAGTTCCCATTGCGGCTGTTCTGTCTAATTCGCGGGGTCGCTTCGACATTTGATTTGGTCGAATTAAACGGTAATAAAACCGTTATTTCTAATATGCGGACTGTTAGCAAATGACAACAGTCATGTCTCACAAACGATATCAGCATTCGCCTAAAAGGCTCATGCTTGATATCTTTTTTCTCGACATGCCTTGTATCATTTCCTTACGGTCAGCATATTAGAAATAACTCATAATCACTTTGCTGACTGAGGAATGAATTGTCTATCATCAAGACATGTTTTTATGTTATTTCCTCTTTTTCTCCTTGTTCTGATTCTTGCAAGTTGGACTGGGTGGCCGAGTGGTAACGCACTTGCGCTCGGAAGTGAGAGGTTGCGAGTTCGACCCTGGGTCAGGGCGTTAGCAATTTTCTCCCCCCTTTCCTAACCTAGGTGGTGGGTTCAAGTGCTAGTCTTTCGGATGAGACGAAAAACCGAGGTCCCTTCGTGTACACTACATTGGGGTGTGCACGTTAAAGATCCCACGATTGACGAAAGGGTCTTTCCTGGCAAAATTGTATAGGCATAGATAAAAATGTCCACCAAAGTACCCGTGTGACTTGGAATAATAGGCCGTGAAAAGTAGGATATGCGCCGAAATGGCTGCGATCTGCTGGCCGATGTGAATGCGTGATGTATTGTGTAAATAAAATTCCATCTCACACGGCATAAATAAATCCCTGTGCCTTGAATATGTGCGCGATATAAATTGCATAAAAATTTTAAAAAAATTAAAAATAAAATCCCTGCGCTTAGAACTGTACCCACGGAATACGCGCGATATAAGCCTCATATTGATTGATTGATTGAAGTTGACTGTTCAGGCTGCTGTTTAAACTCATGCATTGTGTCTGCAGAAATTCCAAGGGGGGCGGGACCAAGAGAACCAGATTGCAACATTCAAGCTGTTCACGCCGGCATTCAGGCCCAGATGCAGGCAGCTCAGAGAGAGCTGATGATGCTACAGGAACAAGCCAGGGTAAATTTTGTTTTGTCTTTGTTTTCAGGGGAAAGATATTGAAGTGATAATGCCAGTTGTGTATAAGGCAACAAAAAAAAAAAAAAGGTCTGTTTACGGTAACATAGGGTGAAAAAATAGGGTCGGTAGGTCGGCTTTTTTAAAAAAAAAATTGTATTATTTTTTTTCCAATTTTTTTTTTCATTTTTTTTGTTCTCCCCTCTCTATGATGTTTCACAGTTCATTTCTTCTCATCAATCCCTGTTTTTGCCCAACATAACTATAAACAGTACTTTGAGCTTACCTCCCTTCTGTCGTCTGCTGTTTGAGCGCAAACAGCTCTATTTTGGATGCGGGTTTTTTTTTTCAGACGATCCAAAAAAAAGATTAGAGTCGGGCCTAAAAACTAGGGTCGGTCGGGTTACTGTAAACAGACCTTTTTTTTTTGGGCCTAAGATGTGGCGATACAGTACCAGAATTCTTTTTTTGTTTGTTTTGGTATTTGGAATAAGTGTTCCAGCAGCAATGGGTTGGACAAAATTCAAGTATTAACAGAATATAAAAGGTTGTTGTATGGAAAAAGGGTGTGAGAGGTTTTTAAACAGTAGCCTACTGATATTTTGTTAGTTCCCTTCCCCAATCTACTCAGGCATGGGAATGGTCCGCGGATCCGCTAATTTCAGCGGTTTTCGTGAGGAGTTTCAGCGGGGGAAAAAAATCCCTCAAAAATCGTATATGAGGTTTTTATTCTCAAACGGTCGGGTGTCTTCAAATGGCACAAGCCACTATCCGGAACTGACGGTTGACTTCAGCTTTTGTAGTCTTGGCTGTCCCACATGATATGAAACAGACGTTCACGCAACATCCGCTGCATGTGGTTTACTTGCCCGGGGCGGGGATATAGCTCAGTTGGTAGCGCGCTGGATTTGTATTCAGTTGGCCGCTGTCAGCGTGAGTTCGATCCCAGGTTCGGCGGAAATTTATTTCACAGAGTCAACTTTGTGTGCAGACTCTCTTCGGTGTCCGAAGCTCCCCCCGTGTACACTACATTGGGTGTGCACGTTAAAGATCCCACGATTGACAAAAGGGTCTTTCCTGGCAAAATTGCTTAGGCACAGTTAATAATTGTCTACCTATACCCGTGTGACTTGGAATAATAGGCCGTGAAAGGTAAATATGCGCCGAAATGGCTGCAATCTACTGGCCGTATAAAATTTCATCTCACACGGCATCACTGCAGAGCGCCTAGAACTGTACCCACGGAATATGCGCGATATAAGACTCATTGATTGATTGATTGATTGACTTGCCCGAGACAAAGACGCGTCTCTTGTGTTCGATTTGAAAGAAAACTTCATGTCTTCGGTATCGAATATTGTTCGACGCGGCCAGGATTATGACGAAAAAGGTGTGGTTAACCAGTGGAAATGGGATTGGGTTTCCAAAGAGGTTAAAGTTAGTGACAAGCAAGAGCGGATCGGTGAACACATATGAAAAGTCGACACGCCCGGTCAAGCAAGATGCACCCTTTGTGACAGAGAAATTGTGTACAGCAATCGTGGTTTCATTGCCCTCAGCGAGCATCTACTAACGAAAAAAAAAAAAAATTTTTTTTATCATTGTATTATTCATTCCCTTTGATTCAATACCTGGAATAAGAGAAAGTTAAAGATGAGCTGGATCCTATCACATGTTTCCTCGTGGGTTTGACAAGTATGATTGAGAGTGAGAGCAGTGAGTGAATGTTTGCAAGAAAGTCATAAAGTATGCACAATCCTTTGTTCAGAATTGTTAAAACTTCAGGTTGCAGCTAAAAGTTGCAGCTAAAACACCTGCATATTTATGTGAAATTAAATGCTAAACTTTGTCCCAAATACCCCTCAGATTGCGTAGATTTTTATCTTTAAACATTTTTTTTCCGGGGGAGGACCCCTGGACCCCCTGTTTTTGGCTCCCTCCCCTGTTTTCAGCGGACTTTTTATTCAGCCATTCCCATGCCTGCTGCTCCTCCATGGGGAGAATTTTTTGTAGCCAGAAGTAACTCCACTCTGTTTGATTAACGTAGTAAAAAAGGTATGCTTTATTTTCCAGCTGACGCAGGCTCGAATCAGGCAGGAGCATGAGCTTCTACAAAACTACGACCAGGAGCCGTTCCATCGAGCAAGGTCAGCCCCATACCAGCGAGAGGTGCGACACGACAGACGCCCACAGTCAGGCCGCAACAACAGGCCGTCAGGCCAGCAGTACTTCCGTGAAAAGGGACCTACCAGAAGGGGAAATGTGAGTTTGTTGATTTCCATTTTAATCAATACTGTTTTTATTTTTTTTATTTTTTGTGTGACCATACAGTAGAACCCCTCTTTTTTAAGTCCAGAAATCTGGGAAACTCATGTCTTAAAAAGGCTGGAATGTTAAAATGGAGGTATATTTGCAGAGGTTGTGAACAGAAAATCTAAGGAAGCAAGGTCTTAAAATGTTGGGAGGTCTTAAAAGGGAGGAGGGTGGGATTCCACTTCTTCTTCTCTTCTTCGTTCGTGGGCTGAAAGTGGAATTGTACGTGTATGATTGTTTTTACCCCGCCATTTAGGGAGACATACGCCGCTTTCGGAGAAAGCATGCTGGGTATTTTTGTGTTTCTATAACCCACCGAACTCTGACATGGATTACAGGATCTTTTCCGTGCGCACTTGGTCTTGTGCTTGCGTGTACACACGAAGGGGGATAAGCCACTAGCAGGTCTGCACATAAGTTGACCTGGGAGATCGGAAAAATCTCCACACTTAACCCACCAGACGGCCGTGGCCGGGATTCGAACCCTCGACCTTCCGATTAAGAGGCCGACGTCTTACCACCCCGCCACTGCGCCAGTCGGGATTCCACTGTACCAGTAGAAATCTGTTATGCCAAAATAGGCAATGATCGGTTGGCCCCAATAACCAGTGAAACTGCACCTTGCCACTCTAAAGGATGTAGCCGTTGCTCTTTTAGTTTATTTTACTTCTTTGTCGTATTATTGAGATTTGGTTGTGTTTTCATGTATTGCCAGTATTGTACAAGTTTTTTAGCTGTTTTTTATTTGCAGAGAAACAGAAACCAATAATTTGTGGCTGAGGGCTTCTGCTGTGTGTCGACTGACCCCTGAGCACACTACTCACTCCAAGAATTGACAGAGACAATAGGCCCTGTCTCCGTGTGAGAGATGCTTTTTGAACGTGCTGCTTGTTCTGATGTGTGTTTGTGGGTGTCTATGTCTATGTGTCTGTCCAGGGATGGCAAAATCTCCATCTTTTAACTCGCCAGCCAGGCGACTAACTTCAAGAAAGTAAAGCCCTGTCCAGACTTGGCCGCCGTTTTACGCTCTATGCGCCGCAGGCCGTTTTGTGCGTCGCGCGGAATTTGCCGAGTGGCCACACATCGACGATTTTTTTCACAATGCGGTATCAGTGGAGCGGGTCAGCTGACAAGAAGGTTCAGTTGCATTCGACTGCCGCGCCGCGAGCAGCTGACGTCATCGCTCTGGTTTGCTCTGATTGGTCAAATTTCCGTCGTTCTATGTCTGTGTCATAGAAATTAGAACACGCGCTATTCTTCTGCAAATAACGCTTCGCGATCATAGCACGACGCGGTGCGCCGTTTTGAGCATAAGTCAAATGTGGACAGGGTCGGCCGGGAGTGTCTGGACGGGCCTTTACTAGCCTGCCAGAAATGTTGCCGGCCTGGTACATACATCTGCAGTATTTAGATGGCTTAGAAACTTGATTGTTAAACCAAAAGTGTTCAATTTTACCAGAATTTTCAGTGACAGTGGTCAGCCGGACAATTTGGCCATCCCTGACATCTATGTATGTGTGTGTGCATTTCTCTGTGTGTATATGACTGAATGTGTGTGTGCATTCCTGTGTTGTGTGTGTGGCTTTGTGTGTTTGACTGTGTGTGTGTGTGTCTGTGTGCTTTCCTCTGTGTGTGTGTGGTTTGCAGAATTGTACAATCTGAAGCAGGACCAGCTATAAAGGTATTCAACGATCTGCTTGGGTAAACAAGTCAAGGATTCCTGTTTTCTGCTTTTTTCCCCTTTTTGAATGGTATTCTTTTGCTGTCTGGGTTTTACAATGTAAATTCTAGGTAAATGTGGAAAATACAAAGGGATATACCCTAGCTTAGGCTTCTCATTGTGTGTGTATATGGCAGAGTCCCCTTTAGACTAAGTGGGTTTTTTAAGAACGCATGATGTGAAATGTTTTTAGCCTTTGATGTCAGACATCAGCTTGTTGATTGATTTATTTTTCTCTCATTTGCATGACATTTTTGAGTCACTTGAGAAAAAGTGACTATGTAATCGGTCAGTGTTAGTCTGTCCGGCCGGCCGTCCGTAGACACCACCTTAACGTTGGACTTTTCTCGGAAACTATCAAAGCGATCGGGCTCATATTTTGTTTAGTCGTGACCTCCAATGACCTCTACACTTTAACGATGGTTTCGTTGACCTTTGACCTTTTTCAAGGTCACAGGTCAGCGTCAAAGGAAAAAACCACCTTAACGTTGGACTTTTCTCGGAAACTATCAAAGCGATCGGGCTCATATTTTGTTTAGTCGTGACCTCCAATGACCTCTACACTTTAACGATGGTTTCGTTGACCTTTGACCTTTTTCAAGGTCACAGGTCAGCGTCAAAGGAAAAATTAGACATTTTATATCTTTGACAAAGTTCATCGGATGTGATTGAAACTTTGTAGGATTATTCTTTACATCAAAGTATTTACATCTGTAGCCTTTTACGAACGTTATCAGAAAAACAAGGGAGATAACTAGCCTTTTCTGTTCGGCAACACACAACTTAACGTTGGGCTTTTCTCGGAAACTATAAAAGTGACCGGGCTCAAATTTTATGTGAACGTGACTCATTGTGTTGTGAATAGCAATTTCTTCCTGTCCATCTGATGCCTCATATAATATTCAGAACTGCGAAAGTGACTCGATCGAGCGTTTGCTCTTCTTGTTCTCTGTGTTTGTGTCTGAGTGTGTGATGAGCGTTGTCTTGCAAAACTTCATGTTTCACAAAATAAATCTGTTCATAGCTACTGTTAATTTGTGCTTTATTCTGGCAGATGTTGAAGGAGAGAAAGTATGTGTGTGTGTGTGTGTGTGTGTGTGTGTGTCTGTGTGTAATAAACTTTTGCTTGTAAAACTTCATGTTTTATCTGTCTCTAGCAACTGTCTTGTGCTTAGAGGAGGTTGAGTTTGGTTTAAACAATTCATAGATAATTCAACATAATACATGTGTGTGTTTCTTGTGGTGGTGGTGTACGTGTTTGTGTGTGTGTCACAGTGTGTGTGTGTTTGTGTCACAGTGTGTGTGTGTGTGTGCATACATCTACATACATCACAAGTACATGCAAATAGACACAGTCAAATACAAGGTGACCACAAAAAAAAGAGTACCCAAACAAAACGTCATAAATTGAACAAAGATAAAGCAATCTTCATAAAATTTGTTTACACACACAAGTAGCCTCTGCATGATTTGCACAGAAAATTTTAGCGTTCTAGCTTGTCTTTCAGGAAAGTTATGCTCATTCTATACAGAACATGCTCCAAATGGCCTCCCCGGGATTTAAATCCCCCAGATTTCTATCTTTGGGGGTTCCTGAAAGACAACGTCCACAGGAACAACCCACAGACAATCACAGAACTCAAGAGAGCCATCACAACAACCATTCGCGGAATCTCGCAACAGGAGTGTGTGCGGGTGATTGATAACTTAGCGCGGCGAGTTCAAGTTTGCCTGCAGCGGCGCGGAGGCCATTTGGAGCACGTTCTGTAGAATGAGCATAACTTTCCTGAAAGACAAGCTAGAACGCTAAAATTATCTGTGCAAATCATGCAGAGGCTACTTGTGTGTGTAAATAAATTTTATGAAGATTGCTTTATTTTTGTTCAATTTATGACGTTTTGTTTGGGTACTCTTTTTTGGGGGTCACCCTGTACATATACTGGCCGACTTATCAAAACTGACTGTATTTGTCAGACTTGATTGTACCAAGTCCCTACACATGTTGTAATGCGCTTAGAGCCAAATATTTTTGTTTTTTGTAAGGGATAGGCGCAATATAAATACACTTTATTATTATTATGGAGAACACTTGCACATTTGAGTCATTTTAAGTAGTCTTTGTGAAGAAATAATTAACCAGAGGAAAGTAATGATTGAAGTAAATGTAAATAAAATTAGGTTTACTTTTGACATACTTTTTATGTTCTTATCCATATTGCAAAATATGTGTAGATCGCGTAAAGCAAACGGGCAATACACACATGCAAGAAAAAGGAACAACAAGTCGCGTAAGGCGAAAATACAACATTTAGTCAAGCTGTCGAACTCATAGAATGAAACTGAACGCACTGCAATTTTTCAGCAAGAGCGTACACTCGTAGCATCGTCAGTCCACCGCTCATGGCAAAGGCAGTGAAATTGACCAGAAGAGCGGGGTAGTAGTTGCGCCGAGAAGGATAGCACGCTTTTCTGTACCTCTCTTCGTTTTAACTTTCTGAGCGTGTTTTTAATCCAAACATATCTATATATATATACGACTTGTGTCTGTGTGTCGGTGTCTGTGTCTGTGTATCTGTGTATTTGTGTATTCGCCATGCACGGCCAAAGTTCTCGATGGATCTGCTTCAAATTTGGTGGGCTTATTCAGAGAGACCCCGGACACAACCTCATCGATGAGATATTTCAACACGTGCTCTCAGCGCGCAGCGCTGAACCGATTTTGGTTCCACCTCAGCTATTTTGATTCCACCTCAGCTACCCGGGCCCCCATACCGACACACCATAGCCGCTACACCACATCACAACGCCAAAGTTCTCGGTGGATCTTTTTCAAATTTGGAAACCGTATTCAGCTACACCCCGGACACAATATCATCGATGAGATATTTCAACACGTGCTCTCAGCGCGCAGCGCTGAACTGATTTTGGTTTTTGTGTTCATTTCACCATTATAAGTAACTCTTCCTTATCTTCTCCAGTGTTTGGCGTTTATCTCCCTTCCTTCGTGTGGCTTTCCCGTTCAGTTGTAAGTTACTACTATTTTTAGAATGTCACTGCGCTGTCCACTGCGCTGAGCGTCTTCGGATATTCCCGGCGTTCTGTTACTGTTACTATTTTTAGAAGGTCAACGCAGTGTACAGAACGTAAATTGGATCCGTAAATTATCCTCACTGTAAAAGTGCAAAGGTCGAATCAATTTATAGCCACGCGAAAAATACACTGTCATCTATCTCTCTATAGATACGGCTTCTCTGTGTTTTTGTGTGTGTGTGTGTGTGTGTGTGTGTCTCTATATGAGCAACACCTGTGCATTGTTCAGTTCTGTTTGTGATGTGGTCTGGCGGCTTTTGTGTAATTTTATGTACTGGCCTTCCTTTGAGAAGCCATAACTTGCTCAGTCCTGTTTGAGTGGAGTTCGCCTCCAAAGGTGATTAACACGGTTACATTCGTCGACAAGGATGGGACTCGATATGGTCAGGAATGGCATTATGGCCACTGAATCATTTTCGTGCTGTTCCCATTCCACGAATCTGGGAGGGACCTAAGCTTGGCGGGTCCATTGTTCGGACCCGGCGAAGCCCGCGTACGGCTCTAAGTACTTCTTCCCGGCGAAGCCGGCTACCCGGGTATTCATTCTAGTCATCTATATATATATATGACTTGTGTCTGTCTGTGTGTCTGTGTGCGAGTTCGCGATGCACGGCCAAAGTTCTCGATGGATCTGCTTCAAATTTGGTGGGCATATTCAGGTACACCCGGGACAGGACACAACCTGGTCGATATTTCAACACGTGCTCTCAGCGCGCAGCGCTGAACCGATTTTGGTTCCACCTCGGCTACCCGGGCCCCCATACCGACACACCAAAGCTTTTACACCACATCACAACGCCAAAGTTCTCGGTGGATCTTTTTCAAATTTGGACACCGTATTCAGCTACACCCCGGACACAATATCATCGATGAGATATTTCAACACGTGCTCTCAGCGCGCAGCGCTGAACCGATTTTGGTTTTTGTGTTCATTTCACCATTATAAGTAACTCTTCCTTATCTTCTCCAGTGTTTTGCGTTTATCTCCCTTCCTTCGTGTGGCTTCAATCCATATTCCCGTTTGTAAGTTACTATTTTTAGAATGTCACTGCGCTGTCCACAACGCTTCCCTTGCACCCGTAAGTTGTTCTTACTGTCAAAGTGAAAAGGTCGAATCAATTTATAGCCACGCGAAAAATACACTCTCACCTATCTCTATACATTTATAGATATAGATATACATATATATGTACGGCTTCTCTGTGTGTGTGTGTGTTTGTGTGTGTGTGTGGGCAGAAAAATACACTCTCACCTATCTCTATACATTTATAGATATAGATATAGATATATATGTACGGCTTCTCTGTGTGTTTGTGTGTGTGTGTGGGCAGAAAAATACACTCTCACCTATCTCTATACATTTATAGATATAGATATACATATATATGTACGGCTTCTCTGTGTGTGTGTGTGTGTTTGTGTGTGTGTGTGGGCAGAAAAATACACTCTCACCTATCTCTATACATTTATAGATATAGATATACATATATATATACGGCTTCTCTGTGTGTTTGTGTGTGTGTGTGGGCAAAAACCTGTGTATTGTAGAGTTCTGTTTGTGATGTGGTCTAGCGGCTTTTGTCTGTCTGTATGTTCTGGCATTTGAGAAGCCACAACAGATAATATAGGGCTAAGAAATAAGCTCTAAAAATCTCAAACCCGTTTGACAGGACTTCGCCTGCAAAGGTGATTGTGGTGAACCGCCACGCTGTCTGTCTCTGTCTCGCGATTCACCCCGGCGAATTCACCATTCCCAGTAACTCTTCCTTATCTTCTCCAGTGTTTTGCGCCTTCGTGTGGCTTCAATCCATATTCCCATTTGTAAGTTACTATTTTTAGAATGTCACTGCGCTGTCCAGAACGCTTCCCTTGCACCCGTAAGTTGTTCTTACTGTCAAAGTGAAAAGGTCGAATCAATTTATAGCCACGCGAAAAATACACTGTCACCTATCTCTATATATTTATAGATATAGATATACATACGGCTTCTCTGTGTGTGTGTGTGTTTGTGTGTGGGCAAAAACCTGTGGAATGTAGAGTTCTGTTTGTGATGGGGTCTAGCGCTTTTTGTCTGTCCGTATGTTCTGGCATTTGAGAAGCCACAACAGATAATATAGGGCTAAGAAATAAGCTCTAAAATTCTCAAACCCGTTTGACAGGACTTCGCCTTCAAAGGTGATTGTGGTGAACCGCCACGCTGTCTGTCTCTGTCTCGCGATTCACCCCGGCGAAGCCGGGTATTCCTCTAGTATCTATATGTTTTTGGAATCAGGAACCGACAAGGAATAAGATGAAAGTGTTTTTAAATTGATTTCGACAATTTAATTTTGATAATAATTTTTATATATTTAATTTTCAGAGCTTGTTTTTAATCCAAAAATAACATATTTATATGTTTTTGGAATCAGAAAATGATGGAGAATAAGATGAACGTAAATTTGGATCGTTTTATAAATTTTTTTTTTTTTTACAATTTTCAGATTTTTAATGACCCAAGTCATTAATTAATTTTTAAGCCACCAAGCTGAAATGCAATACCGAAGTCCGGGCTTCGTCGAAGATTACTTGACCAAAATTTCAACGAATTTGGTTGAAAAATGAGGGCGTGACAGTGCCGCCTCAACTTTCTCAAAAAGCCGGATATGACGTCATCAAAGACATTTATCAAAAAAATGAAAAAAACGTTCGGGGATTTCATACCCAGGAACTCTCATGTCAAATTTCATAAAGATCTGTCCAGTAGTTTAGTCTGAATTGCTCTACACACACACACACACACGCACATACACCACGACCCTCGTCTCGATTCCCCCCTCTACGTTAAAACATTTAGTCAAACCTTGACTAAATGTAAAAATGGTTAGCTCTGTAAAGTATGGCAGCTCGCTTTCCTTAGCGAGATTTCAGCCCGAATTTCCATGAATGTAACCTCATCCTAGTATCCGACACTGCACACACAATTCAACTTTTCTCTCCTGTACACGTTAACATGTGTCGCTTCAAACGAGCACCAGAATGTGTGAACCTAGCATTACACTCCTTGCATGCATATCTTTTCTCTTCTGTATGTATTAACATGTGTCGCATCAACCCACTTGTTTGTTTGTTTGTTTGCTTGCTTAACGCCCAGCCGACCACGAAGGGCCATATCAGGGCGGATCAACCCACTGGACCTTTTGAACTTAGCATCACACTGAGTGCATGCATACTTCCTCTCTCCTGTATGCGTTAACATGTGTCGCTTCAAATTACCAGAATGTGTGAACCTAGCATTACGCTCCTTGCATGCATACTTCCTCTCTCCTGTATGTGTTAAAGGGCAGCTGTCGGGTTGCCTGGCCTCAAAAATGCGCGGAGTCACGTGCAAACACGTGTTTAAGAGTTTTCCGAGTTGATTCAACTAAAAACTGTTGATTTGGTCCAGAAGAAGATACTTTTATCATTAGTTTAACACCATGAAAATGAGTGAAACTTTCTGCTAGTTCTCACAATCCGCAAGAAAACGAAGCAGTTGGCAGGCCGAAACGACTCAAAATCCGCGACTGACAACTCTGTCAGCACAAGAAGAGACGCCGCAGCGTTAGCCTGGCAGTGACGTCATCTGCGGAACCCGATAAGGCCGCTGCGAAGTTTACAGTACAATGCAGAGTACAGCTGGGCATCGGTAATGCTGTACGCGTGATCGATTCTTGCACAAAGTAAAGTATTAGGGTGGTGGTATCTTCTCAGGACCCACGTTCCCATCTTCGGTGTCCGAACTCCCCCCCCGTGTACACTACATTGGGTGTGCACGTTAAAGATCCCACGATTGACAAAAGGCAAAATTGCTTAGGCACAGTTAATAATTGTCTACCTATACCCGTGTGACTTGGAATAATAGGCCGTGAAAGGTAAATATGCGCCGAAATGGCTGCAATTACTGGCCGTATAAAATTTCATCTCACACGGCATCACTGCAGAGCGCCTAGAACTGTACCCACGGAATATGCGCGATATAAGCGTCATTGATTGATTGATTGATTGATCTTCTCTTCTTTGATCTGACCAACTGCAACCTTCACAAGTTATTTCTAAAGTGGTTCACATGCTGTTGCTACTCCCCCACTCTGGCTAAACCATAAAGTTGCTCAACCACAGACCCTCGTGTCCCTGGTCAGTAGACACTTTACACTGAAGAAGGTCTGCTTGAAGTGTCACGCCAATTACCGTGTACGTGTGAGGTATTGAATTCAAGACAAAAACCAACTCTGTCGGTGGGAAAATCTAGGAAAGAGATGATGACTCAAACTCAAACTCAAATTTTTTTTTATTGGCTTCAATTTCCACATAGAAGAATTTGTCTTGCGCTTGTGATTAAGACATAGGCAGAAAGTAAGAGTATAACATATAAAAACAGCATTCATATCACATTACCTCTTCAGTTACTCACTCAAGTAGGTAGACGAGATAAGATAAAGGGAAGAGAGACGAAGACAAAGATGAAACAGTGGATCTAGTGTGGAATATGGGGGAGGGGGGTTCGGCCGCAAAAAAATCAAAGATGAATTTGTCAAACTGTGATTGTGATGGTTATCGTGTGTGTGTGTGTGTGTGTGTGTGATTGATAACACATATATATATATGTGTGTGTGTGATAACATGTATGTGTGTGTGATAACACGTATGTGTGTGTATGTGTGTGATTACACGTGTATGTGTGGTGTGTGTGTGTTTGTGGGTGCATGTGTGTGTCTGTGTGTGAGTGTGTGTGTGTGTGTTCGTGTCCCTCGACGCGTGACATTATATACCAATAAGTTGAACAAAAACAGGGTTCAAGTGGGAACACCTGAACAAAAGCAGGAGGGGGACGAAAGACACTTTATAAACTCCGTTTTTTACTGCGAAATTTTGGCCTGGGAGAAGACACCCCATCCTAAGTTTCTCTTCACCTACCCGTGAAGTATGCTTGAGGGCTTGACTAGACAATCCGATTGCGCTCACTACACGGCATAAAGAGAGCGCCGTTCAACCCGGCCGATTCCGCCGCTGACGTCACGCGTCCAAGGGAAGTAATTTTCGAGCGGGCTGCATTGACTCAGCCAAGAATGCAAACTTTCTTTGATTAAAGACATTGTAGCATGTCTAAAATCTTCGGACTTGTGTTATCAAGCTGTTAAAATCACCAAGTAACTTTTAAGTACAGTTTCAATTACATGAGAACTCATTCTGATGAACAGATTTTGAGAGCCACAACCCAACAGCTGCCCTTTAACATGTGTCGTTTCAAAGGACCAGACTGTGTGAACCAAGCACCACACTGTGTACATGCATACTTTCTCTCTCCTGTATGTGTTGCTGCAGAGCACAAGACTGTGTAAACCGAGCATCACATTCAGCGCATGCATATCTTTTCTCTTCTGTATGTATTAACAGGTGTCGCTTCAAATCACTGGATCCTTTGAACCCAGCATCACACTGGGTACATGCATACTTTCTCTCTCCTGTATATGTCGCTTCAGATTACCAGAATGATTGAACCTAGCATTACACTCCTTGCATGCATATTTCCTCTCCTCTGTATGTGTTAACATGTGTCGCTTCAAAGGACCAGACTGTGTGAACCTAGCATCACACTGTGTACATGCATACTTCCTCTATCCTGTATGTGTTAACATGTGTTGGTTGAAACCACTAAGCTTATGGAACCTAGCATTACAGTCTGTGCACACATGCTTTCTCTGGTGTGTTAGCATGTAAATGAACGGACAGTGTGAACCAAGCACCACATTCAGTACAAGTATGCTTATCCACTCTTGTATATGTACCACACTCGGTTTCTGTTTCCAATGTCTTTATCTCTTGATTCAGATAGGTATCACTGTGGGGGCTTATTTCACTTTTTGTTTCTGGTGCCTGTATCTCTTGTTTTAGCCATATTTCATTGTGAGTGCTGACTGCAGTCCATGTTTCTGGTGTCTGTATCTTTTGTTCCATCCAGATATTACCGTAAAGTACCTTGTAAGCGCCCAGTATCGAGTAAGCGCCCACCCCCCACTTTTAGTCCAAAACCGTGCATAGGGTATAGTACCTTGTAAGCGCCCACCCCCCACTTTACACCATTGAAATCAGGGGAAATAAAAATTCCGCACTTGATCTGCTAGTTTTGTGAATGATTTCCCTTTCTTGCAAACCCTATCACGTGTGTCTGCACGCCTTGGATCTAAACGCCTGCAAGTCAATGATTACAAGATGCTGCGGATCAAATCGTACACCGTTGCATTTAAGCTGTCAGCTCTTGACTATTTGGATAATAACGCCAATGGAAACACACACACTCACACACACACACACACACACACAATACTCCCCCTCCTCTCGCTCTCTCTCTCTCTTTATATCTCTCTCTCTCTCTCTCTCCCAAGGACAGATTGTAAGAAAAGGCGTAGCCTTACATCTAAATCCTTGTAAAATAAAGTTCAATTCAATTCAATTCAATTCTCTCTCTCTCTCTCTCTCTCTGCCAAAAACAGTCTTTGGCCAAGTAAAATAGACTGCTGCCCATATCCAGAAGACGTACCCCTTGTTCAAGGGAAACAGAGACACAGTGCGGCCGACTGCGGCACCTCTGCAGACAAGAAAAGGATGCGACGACATTTGTCTTCCCAAGCTCTTCTAATGACAATACGAACAAGACAAACAATGGATGATGAAAATAGAAGGAAGATATGATTACGAAGTGATCAAAGATCACATTTTTTACTGAAAACTGCTCGTGCATAGGATGTAGTACCTAGTAAGCGCCCACTCCCTACTTTGGGTCGGAATTGGTGCAAGGTACTTTACAAGGTACTTTACGGAACTGTCACTGCTGACTGCAGTCTGTGTTTCTGGTGTCTGTATCTCCTGTTTCAACCAGGTATCACTGTGAGTGTTGACTGCAGTCTGTGTTTCTGGTGTCTGTATCTCTTGTTCCATCCAGATATTACTGTCACTGCTGATTGCAGTCTGTGTTTCTGGTGTCTGTATCTCCTGTTTCAACCAGGTATCACTGTGAGTGTTGACTGCAGTCTGTGTTTCTGGTGTCTGTATCTCTTGTTCCATCCAGATATTACTGTCACTGCTGATTGCAGTCTGTGTTTCTGGTGTCTGTATCTCCTGTTTCAACCAGGTATCACTGTGAGTGTTGACTGCAGTCTGTGTTTCTGGTGTCTGTATCTCCTGTTTCAACCAGGTATCACTGCAAGTGCTGACTTCAGTCTGTGTTTCTGGTGTCTGTGTCTCCTGTTTCAGGCTAGTACCTGTTTCAATGGGAGTGCTAACTTTAGTCTGTGTTTCTAGTGAGTGCATCTCTTGTTTCAGCCAGGTATTACTGTGAGTGTTGACTGTAGCATTTCCTTCCACTGTCTGCACAGAAGGCATAGTAGTTGTGTTCTCTGTGGCAACATCTTCTCTGACTGGCACTGAAAAAGAAAGCAAAACACAATCATAAAGGCAGTGCAAATTAGGATCCTTTCTGATAGTATTACATTCGTCTCCTTTGATTTTGAGGGACAATCCTATCCAGCCCTGTGACACTAACAGTAGCTAAAAGCAGCAGCAGCCAACATAAACAGTATCCCTGTAAAACGTCAAAATGTAATCTTCTTTACAGCTGGTTTTATGCATTATACACCGAAACATATGTGACCCGTTCTCACAAAATAATAGATAAGTTGTTGGGGGCCAGCTGCTCAGCAAACAGAATAAGGTGGTGAGGGTCTGTATGGTTGAAATTCACTTTTTTGCTGTTTCGGAGAGAACTATGCTTTATTCACCTTATACTGCCTGCATTTAGTCAAAATTGAGTTAAACTTGATTTTAATGATACCTACTATGGATCTGAAACATCCCTTCCTTATAAACAAAGGCCACACAAGGCCACATTGTCACCCCCCGCGGGTTAGGGGAAAGAATTTACCCGATGCTCCCCAGCATGTTGTAAGAGGCGACTAATGGATTCTGTTTATCTTTTTACCCTTGTTAAGTGTTTCTTGTATAGAATATAGTCAATTTTTGTAAAGATTTTAGTCAAGCAGTATGTAAGAAATGTTAAGTCCTTTGTACTGGAAACTTGTATTCTCCCTTAAAGCTGTGGTCTATTTATGACTTTCCGGGGCTACGAGGTTGAAAAATTGGGATACAATCATGTACAGAATTCTGTACAGCAAACGCTACCCGAAACCCCACCTATACGGCGTGTATGACCTTGAGAGCTTCAGTCAACGCTTGAATTTGGCAGGGATAACATCCGGTTTGCTCTCTCAAGACTGATCATATTTTATCTTCAAGAGAGATCAAGGGGGAAAAATAAACGCCCCGGCGAAGATTCGAACTCTCGACCTCGAGACTTTGTGTCTCATGTCCTAACCACTAGGCTACTGCGCCAATTGAGAAAAAGAAGGAAAAACATTGATATAAATTCATGTTATGTTATTCTTGAAGCAGCATGATTTATATCTCTATCCGCCCATTGTTCAGAAGTGAATACAATGTATAACTATTTCTTAGATGTCTGTTTTCAACTGCACAGAGCTTTGGAGAGATTCAATTACTGTTCTTGTCATTTTTCTTGCATGTTGTAAATAGAGATATCGCAGCTATTTGCATGGCGCGAATGTCATGTGGCATGACGGTGTAAACATGTACTGCGATTCCGTGAAACATGTTTGCAAATAAAGGCAAATTTTAATGGCAATTTTGACGTTTTTGCAACGCATGAATGGTAATTTAAGTGTAGAATGATATAAAATTATCTCTTTTTTTTATCTTTGACAACACTGGTGAAGTGGCCTAGCGGTTAAGACATCGGCCCCGACATTTCGAGGCCCCGAGGCCTTCGAGTTCGAATCCCTGCCAAGTCGTTTATTTTTTCTGCTCGATCCTTCTTGACAAATATGCTCAGCTCTGAGAGAGCAAACCGGATGTTACCACTGCAAAATTCAAGCGTTGACTGAAGCTCTCAAGGTCATACACGCCGTATATATGGGGGTTTCGGGTAGCGTTTGCTGTACAGAATTCTATACATGATTGTATCCCTATTTTTCAACCTCGTAGCCCCGTAAAGTCATAAAATAGACCACAGCTTTAAGGTAATACATTGTACTAGGTTGCAAGCCCCTGGAGCAAATTTTTGAAAAGTGCTTTTGTGAACAAGAAACAAGTGGCTCTATCCCATCTCCCCCCTTTCCCCGTCGCGATATAACCTTCGTGGTTGAAAACGACGTTAAACACCAAATAAAGAAAAGAAAGAAAAGCCACATTGTCTAACTGATTCAAATAACGCCACTGACCCTTCCCTTGGATGTCATGCAGCATGGAAACATTTCAGCCATGCTGTGCCTTTAACATTCACCGGATCACACTTTAGACTACACAGTCCGGATGATGTGGATTGTGTACGACCCATACTTTCCAAAGAAGAATTAACGTAAACGACCCACGTCATCCGAATAGGAATAAACGTTTTGACGCCTCCTTGCAGAGTATGGGTCATACACGACCCACGCCATCTGGCTGCTATTTGTGTGTCAGCAGTGACGTAGCATTTCTGGAAAATCGCGGAACGGAGAAGACGGGTAAACCCGTCCTAAGGCGCTGCGGCTGCACAAGCGCATGACAGGTATACCCGTCATAAGGCAGTCAAGGGGTTAAATCAAGATTTTTTTTTTCTTTTTTTTTTTCGCTTAACGCCCAGCCGACCACGAAGGGCCATATCAGGGCGGTGCTGCTTTGACATATAACGTGCGCCACACACAAGACAGAAGTCGCAGCACAGGCTTCATGTCTCACCCAGTCACATTATTCTGACACCGGACCAACCAGTCCTAGCACTAACCCCATAATGCCAGACGCCAGGCGGAGCAGCCACTAGATTGCCAATTTTAAAGTCTTAGGTATGACCCGGCCCGGGGTTCGAACCCACGACCTCCCGATCACGAGGCGGACGCCTTACCACTAGGCCAACCGTGCCGGTTTAAATCAAGATGAGACCAGTTTTGTTTCTATGACTGCCTCTTACCACATATATATATATAAAATAGAAATTTATAATGAGAGCGCTGCTAAAAATGCCAAAATGTGCACTCGATCGCTTGTACTTTTAAAGAAAAGTTAAATATAGAATGACCTCAAGAGCGAGAATGCATAGAAATTACGTCATGAGCAAGGGAGATCATCCTTTACTCTGTGTGTGTCTCCACCGCCTACATTCCAACAAGGAATTTTGAAAGCAGGGAGCACCTCTTCCATTACCTCTAGTGTGCTCCCTGCTTTCAAAATTCCTTGTTGGAATGTAGGCGGTGGAGACACACACAGAGTAAAGGATGATCTCCCTTGCTCATGACGTAATTTCTATGCATTCTCGCTCTTGAGGTCATTCTATATATATATATATATATATATATATATATATATTATACTCTCATGCTGCAAAGCTTCATTTGGGCCTTGAAAGAAAATTCAATGTTTCCCATCTCAAGTGTTTCGTTAGCCTTACCGTATGGCTGTGGTTCAGTCATGTACCAACACCGCGGTGTCTCTTCTGCAACATCAATCTCTATCTTGACGCCAGACAGAATCGCTGTGTCTCCTTCCTCCATGTTGCAGTGAGAAGCCATGGTCCCTGAACGTTCACTGTTCAAGCCGTTGACGGTCTCTGACTGGTCACTGTTCAAGGTGCTTATGATCCCCGACTGGGAATGTTCACGGTTCAAGGCGTTGATGGTCCCCGTCTGTTCACTGCTCACTGTCTCTTCTGCAACATCAATCTCTATTTCGACGCCAGACAGAATCGCTGTGTCTCCTTCCTCCATGTTGCAGTGAGAAGCCATGGTCCCTGAACGTTCACTGTTCAAGCCGTTGATGGTCCCCGTCTGTTCACTGTTGAAGGCATTGCTGTGACATAAAACAACGAAATTCATCCCTTAAAAAGTTAAAGAAAATCAAGGTAAAGGGAGTTCAGTCATTATGTAAACCATTTGAGGCAGACTGGGCCTTTAAAGAAAATCAGGGTAAAGGGAGTTGTATGGTTAATCTGACTGCAGTAAGAATACGAAAATTATTCCATGGCACTGTCATATGGCTGTTTTGGTAATCATCTGCATGCTTATGCATGGAAGTCTGTGCTGGCATCACATTCACAAAGCTGGTCGAGAAAATACCCCACGCTGACCTCATTAACCTTTCCCGGATCACGCGTTGGATTACACAGTCCGGATGATGTGGGTCGTGTACGACCTATACTTTCCAAAGAAAAATTCAACGTAAAAAGTATGGGTCGTACACGACCCACGCCATCCAAATAGGAATAAACGTTTTGCCGCCTCTTTGCAGAGTATGGGTCGTACACAACCCACGCCATCTGAATAAGGATAAACAACATAATTCCATATGGGTCGTCCACGACCCACATCATCCGGACAGTGTAGTTCAAATTACGTCGTCATTTATTTGTTTGTTTACAAAGATAATCTTTGAAAAGTTGGATAATGGGAAGGTCGTATGGTGATCAGAGATTACATGAAATCTCAATTAAAAACTTCAAATAGTTTTAGAGATAAAGACGATTTTGTGAGGCTCCGGGTCGTCCACGACCCACAAAGCACAGTGAAAGTTAAACAAATCACCAAAACATGAGAGGCTCTGGAATATTAGCTAAAAAGAATCTTAGTTGCTTGTATAAGCCGTTTGTTTAAGGAAGTCTAATATCAGCTGGTGTTTGAAAGTTTTGAAAGGGATTCCCCAACAAAACATCTGTCCAAAAATAACCTTTTGTCAGACCACCTTTTGTTTACTGCAGGAAGGTCCTGTACAACACAGTTATTGACGACTATAAACGACTGGATGGAGAGTATAGATGAAAATAAAACGGTGGACGTTATTTACTTAGATTTACAGAAAACTTTCGAAGTCCCTCATAAAAGATTGATTACAAAATTAAACGCTTATGGTATTGGTGGGAATACAGTATTGTCAGATGGATCGCAGATTTCCTATCGGGAAGATCACAGTTTGTGTCTGTTGGGGAAGATACCTCAGATGAAGCTCCAGTCACCAGCGGGGTACCACAGGGTAGTGTGTTAGGGCCTACTTTGTTTACTTTGTAAATGATATGCCTGATATTGTGGAATGTCTGGTAAAAATGTTCGCAGACGATACAAAGGCCTATATATGGAGGTACAATCTCCTGAAAATGTTGCTCACTTACAAAACAGTATAATAAGTTAACCCATTGGACAGAAAAATGGCAAATTAAATTTAACAGCAAAAAATGTACAGTTTTGCACATTGGTAAAAATATTCCAAAAGAAACTTAGATGATGGATGGTCGTATTCGGGAGATCACTAATGCTGAGAAGGATTTAGGCATTGTGGTGGATGGGGGCCTATCTTTTGTGGACCACATACACGAAACAGCAAAATAAGCTAACAGAGTCTCTGGCATGATAGTCCATAAGATTGAGTACAAGTCAAAAGACATCATGGTTCCTCTTTTCAAATCGCTTGTTCGCCCTATACTTGAGTATAGGAATATGGTATGGTCACCCTCATTAAAGAAACATAATAATACTCATTGAAAGTGTTCAGCAGCATTTCTTGAAAGCTATGAACAGAGATTGAAATTCCTTAATATGCCAAACTTACAGTACAGGAGGTTGCAAGGCACCTATAAAATATTACATAATCTTTATGATATATGCGCTACTAATTCACTACTCCTGTTACATGAGGGTTCGAGCACAAGAGGTCATGATTTTAAATTAAGAAAAATAATGTTAAAACTAACCTGTATGCAAACTTCTTTACTATAATCGTGTTGTAAATAACTGGAACAATTTGCCACCCAACATTTTGTCAGCAGGAACACTAAACACGTTCAAAAACTTACTTGACAAGCAATGGAGACAATTTATGTTCTGTAAAAATTTAACTCAATTGAGATCGTCCCAGGACGTACGCAGCGCACAATTATAAACACCGATATTTCAAATCATTAGTTGAAATACATAACAGGCAAAAGGCTGAAAAGCCTATCAGGCCGCTTATGTAATGTTATGTTATGAGTTAATGTTATTAAAACGCCTTTTATTTTGTAACTGTACGTAAACACCTGCCCGAGGCTGGTTCAAATCGCGGCGGCCGAATTCACAATTCCTCCTTTCCCGCCCGCTGGGTGATCTCAAATTTCGCTGACCACAAAACAGCGAACCCTACGCTGTTAAACCAAAATGGCCGGCGAGCAAAGAGGCTCTCTCGTTTTTCGTCTGCTTTGGAACGCCATGTTTGGCCACCATGATTTTTGCGGTACTACTTGCCTCCGAAAACCCCCCAAAACCCCTGAAAACTTCTTCAGAACTTAACAAAATTGTCCTTAGATCGTGTTTTGTGACATATTTGTTTGAAATCATGACTCATGTATCTGCAACTTTCACCGTTCCTGGCTTTATTTTCGTGTTTGTGCGAGGTTGCATTGAAACTGTTGCAAAACTTCCAATTACAAAAGTCAGATTTTAGTGCTCCTGATTTTCAAATATTTTATTCCTAAATCATGGGTAACGTTTGATCTTTGTTGATCAACCATTTGGATTTTCATTGAGTTGTTAATTTGCTTAGAACTCTCGTTGTGTAGCTTTTGATCCTGGTTTAAAGATAAAAACAAAATTAGAATTTTTTGTAAGTAAACCAAACAACCTTTCCATTTTGTAATTTTAGTGAATAAAATTAAGAACATTGAACTACTATTGTGTTGCATTGTGTGGATCGTGAAAAAACCCGTTATTTCAGCATAAGATAAAGAAGAAAACATTTTAAAGGAATGTTTTGCAAGTAAACCAAACAACCTTTTCATTTTGTAATTTTAGTGAATAAAATTAAGAACATTAACATTAAGAATGCACAATCCATTGTGCCTTTAAGCTATCTTGCGTATTTGTCCTGTAATGCTATGTAAGAGTTGCTAAGTTGAACCTTTTCTGAATTTTTGTTGAGTTTTTAATTGGTAGTGTACTTTGAGTTTTTGTAAGGCCTGTACATGTATAATCAATCGAGTGACCCCTGTAAAAGAAATCTTTGATCAAAACGTGTGTCAGATAGTGACATAGAGTGCAGACCTGGGAACCCACACGATTTCGCCATATTTTGTACGCTTTATTGTCTAGAATACGATCAGTAGGGTCAGTGGGAAAAAATATGACAAGAAAAATTCCTAGACTACTTTGCTTCACAAGCACATTCTGAAGCTGATCCAGTATTTGAACACATGATGAGTTTTTGTAATTGGCAAACATTCATAAAAGAATTGTTTTAAATGTATTTTTAAACTTAATTATGAGTCTGAGGGATGCGTGTGTACGATTTTGGTTGCACGCATCATAATTATAAGAGCAAATGTAAGCAATAAGGTGTAAGAAAAACATTGATGGTTAATAGCTAGATTGTATAGCTTTAACAACAAGAGGCAAAGCCTTCAAGGCTCACGTAAGAAATCGACAAACAGTAACACAAACTCAATCACTCCGTCCCACACACACACACACACACACACAGAAAGAGCATAGGTGAAACTGTGCAAGAAAGTGAGACACTAGATCTAGATCTGTCTGTCTGCATGTAGCCTACTTACAGGGACATGACTGCCAACTACTGAACTAGTCTCGGCCTGCTCAAAATAACAATGACCGAGACTTTCAGTAATTCCTTCGCGTGACGTCTAACCCTCTTACGTCATAATGTTACGTCAATGTAATGTGACGTCTTCAAATGTTAGAGTTTCTACCACAGACATACACACACACATACATACATACATACGCACGCACGCACAGACAGACAAAAGTTAGCATCGCATAGGCTACACTTACGTGAGCCAAAAAGAGAGCGAGCGAGCAATGTCATCACTAGTTATAGCTATAGATGTAATCATTTTGAAATCATGTACACATGAAGTGTTGCATCCACACATACAACATCACCTACCCAATTGGATCTGTTTGGCTTTCATCTGATGCCTCTGGTTCTACCTCAGCGTCAGCCTGGAATGAGTGGGGAGTGTCAGGCTGAAGCAACTCAGTCATTATCTGTACATGATGGGAAAAAATAGGTTGATAATTTTTTAAAATATTTTATTAATAGTTTCAAAAGATGAAGTAATGATTGTTTCAAAGATGAAGTTTCTGAATATGGCATACCCAATACCCATTACAGTTATCCCCTCTCCTCCTTTTCTTCCTTGTGATTTAATTTGTTTTTATGTACAGAAAATTCTAAACCTACACCGAAGTCCTCACCTCACCCCCCCCCCCCCCCCCCCCCATCCTACCTGTGGGTAACAAAAATGAGAAGAAAAGTTGTGTTTCGCAGAGTAACAAGTGAGTGCTAGTATGCTGCAACTGGTGTAAAGTATCATCAAAGTCTGTGACACGAACAAAACACCAGCTGCCTCGGCCTATGCCTATCGCCCCACAAATACATCTATAGATATATATACGACTTGTGTCTGTCTGTCTGTCTGTGTGTGCGATGCGCGCCCAAGGTTCTCGATGGATCAGTTTCAAATTTGGTGACCATATTCAGGTACACCCCGGACACAACCTGGTCGATGAGATATTTCAACACGTGCTCTCAGCGCGCAGCGCTGAACCGAATTTTGGATTTTCTCTGGATCCATTCCCAGTAACTCTTCCTTATCTTCTCCAGTGTTTTCAGCGTTTATCTCCCTTCCTTCGTGTGGCGCGCGGATATTCCCGTTCTGTTACTATTTTTAGAAGGTCACTGCACTGTCCAGAACGCTTTCCTTGCATCCCCAAGTTGTCCTCACTGTAAAAGTGCAAAGGTCGAATCAATTTATAGCCACGCGAAAAATACACTGTCATCTATCTCTATATACTTATAGATATATAGATATAATACGCCTTCTGTGTGTGTGTGTGTGGGCAACACCTGTGGATTGTAGAGTTCTGTTCAGTTGTGATGTGGTCTGGCGGCTTTTGTGTGTCTGTATGTTCTGGCCTTCCTTTGAGAAGCCATAACAGTTTTAAAAGGGCTTAGAGATCTATAAGCTCTACATTTCTCAATCCTGTATGAGTGGACTTCGCCAAAAAATATTATTTTGAAAAATAAATAAATATATGCACTGCGGTATGAAATCGGCAACAGCAATGGACATGCAGTTTTCACATGCAGGTAGACTGTGCTAGAAACTGAAACTTAAAAAAACACACTGTACTCCAATACCTTAGGAGCAGATGCCATTTCACCAAAGTTACTGTCTCTCTGACGAAAACGCCACGTGCACCCAGAGATATATCTGCAGGGTGCCACTGACACCAGCGCAACCCCAACCCCTCTCCCCGACATAACTTTTGGTATATTATGTACTCACTTCCTTTCGTCTGCGTTTAAAAGCAGTTCGTCGTTCCGATGACACTGTAGTCCGATTTTTGCCCCCCTGTGAGTGGTAAAAAATGGTTGGAACTGCGTCTGGTCTAAGCATGGCTTTATGTGGCAGGCTTTCTTGTCTGCTGATCTGCGTCCGCATGGTGAAATCCGTCGGGAGAAAGTGCCGCGAACACAGACAATCGTGTTGGTTTGGCTTCCATAGTTTTTTCGTGTTCGGGTCGAAACGGTTGATCTTCACTAACCATTGCTGGAGAAGATGCGATTCCTTCGGGAACGAATGAAAACTTATTCCTGAACCCTTTATTGGTTTTTGGTTGCAATCAGCTGCAGTGCACTGCTTCGGCATGATGCCGCAATTTAGGCTCTGAACACCCAGTGGTATTGTGGTGAATGTCGATTTCCCTGTAAGGCTAAGGGAGACGACTCCATTAGATTCCCCCTGTACCGGAAGTGTAAAGCCACGAGGTGGCGGGTAAGAGAGCAGATTCGAGCGAGACACAGACCAGACAACACCTGACAGCATCGATTCTACGACCGTCTTCAAGACTTGAAGACGTTCGTGTTACAGCCTTTAACGGTAAGTCCGTTAGAGGCGCTTATGCTTAGTTTCCCCCGGGGGAGCTCAGCATTATGAGAAGTTAATGTAGCAAACGCAAGGCGGCTGGGTGAACCCCGGCCGCAGTGCGTGTTTACATTTGTTATGTGTTGCGTGCGTTCCGTCCTGTCAACTGTTCTGTCATTTATGTAAAGCTCGGCTTTCACCACAATGGTGTCAGAAGTTCGTCTAAAGAACCTGCGCCGGCGTAAGTGTAGCTGGGTTATTTTTTTTTGCTGAGTTTCTGCGGGAGGGAATGCCCTAACGGACATAGGAGTCCCTGACACGAGTTACTATCTGGGTGGGCGTGTCAGTCGTCAGTTTCTGTGGTATGTTTCGGCATACATGTGTGTCCGTCTTGTTTTTTTGTTTTGTTTTTTTGGTTTTTTTCTCTGCTACAACAACACCGGGTCACCACAGCATGGTTTATTTAGTATTGCACAGAGTCTGTTGACGGTGCTTTAGTTTTTTTTTTGTTCCATATTTTTGCCCCCATATCAGTTTACACAAAGAGCGAAAATTTAAGATGGCGACCGGACACTACAACCATGCATGATTTTTAAATAATGTAAAGGTTGAAATGTTGTGCCGAGGACGCCCCTTTTGTGTGTACAGTATTAAGAACGAGGGGGAAGTTATATGTTTTGTTTTATCATTTTATAATCTTATTTTGGTTTTTTTCAAATTCCTACTAGGGTGATCACTATTCGTTTGTTTTTTACACTGTCATGTTGTGTTGGAGTTACTGGGTATAGGCAATAAACATTGTGTTTATAAATTTATTACTAGTGACTAACTGCACTATATACTGGCCACGCTGGCGGGTTAACAGCCTCTCTGTGCCCGTCCATGGGTTTTGTTTTTCTTCCCCATGGCTTTGGTGGTCGATGGGTATATGACGCTGTGCCAAAACGTGCTTTGACGGTCACCCCCTGAGTTTGATTACATTTTTTTTTATCTGTTCGCATCTTTCATGGCAAACCAATGTTTTTTAATGACAAACATAACCCATAGAGATAATAATCATAACCGTGCTAGATATGGTCATTTCTGTTTGACAATAAAAAAAGAAAGAAACGAGATGCGTGGGTTGAAACGAGTGAGTGTGAATGGGACACTTCAAGGGAACTCAGGATTTTGCTTGTTTGCTTGTTTACCATCGACTTACCTATAACTTACTGTGTGTGTTTGTAGATGAAGTATAAGTCTTCAAATCTGTCCCACAATAAATAAAAATTTCAAACTATTTCTTAAAAAAAAAAGGATTGAAAAGGAACGGTTTCGGACGTTACACATAATGTCAAATGTGCCTTGTGAACGAAAAGTTCGTCTGCTACTCCACTGTGAGCCGTCGTCAACATTCACGTTAATGGCGACTACAAATTGCACTCTTTGAACGTAATTTACCACACAAAAAGCATTAGACCGTGTGCTAGTCAGTCTTTCAGCTCTGAAAAGGTCAGTACTTTTTTTTTTGTCAAACGGTAACGTACGAAAATATCCAGATTCCAAAAAAGGTATTCTACATTTTCGCGGTAGAAAGATTATTTCGGGAAGCCATCTTTACCCAGAATGCACTCTGTGTTTGATTTCCCAAGATGGCGGCAAAGAAGAGAGAAGGTGAGTGTTTATCATTTTTTGTCAGGCACATCGTACTGGTAACGTCCGACATAATATAACGACTGAATTGCAAGTTTTTAGTGTTTTTAAAGCTTTTTAATGCACACTACAACGGCAAAAACGGACTGAAGCGGCAACACCATGTGTTTGCGTCCACACGTGTCTATGTACCGGGCATGAGTGACCTCGGCTTTCAGTCGTTACGTGGACACAGCACAAACTGTGTCCATTCAGTTCTACATCTACCAAGTGTAACATCTGACATGCTCAACAGCCTGCAGACTATATTTACAAACTGTTTGTCACTTTGTTTCTGGTTTTAGATGTGGTACACAATGTATTAAATAAGATTATTTTTGTTCTGACAAGATTTCTGTGTTTGTTGCATTTTTAATGAAATGTGTGTGTACTGCTTGCTGTCGGACGTTACACAGGACACAGTGAGCAGATGAATTTATGGGACAATAAAATTGAATTTTGGTTTGGATTTGATGTGAATGTCAATTTCAGCATCTAAGTCAATGATAAAGATTAGATTCAGAAATATCTGGCAAGTAATCATCATACTGTGGCTAGTTGTACTGTGTCCAGTGTAACATCCAACATCAGTCGGGTGCCCGTCTTTATTGATCAATATCTAAAAAACGCTGCTTTCATTTATCTTTTTAAAACTTGAAACACATTCAGGAAACCTCAGTCTTTAATGCTGCAACATCCAACAACAAATATAAACAGTTTTATTTTTGCCTCAAGTGTCCCATTGTAAGGAGGCAGGTTCTGGCACAGCATCATATAGGATCTGATTTGTTTTAGTGGATAGGCAGACCATTTTCCAAAATAGTTTTTGTTGGTAGGCTGACAACCACCACACCGCCATTGTGGGCCAAGCTCAGGATGGAGGTGTGGGTACTGCAAATTTTTATATCAAAATATATGTGATTAATGTTCTGGATTCCCACTATCACTGGCGGGATAACAGCTTATCTGTGCCCGTCCATGGGTTTATTTTTGTCTATCCCATGGCTTTGATAGTTGTTAGAATGCAGTTAGGTTATTGAAATATGTCCGAAACCCATATCTTTTCACAATATGACACCACAGCTCTGGCGGGAGGCACTATTTTGGCCTAATGGGTTTTTTACCCGATACAAGTGTTGATTGTTTGTACTTGTTATACTCATGTTACTAGGTTACTTTTTACAGTACTGTGTTTCGCATCCCTGCTGGCGGGATCACCGCTTTTCTGTACCCGTCCATGTGCCCAGACACATGGCAGAGGGGGATGATTATGAATGCAGGTTTATTTTCTTTAACACTATTTGTTCATGTCCATGAGTAACACAAGGGACGAAGGGTGAACTCTCAGAAAAACTCCTTCTCCCAAAGACCTAGCCGTCCTCCTAATATCAAAACGGGGAGGGGAACCAAGATGGGGACAGGGTGACACCATACCCCGCAACACATTCCTGCAGTCCTTTTGAATTAACAGGGAGGGGAGTAAAGAGGCAAGGGTCGATGGGATGAAATAAGAAGAGTGCCCCTACAAACTTGATTTGGGAAAGAGGTACCTGAGTACACGCCTGCATAGTTAGCTTCTGAATAGTTAGTTTCTGAGTGGCGACAAGAAGTTGCTCTAAGTCCAACCACACGCTTATCGATGGTATAGCTGTGTGAAGTTATGCCGCTGTGCACTGATTTCCCCTGTTGGGCAGGGAGAGGTTATCATCCCAACTGTCAGGACGAGATGTTCATAGAGCTAACATGGCAGATCAGGTACAGGTGGTGGACAAGGTGTCAGAGAAAGACAGGGTAAGATTACTGTTAGGTCTAGTTAGTGGGGCTGGGACTGACATCTTTTCCCCTAAATAGTGATAGTATAGTCCCAAGGACCTCCCCCAGCGCAAAATCTTAGGATGATGACACAGGCAGAGTGGTTTCTCTGAGACAGGGGATGGTAGTGGGAATGATTTCCATATTTAGTAAGCATTTATGTTTTTGAGAGCCCCCTTCATCAGACAGAGTGATGTCCCCTGAGGCAGGGCGTGGTGTTTGGTGAGGTTTCCAGTTTTAAAGGGAAATTCATTATGTGTGGCAACAACACAGGGGGAAGGGAAGAGGCAGGCTAGCACTACAATCACTCCAAGCAGGCTGGGTATTCTGGAGCGCCCAGGTAGTGACAGTCCCATTGAGTTGACTGATCACGGCAGTCCTCCATGGAGGCGTTCTGGTAGGTCTCAGGTGCAGGCCAGCTGCTCATCCCGGAGGAATGAACTTTTGCCGGCGTCTTGGCGATCACCTCGGTGTCTCTCTGCCCAGCCACCTCTCGCTCGCCCCCACGAGTTTATCCGGGTCCTCTACACCTCAGGGACTACGGTAACAGCTGTGACGGCAGCCAAGTAAGGCAGAAGTTGCGACATGCAAGGGAGGAACCGTGACGGAGGGCATTTCCCCATACTGGACCCCCACTAAAATGCACCATCAAAGGGACCTCCGGCAGTACGCTGAGCAGCGACGCCAAGTCACCACCACATGCGAGAACCAGCACCCACTGTGGAAGCCTCCGTGGAACCCCCCTCCCTGACGGAGCGTTCCCCTAGGGAAAATCATCCACGGAACCCCAGGCAGTACGCTGTCGCTGGACAGTGACGCCAAGAGCGGAACGTGGAAATTTTAGAAGAAGAAAAGTGAGTGTACCTTTGTATGTTGGAGCTGGAGTACACTCCGCGCAGTTTTTTGGTTATTTATTTGGTTATCTTGTCAATTTCACTGCCTGTGCATCGAGCGGTGGACTGACGATGCTACGAGTATACGCTCTTGCTGTAAAAATGCAGTGAGTTCAGTTTCATTCTGTTAGTTCGACAGCTTGACTAAATGTTATAATTTCGCCTTACGCGACTTGTTTTTGTTTTTGTGATGACTGAGAATCCTTGTTCTCATTCCTGTGCACATGTATTTATATTGACTTTTATTCGCTCAGATGACAAACAAGTCTGCAATTGGTGGGAAGGTGACGTCTGGACTGGTGGGAAGAATGATGAGTTCATTGATGACAGATTATTGTACCAAAGTCATTCAATCGGAAGGGGGAAAAAGCATCGAAGTTTCCATTGTCTGTGCTGTAAGTTCACACTGCTGACCAGTAAGTGAATTGTTTAACTCAGTGTCGTCTTTTTACATTTAGTCAAGTTTTGACTAAATGTTTTAACATAGAGGGGGGAATCGAGACGAGGGTCGTGGTGTATGTGCGTGTGTGTGTGTGTGTGTTTGTGTGAGCCCCGTTAAGCTGCCTTTTGCAAGTTTACACACCCTCATAAGGATGCCCGGTCGGTATATCCTGCCGGCAGCATAGGAAAATATTGTCAAAAGCCGTATAAAACGGTCAATAAATACCCCTAAATTAAGTTTCGTTTCGTTTTACGTCAGGCAAGAAAATGGAGGTAAAATGTCACGGATGCATGTTTTTTATACACCTCTTGCGTAACACGTGACCGCGCTTACGCGGTAAAATTCCTCACACAAGTTCGGCGCGCCATAAGTTCAGTTGACACTGAAAATGGACGCCGTAGTTTGGAGAGAGCAGCGGCAAGAGCAGCGATGTGACCGAAAGAGGCCGGTATATTTAATTTGGATGATTTATGTTTATAATATACGAAAGTGTGTGTGTGTGTGTGTGTTTGTATGAGCACCGTTAAGCTGCCTTTTGACCACTTTATGATAGTAAATGTCAACATACACTACATGGCATCTCTATTCATGTAAAATGTCAGCTTAGCTAAAGTTTCAAAATAGGCGAATGATTTCTTTCCAACTTCATTTAGAATTACAAAATAAAGTTTCATCTCAAATCTGGACAGAATCGGCCTGTAAACTCTGCTCATTTTTCCCGGCATCTTAATGATTGTGCAAACTCACTGACCGGATAACGTGGCTCACACCAGTATGTGTGTGTGTCTGTGTGTGTGTGTAGAGCGATTCAGACTAAACTACTGGGCCGATCTTTATGAAATTTGACATGACAGTTCCTGGGTATGATATCCTCAGACGTTTTTTTCATTTTTTATGATAAATGTCTTTGATGACGTCATATCCGGCTTTTTGTGAAAGTTGAGGAGGCACTGTCACGCTCTCATTTTTCAACCAAATTTGTTGAAATTTTGGTCAAGTAATCTCCGACGAAGCCCGGACTTCGGTATTGCATTTCAGCTTGGTGGCTTAAAAATTAATTAATGACTTTGGTCATTAAAAATCTGAAAATTGTAAAAAAAAATTTTTTTTATAAAACGATCCAAATTTACGTTTATCTTATTCTCCATCATTTGCTGATTCCAAAAACATATAAATATGTTATGTTCAGATTAAAAACAAGCTCTGAAAATTAAAAATATAAAAATTATGATCAAAATTAAATTTTCGAAATCAATTTAAAAACACTTTCATCTTATTCCTTGTCGGTTCCTGATTCCAAAAACATATAGATATGATATGTTTGGATTGAAAACACGCTCAGAAAGTTAAAACGAAGAGAGGTACAGAAAAGCGTGCTATCCTTCTCAGCGCAACTACTACCCCGCTCTTCTTGTCAATTTCACTGCCTTTGCCATGAGCGGTGGACTGACGATGCTACGAGTATACGGTCTTGCTGCGTTGCATTGCGTTCAGTTTCATTCTGTGAGTTCGACAGCTACTTGACTAAATGTTGTATTTTCGCCTCACGCGACTTGTTTTATACATGTAATTGCTCCATTCATAGTTGTCAAAATTTAAAAATGTATCTCATAATGCGTTATTTTGCAACCGAAGGCGATAATTGTCTGGCACAGCCAAGAAAAAATAATTCACAAATCAGACAAGTTTTTTTTCCTGACAGGTCAACTTATAAAAAACAAGAGGCGAAGCCTTCAAGGCTCACGTAAGAAATAGACAAACAGTAACACAAACTCAATCACTCCGTCACACATACACACCCACACACACAGTAAGCTTAGGTGACACTGTGCAAGAAAGAGAGACACTAGATCTAGATCTGTCTGTCTGCATGTAGCCTACTTACAGGGACACGACTGCCAAATAGTCTCGGCCCGCTCAAAATAACAATGACCGAGACCACACACACCACGCGAGAGAGAAAGACTACAGGGAGGCATGCCGTCATGATGCATTAATTGACGTCAAACACTTTTGACCGTGACGTAATCTTATGCGAGCTTTATCCATAGTCTTGGATAACCACTCACACATAGACTCGGAAATGTTAAAGTTTCTACCACAGACATACACGCACACACACACGCACAGACAGACAAAGTTACGATCGCATAGGCTACACTTCGTGAGCCAACTAGGATACAGGAAACATTGCTCACAGGAAAGAACACACGCACACACGCATACAACAACTAACGCATAGGGACACACACACACAAAGACTTTTCAGGTTTATTAATGAAAAACACAAACAAGAAGGGCAAAGCCCATACGACTCACATGCTTGACCTTGACCTTTACATGACCTTGACCTTCAGCTAAACCTAGCAATGACATCATACACTAAGAACTGCTTTAAACATTTTTCCTACCAAAATACATGTGACCTTGACCCAAGGTCAAGGTCATCCAAGGTCATGCAACACAAAGCTGTTAATTCAAGACATAGGAAGTACAATGGTGCTTATTGGCTCTTTCTACCATGAGATATGGTCACTTTTAGTGGTTCACTACCTTATTTTGGTCACATTTCATAAGGGTCAAAGTGACCTTGACCTTGATCATATGTGACCAAATGTGTCTCATGATGAAAGCATAACATGTGCCCCACATAATTTTTAAGTTTGAAACAGTTATCTTCCATAGTTCAGGGTCAAGGTCACTTCAAAATATGTATACAATCCAACTTTGAAGAGCTCCTGTGACCTTGACCTTGAAGCAAGGTAAACCAAACTGGTATCAAAAGATGGGGCTTACTTTGCCCTATATATCATATATAGGTGAGGTATTCAATCTCAAAAACTTCAGAGAAAATGGGAAAAATAGCTGTTTTTTTAGACAACATTTATGGCCCCTGCGACCTTGACCTTGAAGCAAGGTCAAGATGCTATGTATGTTTTTTGGGGCCTTGTCATCATACACCATTTTGCCAAATTTGGTACTGATAGACTGAATAGTGTCCAAGAAATATCCAACGTTAAAGTTTTCCGGACGGACGGACGACTCGGGTGAGTACATAGACTCACTTTTGCTTCGCATGTGAGTCAAAAAGCACCAATCAAAAAGCTGATGTCTGACATTAACCCCTTGACTGCCTTATGACGGGTATACCCGTCATGCGCTTGTGCAGCTGCAGCGCCTTGGGACGGGTTTACCCGTCTTCACCGTTCAGGAATTTTCCAGAAATGCTACGTCACTGCTGACACACAAATAGCAGCCAATGGCTTGGAAGGATACCTCATTCTCATGAATAAACATAAATGGTGACGCGGTTTTGCGTCTGAAGGCTATTTTTGGCCTTGACGACAGGGTAGGGGAGAGAAATCTCGACTCGTCAAAATGGCTAACGGTGACATACGCAAGTTTTGATTGGCAGCGAAAGGGTTAAAGAATACAATTTTACGGCATGAAAACTCAAACAGGTTTGAAACGAAACAGAAATCGGCCAAATGTAGACACACAATGCAATACTACAGTCGACCCGACCCCACTTATAACAAAATGGGATACAAGAAACATTGCTTATATGAATGAACAATTGCTCACCTACGATCATGCATAGGGACACACGCATACGCACACACAAACACAAAAACACCAATTGAAACCATCTCTCATAATAAAGTCCATAATATATAATCTAGTGTTTAAATGTCCTGGGAATGGTGTGTAGTGTGCTTTGGGGGGAGTTGTTCCTCTTTCTACAGGCAACACCCAGCAGAAGCCTTCAGGCGCATATTATCGATTTCTGTTTCTCTGGAAACAAAAGTTTAAAAAAACTGTGTACACCTGTAAAGTTCATTACATGAATAATATGCAACAAAGTCTTAAACATAATTATGACAACATCAAAAAATGAACTGTGTGTGTGTGAGAGAGAGAGAGAGTTTTTTTCCTAGCCTAATGTATATATTCTTAAGCTTCTTGCTAATGGATTGGAACAGATTTGTTTGTTTGTTTATTTGTTGCTTAACGTCCAGCCGACTACGTAGAGCCATAACAGGACGAGGAAGGGGGGGATGAAGGGGGCCACTTGTCAAGCGATTCCTGTTTACAAATGCACTAACCCATTACTTGTGTCCCAGCAGGCTTTAGTAAAACTAAATTAATACCTACTGGAAGATTACCAGTTTCCAGTATGTTAAAATAGGCTTAACCTATCTACTGCTGGGCTTACATCAGAACACTAACAGATTAAACTATACATGAATCGCGAGACAAGAGAAGAGATTTTTTGGAAAAAATACAGGTGAATGAGCAAGAAGGCAGAAAAAAGAAAAGAATTCATGAAGAAAAAGAGAGCATGACAGGAAAGAGGAACCAAAAATTTACCTAACAGCAAACTAGAAAGCTCCTGCGGTTCCAAAAACAGGAGGGGCCTTTAATTTCATAACCGCAGTGCAATTGGAACAGATATGCGTTTGCCAAAGATTATACAGTTAAGTGATAATACTGTCATAAACCAAACTCTGCAAAAAGAAATGAATTACAAAGTTTTGCATACCTCATAAAATGTGGGGAAATCAGGCCTTGAACAAGGAGGGAGTTTTTTTAAAATGGGGGTAAATGCTTGTTTTTTATATTTAGTCAAGTTTTGACTAAATATTTTAACATCGAGGGGGAATCGAAACGAGGGTATGGTGTATGTGTGTGTGTGTGTGTGTGTGTAGAGCGATTCAGACTAAACTACTGGACCGATCTTTATGAAATTTGACATGAGAGTTCCTGGGTATGAAATCCCCGAACGTTTTTTTCATTTTTTTGATAAATGTCTTTGATGACGTCATATCCGGCTTTTTGTGAAAGTTGAGGCGGCACTGTCACGCCCTCATTTTTCAACCAAATTGGTTGAAATTTTGGTCAAGTAATCTTCGACGAAGCCCGGGGTTCGGTATTGCATTTCAGCTTGGTGGCTTAAAAATTAATTAATGACTTTGGTCATTAAAAATCTAAAAATTGTAAAAAAAAATAAAAATTTATAAAACGATCCAAATTTACGTTTATCTTATTCTCCATCATTTGCTGATTCCAAAAACATATAAATATGTTATATTCGGATTAAAAACAAGCTCTGAAAATTAAATATATAAAAATTATTATCAAAATTAAATTGTCCAAATCAATTTAAAAACACTTTCATCTTATTCCTTGTCGGTTCCTGATTCCAAAAACATATAGATATGATATGTTTGGATTAAAAACACGCTCAGAAAGTTAAAACAAAGAGAGGTACAGAAAAGCGTGCTATCCTTCTTAGCGCAACTACTACCCCGCTCTTCTTGTCAATTTCACTGCCTTTGCCATGAGCGGTGGACTGACGATGCTACGAGTATACGGTCTTGCTGAAAAATTACATTGCGTTCAGTTTCATTCTGTGAGTTCGACAGCTACTTGACTAAATATTGTATTTTCGCCTTACGCGACTTGTTTTATTATCTTGAGGGGACAAAGAAAGTCTTACTTCAAGAAACCGGAAAATCCGGTATTAAAAGTTTTCAAAAACAGGATTTCTGGCAAGAACGGGAAAGGTGTTAGCCCTTTCTTTATTTGGTGTAAAACGTTGTTTTCAACCACGAAGGTTATATCGCGACGGGAAAAGGGGGGAGATGGGATAGAGCCACTTGTTAATTGTTTCTTGTTCACAAAAGCACTAATAAAAAAACTGCTCCAGGGGCTTGCAACGTAGTACAATATATGACCTAACTGGGAGAATGCAAGTTTCCAGTACAAAGGACTTAATATTTCTTACATACTGCTTGACTAAAATCTTTACAAAAATTGACTATAATTATTCTACACAAGAAACACTTAACAAGGGTAAAAGGAGAGACAGAATCTTTCTTTCTTTATTTGGTGTTTTACGTCGTTTTCAACCACGAAGGTTATATCGCGACGGGGAAAGGGGGTGAGATGGGATGGAGCCACTTGTTAATTTTTTCTTGTTCACAAAAGCACTAATAAAAAACTGCTCCAGGGGCTTGCAACGTAGTACAATATATGACCTTACTGGGAGAATGCAAGTTTCCAGTACAAAGGACTTAACATTTCTTACATACTGCTTGACTAAAATCTCTACAAACATTGACTATATTCTATACAAGAAACACTTAACAAGGTAAAAGGAGAAACAGAATCCGTTAGTCGCCTCTTACGACATGCTGGGGAGTATCGGGTAAATTCTTCCCCCTAACCCGCAGGGGGTAGAGACAGAATCCGTTAGTCGCCTCTTACGACTTGCTGGGGAGCATCGGGCAAATTCTTTCTCGTCCCAACCAATATGGGACTCCCCCTAACCCGCGGGGGGTGGTGTTAGCCCTGCTATAGTTGCAAAAACAACCAAATAAAAACAAAATTGATCAAATTGGAAATTAACAAACTCACATTTCTCCTTCTAGCAGGTCCCTTTTCACGGAAGTACTGCTGGCCTGATGGCCTGTTGTTGCGACCTGGTTGTCGGTGTTCGTCGTGTCGCACCTCTCGCTGGTATGGGGCTTCTCTTGCCCCATAGAACGGCCCCTGGTCGTAGTTTTGTAGAAGTTCACGCTCCTGCATGATCTGAGCTTGCGTCAGCTGAAAGATAAAGAGTATCAATTAGTTTTTCTTGAATACTGGTTGAATGTGTCGTTTGCAACTTTGGGAATTAAAAACAGTGTGAATTGTTTTACGGGGGTGTCTGTTTTTCAAAATCAATATTGTGTAAACAGCCACAATACCCTTTTTCTTGTATCCTGCTTTTAAATTTTTTTATTTTTTATTTTTTTTATTTTTTTAAAACTTTTTATCAAGTTTTAAGTCACTTGAACAATATTTCCCCATACCACTTCAGCAACTTTTCTCATTGTTCTTTCAGCAACACTTCCCACTATCATGTCAGCAACACTTCCCACTATCATGTCAGCAACACTTCCCACTATCATGTCAGCAACACTTAGCGCTTCCTGATATCACTTGAGCAACATGTCCCACTATGATTGAGCAACACGTCCCACTATGATTGAGCAACACGTCCCACTATGATTGAGCAACACGTCCCACTATGATTGAGCAACACGTCCCACTATGATTGAGCAACACGTCCCACTATGATTAAGCAACACGTCCCACTATGATTGAGCAACACGTCCCACTATGATTGAGCAACACATCCCACTATGATTGAGCAACACGTCCCACTATGATTGAGCAACACGTCCCACTATGATTAAGCAACACGTCCCACTATGATTGAGCAACACGTCCCACTATGATTGAGCAACACATCCCACTATGATTCAGCAACACGTCCCACTATGATTGAGCAACACATCCCACTATGATTGAGCAAAACATCCCACTATGATTGAGCAAAACATCCCACTATGATTGAGCAACACGTCCCACTATGATTGAGCAAAACATCCCACTATGATTGAGCAACACGTCCCACTATGATTGAGCAACACGTCCCACTATGATTGAGCAACACGTCCCACTATGATTGAGCAACACGTCCCACTATGATTAAGCAACACATCCCACTATGATTGAGCAACACGTCCCACTATGATTAAGCAACACGTCCCACTATGATTAAGCAACACATCCCACTATGATTGAGCAACACATCCCACTATGATTGAGCAACACGTCCCACTATGATTGAGCAACACGTCCCACTATCACTTGAGCAACACGTCCCAATATCATGTCAGCAACATTTCCTTACGTAACACCTGATATTTCAGTACCAGTCCCTTTAATCAGACCAGCGAAAAGAAACAAAATTTACCCTGGCTTGTTCCTGTAGCATCATCAGCTCTCTCTGTGCTGCCTGCATCTGGGCCTGAATGCCGGCGTGAACAGCTTGAATGTTGCGATCTGGTTCTCTTGGTCCCGCCCCCCTTGGAATTTCTGCAGACACAATGCACAAGTTTAAACAGCAGCCTGAACAGTCAACTTATAAACCCATAAAGAAGAAGCTTTTTTTTCTTAACCTTCGTCAATGGTCGTGGGTCCGTGTGGACCCAGAAGGGTGTTTAATTGCAAATATTTTTTAAACTAGTTGGAATTTTTTATTGAGCTTTTAAGAATGCCTCAGGCACCTAAAAAGCTCTTATGTCCTAACATTTCAGCAAGAAGTAATAAAAACAAGAAGGGCAAAGCCCATACGACTCACATGCTTGACCTTGACCTTTACATGACCTTGACCTTCAGGGTCAAGGTCAAATAACTAAACATCGCAATGACATCATACACTAAGAACTGCTTTACACATTTTTCCTACCAAAATACATGTGACCTTGACCCAAGATCAAGGTCATCCAAGGTCATGCAACACAAAGCTGTTAATTCAAGACATAGGAAGTACAATGGTGCTTATTGGCTCTTTCTACCATGAGATATGGTCACTTTTAGTGGTTCACTACCTTATTTTGGTCACATTTCATAAGGGTCAAAGTGACCTTGACCATATGTGACCAAATGTGTCTCATGATGAAAGCATAACATGTGCCCCACATAATTTTTAAGTTTGAAACAGTTATCTTCCATAGTTCAGGGTCAAGGTCACTTCAAAATATGTATACAATCCAACTTTGAAGAGCTCCTGTGACCTTGACCTTGAAGCAAGGTAAACCAAACTGGTATCAAAAGATGGGGCTTACTTTGCCCTATATATCATATATAGGTGAGGTATTCAATCTGAAAAACTTCAGAGAAAATGTGAAAAATGTGAAAAATAGCTGTTTTTTAGACATTTATGGCCCCTGCGACCTTGACCTTGAAGCAAGGTCAAGATGCTATGTATGTTTTTTGGGGCCTTGTCATCATACACCATTTTGCCAAATTTGGTACTGATAGACTGAATAGTGTCCTAGAAATATCCAATGTTAAAGTTTTCCGGACGTCCGGCCGGATGGACGACTCGGGTGAGTACATAGACTCACTTTTGCTTTGCATGTGAGTCAAAAACCAAAGGTCAAATTTAGACTACAAACATTGTGGGGCCGTGTGGACCCATGTTTCTCAAAGAAGGAAAAGCGTGCATCTTTGAGAAGCATGGGTCCGCATGGCCCCACGATGTTTTCCGTGTGTAGTCGTTAATCCGAACTGGCAAAGGTTAAAGGTACAGTGCGCCTCCCGTAACCCATCACAGATACTGTCAGGCTTTTACACACAGTACAAACACCCTTTCATTTAAACACTCACCGCTTGAGAACATCCCAGGTGCCCTCCGTAAAGCACGAGCAATTTTCAAAGAATTTATTTTTGCGTGGTTTATCTTACCCCTGAGCCATCGTGAACCCGTGTGATCCAGTTTCCCTTTTTCACAATGTAGTCGTCAGTTAGTAATTTGAATGCGACTCGCTGTGAGCTTATCTGCAATAGCACGTTATTATGTACCTCTGACTATGCACGAAACAAACGGCTGTGGTTCACAAGAACTCTGACGATGGCTTTTGACAGTTCAGAGGAACTGGCGATAGGCATAAACCGTCGTCTGCTACAAGAACCACGACCTTGCGTGACCCTGCTTCCGGGCGCTTCTTTTTTCAAACTTTCAAAACTTCCAATTGTACTGATCTTGTCTTGATGAAAAAAGAATTCTTTTATGATCAGGCATGAAAACAGCCTGAGGTAAAAAAAAAAAAGGGGAAAAAAGTGGTGGGCTGGGGGCTGCAGTAGGGGTCAAGGGGCAACGCCCCTTGTGGGGGTCAGAGGGCAAAGCCCCCTGAAACTGAAGGGGTTTTAGCATTTCTGATTTAAGAATGTTTGTGTAACAAGCTGTCAATTTCTTATTTAGATTTTAAAAGTTAGGTCTCGCACCAAAACGCACCACGGTCCGATTGTCTACATACTGAGACAATCCACAAAATTAATTCTTTGAAAATTGCTCGCTCTTTACATAGGGCACCAAAGATGTTCCCGTTTGGTGAGCGTTCAAATGGAAGGGTGTTTGTACTGTGTGTAAAATCCTGACAGTATCTGTGATGGTTTACGGGAGGCGCACTGTGCCTTGAAACAGCAGCCTGAACAGTCCACTTATAAAACCATGAAGAAGAAGCTTTTTTTTTCTTAAACAGACAATGAAGTATTTTTTCTTGTTCTTCTTGGAGAAGAAATAAAACAGGAAAAATCACACAGAAAAAACCTGATCTTGTTGGCCTAGTAGATTTTTCAACCAGTGGAGCGAGAGAGCAATCCAGAAAATCACTGAGAAAATATACAGACAGGTGAGGTTGGTTGGTTGGTTGGTTATTATTGTCTATTGTCTCAACAGGTAATGCTATTCGAGACCGATGAAAGTTACAGACAGACAGGCAGGCAGGCAGGCAGGCAGGCAGACAGGCTGGCAGGCAGGCAGGCAGGCAGACAGACGACAGACAGACAAGACGACAGACAGACAGGCAGACAAACACACACACACAACATACAAACACACAGGGCCAGAAAAAGATAGATGCAAGGACAGAGCGTACAACAACCTACACAACAAGTGATGACACAACCTACACAACAAGTGATGACACAACCTACACAACAAGTGATGACACAACCTACACAACAAGTGATGACACAACCTACACAACAAGTGATGACACAACCTACACAACAAGTGATGACACAACCCACACAACAAGTGATGACACAACCTACACAACACAACCTACACAACAAGTGATGACACAACCTACACAACAAGTGATGACACAACCCACACAACAAGTGATGACACAACCTACACAACAAGTGATGACACCTGTGTTGATCGTGCACTCTTTGTAGGTCCCACAGACATCCTTTCTTAACAAGCGAAGTACACGATGAGTAAACTTAACCTTCACCTGATCACGCGTTAGACTACACAGTCCGGATGATGTGGGTCGTGTTCGACCCAAACTTTCCAAAGAAGGATTCATCATAAAACGTATGGGTCGTGCACGACCCACGCCATCCAAATAAGGATACAATTCTTTACGTAATTCCATATGGGTCGTCCACGACCCACATCATCCGGACTGTGTAGTTCATATTACGTCATCATTTATTTGTTTGTTTACAAAGTTAATCTTTCAGAAGTTGGGCAAACGGAAGGCCGTATGGTGATTAGAGATTACATGAAGTCTCAATTAAAAACTCCAAATAGTTTGAGAGATAAAGACGATTTTGTGAGGCTCTGGGTCGTCCACGACCCACGGTGAAGGTTAACTAATTTTTTTGGGCAAATAAATTGTTGTATGCATTGCAATGAAGTAACAATGGTGACAAGCACTAGATATTATGAAACGACGTTTTTGAGACCTCTTCCCCTGCCCCCACCCTGGAAGACCTCCTCTCTTAGGATTTCTGTTCATAACCTCTGTAGATCTAACCTCTGTAGATCTACCCTCAGGGGCGGATCACGTCATTTTTAAGGGAGGGGGGGGGGGGGGGGGGGGGGGGGTTTCCAAATGTCTCTAAGGGACAATTTGACGACGCGAAGCGTTTAGTTGAGGGCGCGAAAATGGAGCAATCTGAGCCAAGAAACTTCCCCATATACACAAATTTAAGAAGACTTAAAAAAAAAAGAGGAAAATTGACTGATCTGGTGCAACCTGAGCCAGCAAATTACCCAACTACCTTCATTAAAAGACAAAGGCCAGCTCCTGGGGGGTCCGGGGGCATGCCCCCCCCCCCTCCCCACCCCTGAAAACTTTGATAAAAAATCAAGGATAATGGGGAAATCTGGTGCCATCTGAGCCTTTATTATTTTTTTTTTTTTCAAATGTACATGTATGCATTTATTTTGTTATACTTTTTTCTCTCTTTTTTTGTGTGGCTAGGGGGGGGGGTTCCAGACCCCCCCCCCCCCTCTTTTTAAGACTCCTTCGCATCAGATTTTTTTGACCGAACCTTTAGATATGCAAAGGGGACGGTGGGGGGTGGGGATGGGGTACTGTAAGTCTACTATTACCAGAAAGAAAGAAAGAAACAAAAATTGACAGGGTGTATAGAAAGTGGTAAGTAGCTCCCACACCCGGCATACCTTCAAGTTCCAGCAGACTGGGAATCTGGCCCCTATTGGCTGAACCCGCCCAGTTCACATTTCTCGGTCCTTGTCTCGACACGTTTCCACCTCTCCGTGGCGGTCTCTGCTGGCCTCCCCTTGACGACCCAGGGCGCCCTCCTCTTCTCGCATCGAATTTGCCTCCCCTCAGCGACCCCCGAGTTGCTCCCCTTGATCCTCCAGGGTAAGCTCCCCTTGAAGGCTGGTGAAGAAGTTTGCCCCCACGTGGAACGCCTCTGTACGCCCCTTGCAGTCTTTTTGCCGCTACGCCCGCCCTCCCTCGTCTTGGACCTGGTGCTGGACGCTTCGTCTTTTCTTCATTCACTGTTATACAGAGAGTTGGAGGAACAAAATTAGTCTTGCAAATCTTCTTCTTCTTCGTTCATGGGCTGAAACTCCCACGTTCACTCATGATTTTGCACGATTGGTTTTTTTTCGTGTATGACCGTTTTTACCCCGTCATTCAGGCAGCCATACGCCGCTTTTGGGGGAGCCTTGCAAACAATTCCCGGCTTGTGAAAAATGAAGCATGCATGTAATCTGCCATTGATTAAAAGCAGTTTGAAGAAAGAAAATTAACCTTGTAGATAATTACAGTCTGGTAAACCAGATGCTTGCACTCGAAACAATTCATTACCGGTGTAGGATCCGGTCCGGTCCCCCCTCTGAAGTAGTCCCCCGGGGGACCAATTCGTGGCAAAAACTGCTCTATAATGGTCCCCCCTTAGACATCCAGCCTCGTTTTTCTTGTTACAATGTTAGTAATGTTACCAGCAATTTCAGAGAAAAGAAAGGAAAGAATCAGAGACTGGTTTCATTTCTTCTTATCAGTATTTATTTATTATTCATTTTATTTCATGTGATTTTTCTTTTGAACGGCATTATAAATCAGATCTATTTTATTTTCTGCAAAATATAGTCAAACAAAGAGATTGCTGTCTGTGCACTACATAATACCGGACGAAGATATAGATTGAAAATGGCTTGAATGCCTAAGAAAAACGAGGCTGGATGTCTAAGGGGGGACCATTATAGAGAAGTTTTTGCTACGAATTGGTCCCCCGGGGGACTACTTCAGAGGGGGGACCGGACCGGATCCTACACCGGCATAAGCTCCTCAAATAGGGATAAGCTGTCTGGCTGTGGTAGTGTTGCACAATTGTAAACTGCCTTTTCTGCCTGTTTTCTTTGGCTTCAAGCAGAACATCCTAGGAGATAAATTCATTTAAAATGTTCATTCCCCCCCCCCCCCTCACCTCCAGTCAAGAATTTACCTCATCTTTAAGAATATGTTTATATTTAGATAGCCTAGCATTTCCAAAGATAAAGTCACATGGAAGAATGATAGAATATAGTCAATGTTTGTAAAGATTTTAGTCAAGCAGTATACATGTAAGAAATGTTAAGTCCTTTGTACTGGAAACTTGCATTCTCCCAGTAAGGTAGGTCATATATTGTACTACGTTGCAAGCCCCTGGAGCAATTTTTTGATTAGTGCTTTTGTGAACAAGAAACAATGAACAAGTGGCTCTATCCCATCCCCCCCCCTCCCCCCCCCCCCCCCCCCCACCCTTTCCCCGTCGCGATATAACCTTGAACGGTTGAAAACGACGTTAAACACCAAATAAAGAAAGAAAGAATGGAAGAATGAAGGTAACTACAACAAAGAAATCTGGAACTGGACTACCAGTACTAATAGTTTACTACATCATAGACCATTTATCCTGGACCGCCAACTAGCTCTCTCTCCGCTCTTTCTCTCTATTACGAGGTAGCGCCACTCGCATTTAGGAACCTACACTTACATGGCCTTTCAGAAATCAGGGTGATGTCATATCCGGTGTCGATTGTAAACATGGACGAAGTTGCCGAGGTAAGTTCTGAAAATGCTAAAATAAACTCAGCAAAAGTGCATATGGAACATGTTTTTCGATGAGTTTTGTTAAGTTTAGTTTGGAGTTTTGGAAAATCCAGTTCATTGTCACCTCCCATTGTCACAAATAACTGGAGCGTGCTTTCTTTTCACTGTCTTCGAATTGCTGGCCTTTCAAACCGGACGCGACCCTCGAAGGGTCACGTGTCGAGTTGGCGGTCCAGGCTATTTGGTCTATGACTACATGTAGTACTAATGTTAAAACCCCCACAAGAACACCCCAGCAACAAACAAACCTAGAAAGGTGAATTTATGGAACATGTTATAACAGACAAATTCTTCTTCTTCTTCTTCTTCTGCGTTCGTGGGCTGAAACTCCCACGTACACTCGTGTTTTTTGCACGAGTGGAATTTTTACGTGTATGGCCGTTTTTACCCCGCCATTAAGGCAGCCATACGCCGCTTTCGGAGGAAGCATGCTGGATATTTTCGTGTTTCTATAACCCACCGAACTCTGACATGGATTACAGGATCTTTTCCGTGCGCACTTGGTCTTGTGCTTGCGTGTACACACGAAGGGGGATAAGCCACTAGCAGGTCTGCACATAAGTTGACCTGGGAGATCGGAAAAATCTCCACACTTAACCCACCAGGCGGCCGCGACCGGGATTCGAACCATCGACCTTCCGATTAAGAGGCCGACGTCTTACCACCCCGCCACAGCGCCCGTCAGACAAATTATAAAAGCAAACTGAAACTCAAATTTGTCTACAAGTAAATGTTCCATAAACTTAACTTTTTTTTTAACCACAAAAAAAAGACTTACTTCGTCTCGCTTTCGCCATCTGTTTCCTGTACCGATTGGAGACCGTGGTGGCGTTGGGACCAAAGAGCCCCCCCGAGCCGAGCGGGCCTTTGATCAACTCCATTTTGGCACCCTCCGGGGCAAACAGCATCCTGTTGACGAAGGTTATACGGCGTGTAACCTGCAAAGAGGCCGCCGTCAAGATGGTCTCGCCGACAGCTATCGGGGCTCTGAGACTCAGCCCCTTCACCAAGCGTCTCATGGACTCCACATCGGCAATGCTCACTTCGTCTTGCTCACTCAAGAGCTTCAGAGCGTACGAAGCTCGCTCCATGAAGCAAGCGAGGGCTGTCAGACTTCGGCCGATTTTTTCCACCTGTATAGCCATCTTCTTGTTAAACACTATGAACCCCTGGTCACCCGCCTTGATGCCGAACCCTCTCAAACATTCTTGCTGGCGAGTGTTTCCCTCAAAGAGAGAAGTGACGGCCTTGTAGTGAGTACCCCAGTACCAGTACCGCAGCGGCAAAGCGGTGGCTTGCACAAAGGATGAGGCGTTGAAACCTGGGGCAGAGAGCAAGCTGTTCAATACTTCCACCAGCTGTAGAATCTCGTGCGATTTCAGATCGGGAGAGGCCGCATTTCCGTCGCCATGCACGACTTCCTCTTGCGTAGTGTCAGACTCTGGATTCTCCTGACAAGCGAGTTCACGCAGAACACGTGCAATCTCTAGTCTGCATTCCTCCATGGTAGCCTTAGATTGGCTATCCTCCTTAGCTTTTTTGTCCTGGACTTTGTTCTCAGGTTCTTTCTCCTCTGTTTTGCTGTCCTTGTCTTTCTTCAAATCTTTTTGGGGTGAAGCTGGCACTGCTTTGGACGACTCAGAACTCTTAGCAGGGCCACCCTTGTCGACCTCTTCTGCAGAATTTTGCTGGGCTGTCTTGTCCACGCTCTCAGCCTCCTTCTCCTTTCCCCCGAAAATCCCTGCACCCTCAAAAGGCGCCAACCTCAGACTTAGCTTTTTGCTGTTGCTGGCATTCAGTCTCACCAAGTATGCGTCTCTCCTGAGCAGCCGCATGTCCGCCACAAACACCAACGCTGAGCCTCCCATTGTCAGTGTGCTGCGGTGTAACCCATCCACGATGTGTTTGAGCGAGGTCAAGTCATCACTGCCAAGGTCGTCCTTCTTCAAAATCTCTGCCAGAGCACATGTTGCCAAGTCTTGAAACGACGCCATAGCGATCTGTGCTCTGACCATGTTTTCCAAATTTAAGGCTATTTTCAATGGTACACACATTGGTCCCATAGGACATGCTGATTCTTCCTCGCTTATCCGAGGCTGCTTGTATGCGTGCATGTGTATGTCGCAGTACGGTGTGCAGTCCCAGTCAGGATCAGATTGCATTTCCTTAGGCAAGAAAAAGGGAGAAAACATCATCGAAACATTTGAGCTCTTCTTCGAGGGGCATTTAGACAGCCTGTCGTTGATCAGTTTTGTCGCCTCCTGCACTTTCAAGGACTCCGGGAAGCGGACAAAACTCTTCTTGGTTGATCCTTCACCTTGTTCTGACGTGTCCTTCCCTGAATTCATGTCCGAGGTTTCCATCTTCTCCTTCACCGAGGTTTCCGTCTTGAGCTTCTCGGAGGATTCCATCATAGTCTTCTCTTGGGATTCTGCATTCGTTTTCTCTGAGGTTTCTGCGTTTGCCTTCTCTGAGGCTGCTTTCTCCGCAGCAGATACCTGTACCCCCCCCTCTGTTCCTGCAGCATCAGGCGTATCTGGGATGGCGGACTTGGGTAAGGCTTTCAAGATCTCTGCCTTGCACACCTCCATCATACCTTGCACGGTTTTGTACATTTTCCGCACATCTTCTTGGTCTTTTGTAATGCTGGCCCACTCAGTCGTGTCATCCTTTTCAACAGCATCTGTGCAGTACACCAAAGAAAAGAAGGTTTGTTTATCGATCATGGGTGCTCTATCCAACACTTATATTCATGGAACCTACATGCTGGACACCCAACACTTGTTTGTTTGATTGCTTAACGCCCAGCCGACCACGAAAGGCCATATCAGGGCGGTGCTGCTTTGACATTTAACGTGCGCCACACACAAGACAGAAATCGCAGCACAGGCTTCATGTCTCACCCAGTCACATTATTCTGACACCGGACCAACCAGTCCTAGCACTAACCCCATAATGCCAGACGCCAGGCGTAGCAGCCACTAGATTGCCAATTTCAAGTCTTAGGTATGACCCGGCCGGGGTTCGAACCCACGACCTCCCGATCACGGGGCGGACGCCTTACCACTAGGCCAACTGTGCCTACACCCAACACTGATATGGTTAACTTAAATTCAACTACATTACACACAATGGACGTTTCCGCAAAAGGTGTCCCCGCAATGTACGATTGTCACTCTTTTCTTGCTCATACTCATAACGACCGATGCTCTTCCTGGTGGTCATGAGGCTTTGTTTTAAGCATTTTTATGTCCACCTTTTTTTAACAGATGGTATTGTACAGAGGTAAGGCCAAGAAACAGAAAATTCAGTGTGTTCACTTCCCCTATCGACCCTAAGTTTTCCTCCCGACCCCACAACTTTTCTTAAACCCTTCAAAAAACACAACAAATTAAAAAGGAACAAAACTCAATAATGCACATTTGACAATGAAAGTATAAAAGTAACTCTTCTCCGACATCCATGTGATACAGCTCGCATGATTTCCGGCAAATATAAAGCTATGTCACACGGTTTCCTTCTTTGCCACTACTATTTGTTCACTTTTTCACTTTCATTACTTTATTGTCCCATCGCTGGGAAATTCGGGTCGCTTCCTCCCAGTGGAAAGCTAGCAGCAACCGAGTCGCGCTACCCAGGTGTCTGCGTGTTTAGGTGTATTCAGCCACCTGCACTTATGTCAGAATGACCAAGGTCTTTTACGTGCCATTGTGATGACACGGGGGTGGGACATGGCTTCCGTCTCTGGGTCTGCACATAAAGTTGACCCGTGTCCGTCCCTGCCCGGATTCGAACCTGCGACCTTCCGATCACAAGTCCAGTGCTCTACCAACTGAGCTACCGGGCCCCCAAAGCAAACGTGTGCAAGATTGTATGTTACACGCTTTAGCAGGGCCTCACATCCACGTCGGACATCGGACATATGAGGATATTTTTTTCAAATGTCCTATACATTTTTCATGCAGGAGGACAAATGTCCTATTGTTTTTGTCACAAAGTGGTCAATGTCCGATTATTCTATCATTTGATCCGGACATCGTCAGTACTTCTCAATTTACAGTAGTTTGAATGCTAATTTATCGATGTATTGCGAAGCGATGTGTAGCAGACGAAATTAGACACTTTGTGCCTCTAGTACCAAAGAGTTTCCAAGGCCCGCAACTCGTAATGCTCGAAGCCAGTTGAGAGTTGCCTCCCTTCGCGCTTTCCCCGAAAATAACAAACATGCCGCCTAAACGAAAACTGATCCCAGAAAAGGGACAGAAGAAATTACACTTCAAGTCCCTTCCCTCATCATCTGTCGGTAGCACGGAAACTGAGCTTCCTCCAGCCCCAGAGCAGTTAGAGCCCGATCGCCCAGGTGAGAATGTCGATCGCGATAGTCAAACATCGGAGCCGAAGAAAGACACTACCCCCTCCCTCACCCCCACGCGTAACTTCGTCTCAAGCTTGATGCGTGTGTACCTGGAGGGGCCAAAGGATGACATTCACAAGTCACAGTGGGTGGTGAAGGTTGTTGAAAAGTGGACATCCACGAGGAAGCGAATGCTCTTCAGCAAAAGAAAGGAACCAGCACAGTAGTTGAAGTTTAGAGACAGAAACACTGCACTGACTCGATGTAATTTATTTTATATTTTCTGTTACCTTTTTGCCAAGAAAAGTATTTTTGTTCTTTTACCCTCGTGCCAAGAAACTAGTCAAGTTTAATTATATTTACGTTTTGTTACGGGAAAAAAATGTCCTATTGATTTGTTTTTGTTCAGGACAAATGTCCTATCACTTTTACATTGGCCAGGACATTTGTCCTATGCTACCTCTCATGGATGTGAGGCCCTGCTTTAGGAGCATGGCAAGAACGGATTCAAACTCAAAATTGTCCCTCCAAAAGCCACAAAATGCACACACGACTTTTATTTCTCCTGCTGTTATTGTTTCTTCTCTTTACAAATTCTTCAACGCTGAGAATACTGAAAACGGCATCCCAGACGACAGTACTGTTTCCATACGCGAATTTAGCTTCCCTTGGAAAGTGGCTCGCTCAGGAGGCCTGTTAGTCTGACACTATAAGGACAGAGTTCTGAACATAGATGACAGATTCCGGAATGAACAAACATTTCGCGGATGCAGACACAGAAAGACGTCATGAAGAATGCGATGCTTCAAAAGATACAGACTGTGACGATGACTGTGACGTCATTCACATATACCGAGACGTCATTCACAGTTCTTCGGTCACTTCCGTCAAAAAGTAGATCTCTCCACAATGGCTGCTGCTGTGTTTAGGTTTGTCAAGCTTGAGTACACAACACGTGTTTGTTCTCTCCTCTGTTGAAGCTGTGAGACATAAATGCTATTCCGACTTGGGTCATGTGACAGAATTTTCTTCCACACTCGATTAGCTGATGTCTAACTCAGCCTGACGGCTTCGTTAGACAATCAACGTAATCTCGTGTGGAAAAAAACGTCTGTCACACGACCAAGTCGGAATAGCAGGTAACATGCACCTGTGTAAAAAACAACAAAAACAGTTCTTCCCCTTTGAAAATCTCTCTCTCTCCCGATCTCTCTAAATTCATCATGCATTTCTGAAACGATCATAATACCTGTTCCTTGGGATGTACTCGTGGCGAGTTCCAAGACTTCAAGGTTTACGAGAACTGCGACATAATGCCACAAGCTTTTCTCAGCTACCACTGGACAGCCCAAATCAAAAGTTGCTGTGCTGAAAAAAGAAGAAGAAAAAAAGAGATAAGCAAATGTTCAGTCAACTCCCCCTCGCAATGGTAGGGAGTAGCTGCTAATACTAGTAATAGACACTGTTAAAAAAATAACAAAGGTTGTGAAAGAGTTTGCTTATTTGTTTGTTTGTTTGCTTAACGCCCAGCCGACCACGAAGGGCCATATCAGGGCGGTGCTACTTTGACATATAACGTGCGCCACACACAAGACAGAAGTCACAGCACAGGCTTCCTGTCTCACCCAGTCACATTATTCTGACACCGGACCAACCAGTCCTAGCACTAACCCCATAATGCCAGACACCAGGCGGAGCAGCCACTAGATTGCCAATTTTAAAGTCTTAGGTATGACCCGGCCGGGGTTCAAACCCATGACCTCCCGATCACGGGGCGGACGCCTTACCACAAGGCCAACCGTGCCGGTGAATACTCTTGCTTTCAGACAAACTTTCTGACATAACATCAAAGGCGAGTCACTAGCGAGAAGTGTGTCGGAAACATGCAGACAAGGAACACGTGTAGAAAGTTTGCCTCAACAAAAGCAAGAACAGTCACTCTTTCACAACCCATACAAGCGAACAGAGTTATTTCCGGTGTTCATCTATTGCCATCAATGTGACCTTGATAGAAGTTAAAGGTCAAGCAAACTTGCAACAAGTAAGGCTCACAACAAGCTTTAAACTAGCCAAATTCTAAACTTTCAGCTTCAAAATTAAAAAACTCTAAAATTTCCATTCATTATCTCCCACTCAACTTCCCCGTAACCTTCAAATTTGATGTGGGTCTACTACCACACTTGAACCAAGTCTGAAATTCACTGAACCCTGAAAGTGTGCAGTAAGTTTCACTTTCAAATCTGGGTTAAAAAATGTTTAAGTAATTGATAACGTTATAATATTTGACAAAAGCTTTTGTCAAATACCTTTTTCTGAATAACCATTCGCACTGCAATTAAGCTGTACAAATAAGAAAGAGCTAACACACCAGTCAAAACGCCTGAATTCAGGCTTCACACCTTGCAAGTACCTGCCATGACAAATATACATTTGATTATTTTTAGTCAATATAATAGACAAAGGGAATGCAGCAGGTGTCCCCTATGGGGAGGTGTCCTCTCATCAGAGGGGCCTCACATCGCAGGTCCAACTGTACCTCTGTATGATCAAAAACAGACAAGCCAAAACAAACTGACAGAAAGTTGCAGTTACCCAGTGCTGTTCTCCCCTCTCTGTCTGTCCACCATGTCTGTCAGAAAGACGGCCTTCAGAACATTGTCTGGCACTTGGTCTGGAACTTTCCTCACAAACAGGTAGCTGTCCTCCTTACTTTCCTCCTGTGTCCCTGCAAAGCACACAGACAATGCTGTTAACCAAGACGATAAGAATCCAGGATGAGTTGTTAATCCTTTTGTCTCTCACTCACTCACTGTATCACCCACACGTGTGAGCCTGAATACACCCACACACACACATGCAAGCACAAAAACTCCTCAGGCCAAAAAAAAAAAAAAAGTCTGTTTACGGTAACCCGACCGACCCTATTTTTTTCGCGCGACCCTAGACTTTTTTTTGGCATTTGGGGAAAAAAAAGCAAAAGCAAAATAACGTAAAAATATGGTTTTTTGGAAGAAAAAATAAAAAAATAAAAAAATCCCGACCTACCGACCCTATATTTTTGGCCTATGTTACCGTAAACAGACCTATTTTTTTTTGGGCCTTACTTTCCTTCTGTGTCCCTGCAACACAGGCAATGCTATCAACCAAGACGATAAGAATCCAGGATGAGTTAATCCTTTTGTTTATCACTCACTCACTCAGTCACTGTATCACCCACACATGGGGTCGCCTTCACGCGGCGGGAGCGTTTAAACAGAGCTACCCCACCCCTTTACTTCTCTTCTTTTGTCTTATTTCTGCCTTACCAGTCCTTCCACCTGTATTTCCTTCCAAGAAAACTCTCCCTACTATTCCCTGCAGTTTTCCAATTCTTTTCTTGTTGTCTTATTTCTACCTGACTGGATCCATCACCTTTATTTCACTTACCAAAAGTCTTCTTTTCCACATCCTTATTTCTCTGCACCCCGCATGTCGTAAGAGGTGACTAACGGATTCTGTTTCTCCTTTTACCCTTGTTAAGTGGTTCTTGTATAGAATATAGTCAATGTTTGTAAAGATTTTAGTCAAGCAGTATGTAAGAAATGTTTAGTCCTTTGTACTGGAAACTTGCATTCTCCCAGTAAGGTCATATATAGTACTACGTTGCAAGCCCCTGGAGCAATTTTTTGATTAGTGCTTTTGTGAACAAGACACACTTAACAAGTGGCTCTATCCCATCTCCCCCCTTTCCCCTATCCCATCTCCCCCCTTTCCCTCGTCGCGATATAACCTTCGTGGTTGAAAACGACGTTAGACACACAAATAAAGAAAACCCACACATGTGTGAGGCTGAACACACACACGCACAACAAGAACTGACATCACCCCCCCCCCCTCACACACACACCTAAATACACATACATGTAAAAGAGTTACCTCTACTTCACGCTACAATTTCCACCAACAACCCCCCCACCCCCCATACAACGCACATACATTAATCCCCAAAACACAACTTCATCAAATTATTCTTAGCACGATTCCAACCATTACCTGAATCACTGCGCACAGCATTACCACCAGTACTGCTGTTGTCCGGTCTGACAGCAAAGTTTACTGTGGCAAGAAAAATGTGTATGTTATTACAAGCAATCTAACTACATATCACTTTTAAACAAAAATTGCTCAATCGCTGTTATCATATCACTGTCCTCATCTTCACCACAATAGTGACTTTCTCAGGGAGCTAATGTCAGTGCCATGCACAACAAGAAAAGCAAATGCTTGCACACGACTCGCCTTGGTTACCCCCGCCCCTCCCTCAACCATTCCCTTTAGAGGACCCCAAATCCCCAATAACACATTTTCAAGACCCTGTTTTCTATTATATTCTGGGCGGGGATGTAGCTCAGTCGGTAGCGCGCTGGATTTGTATCCAGTTGGCCGCTGTCAGCGTGAGTTTTTCCCCACGTTCGGCGAGAGATTTATTTCTCAGAGTCAACTTTGTGTGCCGACTCTCCTCGGTGTCTGAACACCCCCCGTGTGTACACGCAAGCACAAGACCAAGTGCGCACGAAAAAGATCCTGTAATCCATGTCAGAGTTCGGTGGGTTATAGAAACACGAAAATACCCAGCATGCTTCCTCCGAAAACGGTGTATGGCTGCCTAAATGGCGGGGTAAAAAACGGTCATACACGTAAAAAGTCCACTCGTGCAAAAAACACGAGTGTACGTAGGAGTTTCAGCCCACGAACGCAGAAGAAGAAGAAGAAGAAGAAGAAGAAGAAGAAGAAGAAGAAGAAGAAGAAGAAGAAGAAGATTATATTCTCTTCATAACATCTGTACGTTAACCACCATTATAAGACCTGATTTTCTCAGGGTTTTGTAGGTTTTAAAAGGAAGATTCCACTACCTATGACCCCCCCCCCCCCCCAAAAAAAAAGAAGCTGTTCCAGCTTCATAAAATAATGTTCAAGAGAACTCCTCATGTGAGACATGGATGTGTTCATGTTTGAATGCGTAAGAACAATGCAAGGAATGTCCAGAGAGGTATGTGGGAGGTGTTTCTATAACCTGCCCTGTTATATGCTATATGTTTTATGTAAAATCAATGTCTTGTTTGTATTATTGTTATGTACCACGCATGAATTTCTCTATGAGACAGGGTGCCCACTGGTTTTTAGAAACAAAATTCCATGACTTTTCCATGACTTTCCATGAGCCTCAATAACATTTTCCATGACTAGATCCACAGGTCGCCATTTCCGAACACGCAAACTTTTTACGTCTTGTCACTGCCAGTTTTGACACTGGCTTGCTTTGCACTGAATTTGAGTCAGTTTCTACGCAGTGTCTCTTCGACAAGCAAGTCAAGCATTTGCTACGCAGTCAGATTATCGGTAATGTTTGCTGGTCCTGTCATTTCAAAGGTTAATTTTTTTTTCTTTCTTATTTTTGTTAAATTCCATGACTTTCCATGACTTGAATTGGAATTCCATGACTTTCCAGGCCTGGAAAATTAAAAATCAAATTCCATGACTTTCCAGGTTTTCCATGACCTGTGGGAACCCTGATGAGATAATAAAGTATTCTTATTCTTATTCTGTATCAATCCATTGTGTTATTCATTTTCAACCAAAAGAATATTTCACATATTCAAACTTGCACAACCCCAACCTCCTTCCCACCTGCATCACTAGCCTGACATACTCAACATCCACCAAATTTTGAAAAGAGATATTAAAAAAAAAAAGAAGCATATTTTCATTTCGTTTAGGAGGCACATCTGATCTGAAAGCACTTCTTAGGTTTACAGAAAATGATCAGAAAATCCAGGAAAAAAAAATGCTCCAAGAATGTATCTTTAACCTTCGCCGGTGGTTGTGGGTCCGTGTGGACCCAGAAGGGTGTTTAATTACAAATATCTCTTAAACTAGTTGGAATTTTTTAATGAGCTTTTAAGAATGCCTCAGGCACCTAAAAAGCTTTTATGTCCAAACATTTCAGCGAGAAGCAATAAAAATTTTAAAAAAAAGTCAAATTTAGACTACAAACATCGTGGGGCGGTGCGGACCCATGTTTCTCAAAGAAGGAAAAGCGTGCATCTTTGAGAAGCATGGGTCCGCATGGCCCCACGATGTCTTCCGTGTGTAGTCGATAACCCGGGCTGGCGAAGGTTAATCTATCCCAGATGTCTGAATGCACAATACCTAACAGCTCCTGAGCAGCAGAGGGGTCCTGTGAAGATGAATTCTTGATCAGCGTTTTGGTGTTTTCCTCAGCCTGCCCACCGTTATCCGCATGTTCTGTATCTTCCTGCTCATCTGTCATCAGGGCCTCTTCTTCGGACAGTCGTTTCAGCTCAAAGCGCATAGTGTGTAGCTGCGAGAATTTGGCCCTGCGAGCAGAATGAACCAACTCCACCAAAGACGCATCCTCCACCTTCATTTCCACCATGCTGAAAACAAAGAAATACTATAGTAGAACCCATTTCTCATTCTTAAGATCTCCCGATTTAAGACTCCCTCACCCCCCCCCCCCCCTCCCCCCGAAGACCTTTCTTGCTCAGATTTTTTTCTGTATAGCCTCTGTAAATTTACCTACATTTTAAGACTCCTTCCTTCACTAAGACCTGGTTTTCTCTGATATTTAGAAGGGGCTTCAGCTGTACTCAAACTTCACCAAAGGAGAAATGCATTAACTGGTGTCATCTAATTTATAGCAGGGATGTTGTTAGGCGTCAGACATCGAACATAGACCGATTAAAAGGCTCAACTGTCCGATTCACATCCCCGCATGACGGTCAGATGTCCTATCGTTTTCAACTGAACGCGGTCCTTGTCCGATAAGAACTCTATTTCTTCGGACTGTGCATTATTTGATAATTTTTCTTTTGTGATAGAAATCTTCAAAAAGTGATGAGCGCTCTCGCATACTGGTGCACTGAAGTTGTGCAGTGCAGATCTTGCGTTTTCCGAACCGTTTGCGGTATCATACCGTATGAGCCGTTTGCGTACACCCGTCTACAGCACACTAAAGTTAGGAGTACGGGAGACAACTCTAACTCACCGAGGCTCGCGTCTGCTTTAATTTGCTTTCAGTTGGAGATGAAGCGCACGGCACTGAATTATGCCACCGAATAAAACTAAAGCCTGCCAAAGAACAGCAAACACTGAACACGTTCGGCGTTTCAACGGCATCGTGTGCTACATTAGAGCCAAGAACATGGGAAAATACGGCTAGCTATAGCATTATTCAAGAAAATGACAGTGCCAATGACAGTGTCGCCGCTGAAACCTCCACAACCACGGAAAGTAAAGTTTCGTCACTTGAAGATGGTGTCGGTACAGCAGGAAATTCACACTAACGGTGTTTTAATTCATGGCTGACCCTGTTTAGTTCTAGTTGGTTAGAATTTGACAACAAAGAGACCATCTATATAGGCAAACTCTTTTCTTGAATCTGTCAAGAAAAAGCTCTGTCAGGAAATCATGCAGTTTGTGTGCCAATAAAAGTAAGAGTGCTGGGGTTTTTGGTGACTTTCAAGTTTCTTTTTTGTGTGTGTTCTGTTTGAAACAAAAGTAATAAAACAGTATACGCACACAATGTAGGTGCATATACTGATATGTGTGTGTGCACATGATTTTGTGTTTTGCACAAAATTATAATGTTCTATTAAAATGTCTGAAAGCAGTCAAATGTCCTATTGATGCCGAAGACCTCAGGACATTTGTCCTATAGGTATGAATTTCTGGCAACATCCCTGTTGCAGACGCAGAAAGTCTATAAACAGTTGTTTTTCTCTGAAGTTAGCATATGGCTGCCTAAATGGCTGGGTAAAAACGGTCATGCAAATAAACATAAATGTGCCATTGTACGTGGGGGACTTTCAGCTCATGAACGAAGAAGAAGAAGAAACAGTTGTTTCGTTTTTTTCTCTTGCTTGTACTTTGAACAGTAAGGCTTATAGTCATATCATCATCGCTTTATAGTTTATCCCATGTGGGCACTTAAAAGGAGCAACAAGGTTAGAGGGTTCCATTCAGTTTGCCTTCAAGCTGGGTGTTACGACTACAAAAGGCTTACCCAGATGTGATAATGTCCTTGTGTGGCAAAGCTCCCGGTTGCCACGGATGGTCGCTTTTCGACTGAAAGTGTAACATTTTGTTAACGTCCTTCACACTCTGGTGCAGCAGTAGTTTGGACATGCGGAACTCAAAACTCTGACACTGCCGCATCATCTTCTGAAAGTGGTCGTCCATGTGGCAAAAGTCGTCGAACGGCACTGGACACACTCGCACCCGCCACACTGGAGTTGACAAAGAAAGGAAAACATTAAATTTAAAGATGTGAAACAAGTCGCTTAAAACAAAATAAATACTCTTAGTCAATCTGTCCGCATGAAACTAAAAGGGCGATACTGCAAACCAAAACCTGGCATCACCAAGACTACTAAACTTGCACTAAAGCGAAACCGAGATGGGTTGGGCTGTTTCGACAAAGTCTGTGCCAGTCGTGCACACTTGATTTTAATCACTACATTAATGAACAAATTAACTAATTAATTCTAAAGCTTCGAAGCTAAAATGCAATCCCATAGTCCACACCAAGTTTACAAATACATGTTGTTGTGGTGGTTTCTGGCAACACAAAAGCTTTGTGATTCCAAAAATGGTGGCAATATTATTGCTTGTAAGACTCAAACATTCAGTCATAGACTAAGCAAATTAAGCTTGTAATGAGGTCTACGTGGTTAAAAAACATAAACGGATTAAGAAGCTAACCTCAAAACAGTGGCTTTCTTACTATCTTAGGTTCATTCTCAATCCTTTTAAAGTAACACACAAAAACACTCCAACGCTCTTTCTCTCTCTCAGTCTCACGGGGGACTCACCCACATCTAACTGTTACATTTTATGCCATACAGGTTCTGGAACTCATAATGATAAAAGAAAATAAACCCACTTGGCGTTTTATCCTTTTTCTTTGTTTTGCTTGCGGGTTCTTCGGCATTGCTGTCATCGTCAATGATAATCACATCGTCTGGCTCCTTCCGTTCAGCGTTGTCAACAATGACGTCATCATCATTAATGATAATCTGTTCCGTGAAAGACGTCGGGTTGTCGCCATCCTCCTCCATGGAGCTACACTCGCCTTCCTCCAATTCAGACCGACTCTGTGTACCATCCGCTTCTACTTCTAGTGCCGTACTCTCCATTTCAGCAGCTACATTGTCTGCAGAATGTTCCCGTTCAGCTTCATTTCCTGGCTCCTCAGGTTCGTCTGAAACCTGCATTTGAACATCCTGACCACTTCCATCAATCTCCTTCTCTGTGCTGATAGTTTCTGTGGCTTTTTCTGCATCTTCTGACGTCTTATTTTTCTCGGGAGTAGCAGCTGCTGCACGCTTTAATGTTCTGGCCTGTGTACGTGTCATCTGTTGTCCCCCCCGGGCCCCTCCGCCTCGACCTCGTGCTGGAGGCATGATGTTTTTAGAGCCTCACTCTGTGGTTGTTTTCACGATTCTGAGGGAAAGAATGCATAATGTATTATTGCAAGTAAGGGAATTTAGAAAATACATTAACTATGTCGGGTTTGTATGGGTTGTGAAAGAGTAATTGTGACCCTCCACCACGAAATGAGTCGCATGTCACCTCACGCGGTTCTGCGCTAGGCTTAATATAAGTCCGGAAAGTGTCTGGTAACAGTGTGAGGGTCACCTTAGTCACAGGCTTATAACTCAAACAGTTTTCGCTCTTTTCTAAAACGGTTTTCACCACTGGATAGAGCATAAAAAACTCTTTAGGAATATGTAAAAAATATAAAAATCATGTAAAGGTGACATGCGACTCATTTCGTGGTGGAGGGTCACAAATACTCTTGCTTATTGCATTATAGTGAGGCAAGTTTTCTGCACATGTTCCTTGTCGAAATGTTTCAGACACCCCCCTCTGCTAGTGACTAGCCTACAATGTCACGTGGGAAAGTAAAAGTAAAAGTATTCACTCTTTCACAGCCCATAAAAAGCCAGTTATTACAGAACATCATCTATTGTATGTAATTGTGGCTGTCGAACAGGATCTGAAAATTCCCATGCTTAAATATAACCATTATCAACCCAGCTGTATAGGTATCCAATGTGCGCTAATGACGTTCTCGCCAAGATTGAGAAAGCATTTTCTGTTACAGTGGTACTCCCGACGAACGACCCCCCCATCAGAGACCCTCTCCCTTCTCAGACCTCATTCTTGCTGACGGATTAGTTTTGCTATATAAATCACCCCCCATGGCCGACTCCCCCCAGAACCCGATTTGCGACCGACTAGTTGTTACAATTTGCGACCTTGTGACGACATTTTCAAATCAAAACCTAACAAAAAATCGTAACGTTTTGCTTGAATCTCTGAAAAAAGATCGCAAAAATCACTCGGCCGGAAATATAACAGACGACGCGTTTAGGTCTCGATTGCGCATGTCCGGCGTTCACAATTTTACGATCCCAACATGCCCTTTTCTTTGTCCACTTCCTTTCGAAAAATCAACAAACACACGCGCGAGCATCAACGATCTTCTTCTTCGACCATGGCTTCGAACTCTCCTTCAACTTCAAACGCTCAATCGCGCGGAAAGAAGAGGAAAATTTTGACTCTGGAACAGAGGATGGAAGTGGTGAAACGGAGCCGTAAGGGCGAAACGGCAATTTCGATCGCGCGGTCGTTTGAGGTAGGAAAAACTCAGATTCAATCGATCGTTAGCGACCAAGAAAACGTGGTCAATCGATGGGAGACCACTTGAAGAGAAAGTGTCAAGCTTCTCAGACTTCCATGAAATCTTTCTTCAAACCAGTGTAAAATGTGACAGGTGTATAGTCCTCTTCCAAATACTGACACCCATATGAACATAAACTCTTTTGACTCCCAAATATTTTTTTAAATACATGTAGAGGATACAATTAAAGTAAAAAAAAAAATAGAAAAAAATACATACCTCTTGCTTTTTATTGAATTAGATTATCAAATTAATTCACCAAACCACAACTGTAATTATGCCACAACTTCGACGGACCCTGAAGGTATTTCTCTCTTTCTCTTTGTCACTGATTTTTTCTCTCTCACTGTCTTTTTCTGACCTGACCTCACCCCCCATGTAAGACCCCCCCCCCCTTTTAAGACCTAAATTTGTCAGATTTTGGGAGGTCTTACATGGGGAGTACCACTGTACCTAACTCAGGCTACGGTTTGGGGTGAAACTGTATTACAATTCGTACCAATCTGGTGACATAAATCATAATAAATTTGACGAAGGGAGTGACGACCAATCAAAATAGTTTTAATTCAATGCTACCTAAAGCTGTTGAAGGTGGATGGAGACGCTTAGCGTCATCGATGGCCCATATGAACCATTTTAATACATGGGCAAACAGGTGATGTCATCATTCTCTCTCAAGTTCGTTCGTTCGTTCTCTCCTGGCAACTGACTGGCATGTGTGTGTGATCTCTCTCTCTCTCTGTTTCCTTCTCTGTCATATTCTTCTCTCACTCTTTTCTCTGTTTCATGCTGTTTTTTATGACAGGTAAATGTGTGAGTGTGTGTGTCTGTTTATCTGAGAGTGAGAGAGAATTGAATTGAATTGAACTTTATTTAACAAGGATTAAGATTTAAGGCTACGCCTTTTCTTACAATCTGTCCTTGGGACGCATAGACACACAATTATATAATTAAAAAAATAAAAATTAAAAAGTTAACGAACAAAAGGAGGTCGGAAACTTCAGCACGTGATAATACAAATGACGATGATGATGATGATGATGATGATAATGAAGATGAGGCATGAAGAGCATACATATGTGGTTATTCATAAAATCAGAGAGAGAGAGAGAGAGAGAGAGAGAGAGAGAGAGAGAGAGAGAGAGAGAGAGAAAGATAATATATATGTATGTGTGATCTTAATTGCCAATTTGTCTCCCCCCCCCCCTTTTTTTTTCTATAACTCTTTTCCTTTTTTGAGTGTGTGTCTGTGATTTCTCTCTCACGTACTTACTCATTCCCTCTCTTGTCTCTCATTCTCCCTGCCCCTCAATAAATATATCTGTCTCAGCTTAAGGTGGAGGTTAACTTTTAAGTCAACTAATACGTACAAAACTCACAGTTTTCAATTACTTCATCAGTTCATGCATTTTTGTTTCTTGACCTAGATACTTTTGATAGTGGTACCGTTCTTTTCTTTATTTGGTGTTTAACGTCGTTTTCAACCACGAAGGTTATATCGCGACGGGGAAAGGGGGGAGATGGGATAGGGCCTTGCAATTGTTTCTTGTTCACAAAAGCACTAATCAAAAATTTGATCCAGGGGCTTGCAATGTAGTACAATATATTACCTTACTGGGAGAATGCAAGTTTCCAGTACAAAGGATTTAACATTTCTTACATACTGCTGGACTAAAATCTTTACAAACATTGACTATATTCTAATATTCTATACAAGAAACACTTAACAAGGGTAAAAGGAGAAACAGAATCCGTTAGTCGCCTCTTACGACATGCTGGGGGGCATCCGGTAAATTCTTCCCCCTAACCTGCGGGGGGAGTGGTACCATTGTGTTTCTCAGATTCTGCACTTTCCTTTGATATAAGGCTCACTGTGTATAACTGGATCAAACACGGTAGAATGAAGTAATTATTTTGTGTGTGTGTGTGTTTTGATTAAGGTAACACGAACATACCCTGATACAGCGACTAATTAGAATCTGGCAGTGAGGTGGGTATTAACTATTGCAACAGTTGGTCTACATCCTTATGTACTCGTCTAGTTATGTTAGGTTTTGATTATCTGCTCGAGGAAGAAGATATCAACAAAATATTAATTACAGATGCCATTTGCATTTCAATTTTCATATTTTCCAAAATATCTACTTCCTCTTGCAGTTGTACTTGCAGATAATTATAACTAAACATATATGACATATATATCATAATATGTAGACAGGTACATAACTTAAGGATGTAGACCAACAGTTGCGGTGATACCCTCCTCACTGTCAGGTTCCAGTATTAGTCGCTTTATAAGTTTACTAGAGGAATACCCGGCTTCGCCGGGGTGAATCGCGAGACAGAGACAGACAGCGTGGCGGTTCATCACAATCACCTCTGCAGGCGAAGTCCTGTCAAACGGGATTGAGAATTTTAGAGCTTATTTCTTAGCCCTATATTATCTGTTGTGGCTTCTCAAATGCCAGAACATACAGACAGACAAAAGCCGCTAGACCCCATCACAAACAGAACTCTACAATCCACAGGTTTTTGCCCACACACACACACACAAACACACACACAGAGAAGCCGTATATATATATATATGTATATCTATATCTATAAATATATAGAGATAGGTGAGAGTGTATTTTTCGCGTGGCTATAAATTGATTCGACCTTTTCACTTTGACAGTAAGAACAACTTACGGGTGCAAGGGAAGCGTTCTGGACAGCGCAGTGACATTCTAAAAATAGTTACTCAGAAACGGGAATTTGGGGTGAACGGCGCGAGACAGAGACAGACAGCATGGCGGTTCACCACAATCACCTTTGAAGGCGAAGTCCTGTCAAACGGGATTGAGAATTTTAGAGCTTATTTCTTGGCCCTATATTATCTGCTGTGGCTTCTCACATGCCAGAACATACAGACAGACAAAAGCCGCTAGACCACATCACAAACAGAACTCTACAATACACAGGCTTTTGCCCACACACACACACAAACACACATACACACAGAGAAGCCGTATATATATATATACTAGAATGAATACCCGCTTCGCCGGGTAGCCGGCTTCGCCAGGAAGAAGTACTTAGAGCCGTACGCCGGCTTCGCCGGGTCCGAACTATGGACCCGCCAAGCTTAGGTCCCTCCCAGATTCGTGGAATGGGAACAGCACGAAAATGATTCAGTGGCCATAATGCCATTCCTGACCATATTGAGTCCCATCCTTGTCGACGAATGTAACCGTGTTAATCACCTTTGGAGGCGAACTCCACTCAAACAGGACTGAGCAAGTTATGGCTTCTCAAAGGAAGGCCAGTACATAAAATTACACAAAAGCCGCCAGACCACATCACAAACAGAACTGAAGAATGCACAGGTGTTGCTTACATAGAGACACACACACTTACACACACACACACACACACACAGAGAAGCCGTATCTATAGAGAGATAGATGACAGTGTATTTTTCGCGTGGCTATAAATTGATTCGACCTTTGCACTTTTACAGTGAGGATAATTTACGGGTCCAATTTACGTTCTGTACACTGCGTTGACCTTCTAAAAATAGGTAACAGTAACAGAACGCCGGGAATATCCGAAGACGCTCAGCGCAGTGGACAGCGCAGTGTAGTAACTTACAACTGAACGGGAAAGCCACACGAAGGAAGGGAGATAAACGCCAAACACTGGAGAAGATAAGGAAGAGTTACTTATAATGGTGAAATGAACACAAAAACGGAAATGAGTTCAGCGCTGCGCGCTGAGAGCACGTGTTGAAATATCTCATCGATGATATTGTGTCCGGGGTGTAGCTGAATACGGTGTCCAAATTTGAAAAAGATCCACCGAGAACTTTGGCGTTGTGATGTGGTGTAGCGGCTATGGTGTGTCGGTATGGGGGCCCGGGTAAGCTGAGGTGGAACCAAAATAGCTGAGGTGGAACCAAAATCGGTTCCGCGCTGCGCGCTGAGAGCACGTGTTGAAATATCGACCAGGTTGTGTCGTGTCCCGGGTCTACTTGAATATGCCCACCAAATTTGAAGCAGATCCATCGAGAACTTTGGCCGTGCATCGCGCACAGACACACAGACAGATACACAGACAGACACACAGACAGACACACAGACACTAGTCGTATATATATATATAGATGCATATCTGTATCTATAAATATATAGAGATAGGTGAGAGTGTATTTTTCGCGTGGCTATAAATTGATTCGACCTTTTCACTTTGACAGTAAGAACAACTTACGGGTGCAAGGGAAGCGTTGTGGACAGCGCAGTGGACAGCGCAGTGACATTCTAAAAATAGTAATAGTAACTTAGAACTGAACGGGAAAGCCACACGAAGGAAGGGAGATAAACGCCAAACACTGGAGAAGATAAGGAAGAGTTACTTATAATGGTGAAATGAACACAAAAACGAAAATGAGTTCAGCGCTGCGCGCTGAGAGCACGTGTTGAAATATCTCATCGATGATATTGTGTCCGGGGTGTAGCTGAATACGGTGTCCAAATTTGAAAAAGATCCACCGAGAACTTTGGCGTTGTGATGTGGTGTAGCGGCTATGGTGTGTCGGTATGGGGGCCCGGGTAGCTGAGGTGGAACCAAAATCGGTTCCGCGCTGCGCGCTGAGAGCACGTGTTGAAATATCGACCAGGTTGTGTCGTGTCCTGGGTCTACCTGAATATGCCCACCAAATTTGAAGCAGATCCATCGAGAACTTTGGCCGTGCATCGCGCACAGACAGATACACAGACAGATACACAGACACACAGACACTAGTCGTATATATATATAGATAGATAGATGCATCTTAATCTTATTCGGGACAAAACTAATTACTTTATTCATTATCATCGCGATCATCGGGTGATCATCACGTGTTTGAACACAGTGAGCCTTATACCAAAGGAAAGTGCAAAGTCTTAGGAACACAACGATACCAAAATCAAGAGTACTGTTCATGAAACATAGACGCACCAAGCAAGTAAAAACTATGTGACATTCGTACGTATTCTCCCGTAAGGGTCGCGTCGTGTGCGTGTCACTGTGTCTGTGTATATGTGTGTGTACGTGTGTGTGTGAGTGATGGCCGATTCTTCAAGTGCACGGTGTCGAAAATGTTTCCTTACGCTTAACGAGATAAAGAGATGACCAAAGATGACTCACAAAGCTTCTTTCCCTTCGCTTGGTTTCTCGACACTGGCGTCCCGCGGGCCACCATGTGTATCGGAAGTCACTCGCACTTACCCGGTCTGACTAAATACTACGCGACCGCACGCGGACCCACGCGGCCTTGCACTACCTTGCGCTACCAAACTAAAGCATGTACATGTACTTTTTTAAATTTTTATATATAGTATCTTCACAACATTATCTGACTTTATACCAAGTTTTAAGTCACAGAAAAAAGGGAGTTAAGATGTATTTTGTGACGAGCTATCGAGCGAAAGTGAAAGCATCGCGGTTCAGCGTCCGACCATGTTCGCATTGATCTAAGAACGCAGGCTCAACCTCAAAATAAAGAATGCTCACGTAATATTTTTATATATCTAGAATCTTCACAACATTATCATACTTTGTATCGAGTTTTAAGTCACAGAAATTTAAAAAAAGGAAGTTATGATGCATTTTCGAAGAGATAGCGAGCGAAAGTGCAAGCATCGGATAGCTGCGTCCGACCATGTTCGCATTGTTTTTAGAATCGCAGACACGACCATAAATTAAAGTACGGTTGTTTAATATTCTTATATATCTAGTAGTTTCAGGACATCGTCTGCCTTTACATCGAGTTTTAAGTCAGAGAAATAAAAAATAAGGGAGTTATGATGCATTTTGGAAGACTCTAGCGAGGAGGATGATCATGTAATGACTCCATGATGAAAATTATGATATTAATGATGATTTTGATAATGATGATGATGATAATCAGTGATGGTGATGATGATGATACTCGAATGAATGGAGCAAAAGGAAGCGATAACTAGAAAAATGAACATCAGCATGTACAACAACAACAACAACAACAACAACAACAGTCTGCGTCAGTGTGAGTCACGTCAGCCAATCAAACGCGACCCATGATACTGCTATGGTGTGAGAGTGTTTGTGTGTGCGTGTGTGTCAGTGTGTGTGTGTGTGTGTGTGTGTGTGCAGTGTGTGTGTGTGTGTGTGTGTGTGTGTGTGTGCGTGCCCAGTGTGTGTGTGTGTGTGTGTGTGTATGTGTGCTTGTGAATGTGTGTGTGTGTGTGTGTGTGTGTGCCTTGTGTGTGTGTGTGTGTGTGTGTGTGTGTGTGTGTATAAGCGGAGCGATTCAGAGTAAACTACTCAGTGGACCGATCTTTATGAAATTTTATGAGAGTTCCTGGGTATGAAATCCCCAGATTTTTTTGATTTTTTTAATAAATGTCTTTGATGACGTCATATCCAGCTTTTTGTAAAAGTTGAGGCGGCACTGTCACACCCTCATTGTTCAATAAAATTGATTGAAATTTTGGCCAAGCAATCTTTGACGAAAGCTAGACTTTGGTATTGCATTTCAGCTTGGAGGCTTAAAAATTAATTAATGACTTTGGTCATTAAAAATCTAAAAATTGTAATTAAAATTATCTTTTTATAAAATGATCCAAAATTACGTTAATCTTACTCTTCATCATTTTCTGATTAAAATTTTTTTTTTATGTTCTATTCGGATTAAAAACAAGCTCTAAAAATTAAAAAGATAAAAATTATGATTAAAATAAAATTTCCGAAATCGATTTAAAAACAATTTTGTCTTATTCCTTGTCGGTTCCTGATTCCAAAAACATATAGATATGATATGTTTGGATTAAAAACACGCTTAGAAAGTTAAAACGAAGAGAGGTACAGAAAAGCGTGCTATGCAGCACAGCGCAACCACTACCGCGCTAAACACGCTCGTTAATTTCACTGCGTTTTGCACGAGCGGCGGACTACGGTCATTGTGAAAAAATGCAGTGCCTTCAATTTCATTCTGTGAGTTCCACAGCTTGAGTCGATACAAAATCAGATAATGTTATGGATATACTAGATCTATACGAATATTGCATGAACATACCGGACACACACACACACACACACACACACACACACACACACACACACACACACACACACAAACACAGACTCACGTTACATACACAAACACTCACACACACTCACACGCAGACTGTTGTTGTTGTTGTTGTTGTTGTTGTTGTTGTTGTTGTTGTTGTTGTTGTTGTTGTACATGCTGATGTTCCTTTTTGAAGTTATCGCTCTCTTTTGCTCCATTCCTTCGATCATCATCATCATTATCATAATCATCATTATCATAATTTTCATCATCATTATCATCCTCCTCGCTAGATCTTCCAAAATGCATATCATAACTCCCTAAAGTTTTTATTTCTGTGACTTAAAACTCGGTGTAAAGGCAAATGATGTCCTGAAGATACTAGATATATAACAGGGGTGGATCAGTTCATTTTATGGAGGGGGGGGGGGTTCAAAAAGTATATTGTGAAGATATGGGTGTGAAGGCGCAAAGCGCTGAGCCGACGGCGCGAAGCGCCTAGCTTGCTAGGGGGTCCGGGGGCATGCTCCCCCGGAAAATTTTGAAAAAAAGGATGCAAAATGGTGCAATCTGGTGCATTCTGAGGATGATCATTACCAGTTTCAGGCAGCAGATTTTGTCACTGATTAAGACCCCAAAAATTGAAACTCATCCGGCCAAAAAAACACACACATTTTTTTTTTTTTGGTCTGGGGGGGGGGGGGGGGGGGCCGGAAACCCCAGAACCCCCCCCCCCCCTCGTCCGCCCCTCAGTGTATAAGAATATTAAAGGCACAGTAAGCCTCCCGTAAACCATCACAGATACGGTCAGGCTTTTACACACAGTACAAACACCCTTTACTCACCGATTGAGAACATCCTAGGTGCCCTCCGTAAAGAGCGAACAATTTTCAAAGAATTTATTTTTGGGTGGTTTATCTTACCCCTGAGCCATCGTGAACCCGTGTGATCCAGTTTCCCTTGTTCACAATGTAGTCGTCAGTTAGTCATTTGAATGCGACTCGATGTGAGCTTATTTACAATAGCACGTTTTTATGCACGAAATAAACGGATGTGGTTCACATGAACTCTAGCGATGGCTTTTGACTGTTGAGAGGAACGGCGATATTCACTGATAAACCGTCGTCTGCTACGACCCTTGCGTGACCCTGCTTCCGGGCTTTTCTTTTTTCAAACTTTCACAACTTCGAATTGTACTGATCTTGTCTTGATGAAAAAAGAATTCTTTTATGATTAAAGAATGTTTGTGTAACAAGCTGTCAATTTATTATTTAGATTTTAAAAGTTAGGTCTAGCGCAAAAACGCACCACGGTCCAAAAACATTTTGATAATCATCGATTCACGGCTATCGCCAATTTACATAAATAGAATGAGACCCGAAGGGAAGTAACTCATGTTTGACCTGAGTTCAGGATGGGTCCAAAAAGTGTTCGAGACAATCTGCAAAATTAATTCTTTAAAAATTGCTCGCTCTTTACGTAGGGCACCTAGGATGTTCCCGTTTGGTGCATGAGCGTTCAAATGGAAGGGTGTTTTTACTGTGTGTAAAAGCCTGACAGTATCTGTGATGGTTTACGGGAGGCTTACTGTCCGGGCGTGAATTCCGGTATTCATAAACCAAAACGAGGCGCCATTGTTGTTGAGGACCAAGTCCACGAAAAGTAAATTCTTTGAAAATTTCTCACGCCTCTCGACAGAAAGCAGCTGCCAGGATGTTCCCGTTCGGTGAGCGTTCAAATGGAAGTATGCTTGTACTATATGTAGACGCTCGGGGAGCTCTGTGATGGTTTACGGGAGGCTTACTGTGCCTTTAATTTATGGTCTTGCCTGCGATTCTAAAAACAATGCGAACACTGATGGTCGGACGCAGCTATCCGATGCTTGCACTTTCGCTCGCTAGCTCTTCGAAAATGCATCATAACTTCCTTTTTTTCTGTGACTAAAAACTCGGTACAAAGTATGATAATGTTGTGAAGATTCTAGATATATAAAAAAATTACATGAGCATTCTTTATTTTGAGGTTGAGCCTGCGTTCTTAGCCTTTTAATGCCCGAACATGGTCGGACGCTGAACCGCGATGCTTTCACTTTCGCTCGATAGCTCGTCGCAAAATACATCATAACTCCCTTATTTTTTATTTCTGTGACTTAAAACTTGGTATAAAGTCAGATAATGTTGTGAAGATACTATATATATGTCGTATCCATTCTGTACAATTTGCGCATTATGTACAATGAGCAGCATATCTTGCACATTGTATACAATGAGCAACAAGTTTTGCTCATTGTATACAATGAGCAAAACTGTTGCCCATTGTATACAATGAGCAAGACCATAAAGTTGCACATTGTATACAATGTGCACCGAGTGAGCAAGATTGTTGAATGGCGTTGAAGCTACACTGATATATGAATCATAGTGAATGGTTGAATGGAATATGTGAGTAAAGTGTTCAAATAACGATGTTTGTTATGTTTAAGCATTGTTTTAATTCTCATTTCGCTAAAACTATACAGTGCATTAGGAATTTAATTAGCTCTCATTAGCTGACGTTGTTGTTTCTATCTCTTACTTTTAGCATGACATGACAATGTGAGCGTTATTATGAACGAATGTTATGTGTGTGTGCGTGTGTTGAAACAACATTAATTGTTGTATTTGTTTTTATTGTTTAATTAAAGGGGCAGTCAACAGGTTGCTGTCGTTTCATGTTTTCGGGCCAAAAAGAGATTGCTTACTCTTTTCTCTTTACTCTAGGTAAATGTAACAAAAAATATATTTTTAAAAAAGAAAAGATTTTGAATATTTTTTTGACAAAAAAATTGTTTTGGATTTTTCGTTCCATTCTTTTTCTTATCACATGCACGCCAGTTCAAAACGCCGAAAGCAAAAAAACAAAACAAAAAACGCATGCATATTGGTCAAATTTGAAGCGAGTTACGGCCGTTTTAAAATTAAAAATATGACGTCATTCTACTTCCACTACAAAGTTAAATGTTATTTCCAGCCAAACTAACAGCGCTATCGATGTGCGGTTTCACTAAAGTGGTTCCTATGCATCAAAGAATTTTTTAAAACAAAGTTGTTTTTAGCTGTTTTCTGCCCCTTTAATTTACAATAATTAAATTCTTAATACACTGTTTAGTTTTAGCGAAATGAGAATTAAAACAATGCTTAAACATAATAAACATCGTTATTTGAACACTTTACCATTCACTATGATTCATATATCAGTGTAGCTTGAACGTCATTCAACAATCTTGCTCACTCGGTGCACATTGTATACAATGTGCAACTTTATGGTCTTGCTCATTGTATACAATGGGCAACAGTTTTGCTCATTGTATACAATGAGCAAAACTTGTTGCTCATTGTATACAATGAGCACGATATGCTGCTCATTGTACATAATGCGCAAATTGTACAGAATGGATACGACATATATACACAAAAATAGTACATGTACATGCTTTAGTTTGGTAGCGTGCGGTCGCGTAGCATTTAGTCAGATCCCACTTATCCGTCTATTTCAGAATTGAACGACTTGATTATCATACTGTTTAAGAAATTTGCTATCTCGGAGATCTATAGATGAAAACGAAAAGGATGGAACTGTCAACTGGAAGCTGAGCCAAACACTGAGTAAAAGTGAATTACAAAGGGAAAGATGTCACAAAAACAAAATACTGCTAACAGCGTTGGTGGAACAACAACAGATGAAAAAGGAAGATTGCCTTTGGGACCATCAGTTTCACCAGAATCTGGTGGGTATTATTCACACCGTATACCGTGGCTGCACTAGGCCGGTACTGTGACGTTTTCATCTTTCGCCGTGTTGATATTTCGCTTCTCAGCCTCGTTGATCTAGTATAAACTCTACACTGAACAAAAAAACACCCTTCGATAGTACTGATGAGCGACCTTGTGTACCTTACATTCATTTGTCCAACCAATTTGTTTTATTTAATTTAGAAATTTGATTCATCCTAAAATGTTTTCCTTCTTACTCAAGGGACCTAACCACTCAGTACACGTTTTCGAAGAATTCGATTTTGGGGGTGAAATCTATTAAATTTTACCACCAATTTTCTTCACATGCAAGAAACTGACATGCTTTTCGTCCATAAATAATTTCACTTCTTAATTTTACCAGGAAACAACATTTCAGTCTTGAGTATATGTCGAGGGGGAAATATGTACACAGGCGAAAGATGAAATCGTGACACCGGCGCCGGACGGGTAGGCTGCAGCTTCGTGTCGCCGGATGGCCGCCAACACGGAGGTGAGTTACTCCACAAAATCTGATCTAGCATCTCTTCCAGCCCCGATCCTTCGAAAATAATTGTTTGGGGTAAAGCATAAAGACTCCATTTTATCTTATGATTGCTCATTTTCTTTAGAGTAAGTGGCCAACATGCTTACAGGATTATATTTGTTTCAATTTTGTTGTGCGATCAGTGTAAATAGCCATTTGGAGACGTAATTAAGTACAAATAACAAAAAGAAAAGAACTTTCATGAATAAGAATTCAATCAACAATTTTTCATGCACACTCTTACCGAATTATAGCGTTGAAAGTTTATTAGTTTGAACGCAAAGTCCGAATTAATATGTGCACGTAAGGCTCACGTAAGAAATCAACAGTAACACAAACTCAATCACACCGTCACACATACACACACACAGTAAGCATAGGTGACACGGTGCAAGAGTGCGAGACACTAGATCTAGATCTGTCTGTCTGTAGCCTACTTACGGGGACACAACTGCCTGAGATGGCCAGATCGACACTGCGCTTTCGACAGCGCTGCGCTTCCTCGGGCAGACACTGGAAACACGCTGTGCAGATTAACCTGTAGGAAATCTCCTTTGGTATCTTCTTTATCTATTTTTCTGGAGCTACGAAACCGAACAATGTAAAATCGTCTTCTCCGAATCGGCGAACTGCAGCTCGGTGATAACTGTATCTATACCACAATGCTTCACGCGATCTGACCTAACCTTGACCCCTGACCTGGTCTACATACCACACATGACACAAACCAGTCACCTGTTTTTACCCCCGCAAAACCCCCCACCACCCGTTTTCTTTGGATACACACTTTAACTGTATACGTGCCGACGAAATGTTGATCATTGCTTCAATACTTTAAAGCTGTTGCTTAAATAATAACCAGGTAAAATTAGTATTTCGGTGTTCAGTCAAATGTTAAAGTTTCTACCACAGACATACAACATACATACATACGCACGCACACACACACACAGACAGACAAAAGTTAGCATCGCATCTAGCTATACTTACGTGAGCCAAAAATGAGCAATCATAAGATAAAATGGAGTCTTATGCTTCACCCCAAACAATTATTTTCGAAGGATCGGGGCTGGGAGAGATGCTAGATCAGATTTTGTGGAGTAACTCACCTCCGTGTTGACGGCCATCCGGCGACACGAAGCTGCAGCCTACCCGTCCGGCGCCAGCCTAGTGCAGCCCCGGTATACGGTGTGTTATTATTTTATCTGAACAACTCTTTAGTAAGTTGCTGTAGCTTTAATTCACAATTAATTATAGTAGGTGTGTAATAATGGAGGTGTGGGATTCTGTGTGTGCGCTTTGACCACCGTTTCTCCTATTAGTTTATTTGTAATACTAATAGACAATGTTCAGAAATGTAACTATATCACTATGCACTATCACTGTATCAGGTTTTTAGGGGTTGTTGAACTGAAGATCCACTGCTTTAATTGAAACCTTGTTACAACTCAACTCAACTCAACTCAACTCAAATTTTATTGGCTTCAATTTTCATAGAAGAATTTGTCTTGCGCTTGGGAGAAAGTAAGAGTATAACATATAAAAACAACATTCATATCACATTTCATGTATCACACACAGTAATCACTAGTATAAGCCTACAATTATCACATTTGTACCTGTATCATACATGCAAATAAATAGTATCACATTTCCACGTATCACACACAATATATATACATTACATAACATACAGCAAGCTTCCATCTCCCGCGCCCCCCCCCCCCCCCTCCCACACATACATATCCTCGCACGTGCGTCGACTCCATACAAATGACATCATCAGTCCATTAACTAAAATGCACAATAACTAGTAGTGGGTACATAATACTTAATACGTGCTCAACTAGACCTGCTAACTAAAATAATAACAGAAACAAAAACAAGGACTGGGCCACAACATTTACACGTGTGTGACCTACTTACATCAGGTGCCTGTGATC
>NC_090255.1:32038503-32114592 GCF_037325665.1 Littorina saxatilis
TGGGTGTCCTTTTATCACAGGTACCACTGTATTTTCATATTTAATGGGATGAAATACTGGAATTTTGTTGTCAATGCAAACACTGCAACTGTCAGCTCAACCACTGACTTATTATTTGTTGTTACATAGGTCATACGAAAGTGCCAGAGGACGACTACATTTTTGTGAAGAACATTCCAGACGAAGTTCCTGACAACATTCTGAAAGCCATCTTCCCTGAAGAAATGATCTATCGAAGTAAAGGGGAGAATAGCACAGGGTGAGCATGAGAGCAGTTTGTATTTGTGTGAGTGTGTGTGTGTGTATGTGTGTGTGTGTGTGTGTGTTGTGTGTGTTTTGTGTGTGCGTGTGTGTGTGTATGTGTGCGTGTGTGTGTGTATGTGTGTGGTTGTGTACGTGTGTGTAGCAGATAGGTACGGTAGGATAAAAGTGTTGAAATGTCTGCATGCATACAGTGTGTGTGTAGCAGATAGGTAGGATAAAAGTGTTGAAATGTCTGCATGCATACAGTGTGTGTGTAGCAGATAGCTAGGATAAAAGTGTTGAAATGTCTGCATGCATACAGTGTGTGTGTAGCAGATAGGTACGGTAGGATAAAAGTGTTGAAATGTCTGCATGCATACAGTGTGTGTGTAGCAGATAGGTACGGTAGGATAAAAGTGTTGAAATGTCTGCATGCATACAGTGTGTGTGCTGGTGTGTGCGCACATGTTTGTGTGTGCAGCAGATAAGTATGATGAAGGTGTGAAGTGATCATTTCTTCTTGAAAAGTGCTTCTCATTACCCTAAACCGACTTGAATACCTGCCACACAATCAGATATAGTTTACGTAGCTTTACGATTTCCGTACATTTCGAATCCGAAGTGGAAGGTTTTTTGTATTTTGTTTGTAAGTAAACAAACAGCGCTTAAAAGTGGGTTTAAATTGCAGCTTTGCGCACTATTAGTAATTTTTTTTTTTTTAAACTGAGATTTCAGTGTGAGTTGTCTCTGAGAATGCATAGTACATGTAATAAGAGGACACCTTTGGACAGGGTGGCCGAGTGGTAACGCACTTGCGCTCGGAAGCGAGAGGTTGCGAGTTCGACCCTGGGTCAGGGCGTTAGCAATTTTCTCCCCGCTTTCCTAACCTAGGTGGTGGGTTCAAGTGCTAGTCTTTCGAATGAGACGAAAAACCGAGGTCCCTTCGTTGTACACTACATTGGGGTGTGCACGTTAAAGATCCCACGATTGACAAAAGGCTCTGTCCTGGCAAAATTGTACAAGCATAGATAAAAATGTCCACCAAAATACCCGTGTGACTTGGAATAATAGGCCGTGAAAAGTAGGATATGCACCGAAATGGCTGCGATCTGCTGGCCGATGTGAATGCGTGATGAATTGTGTAAAAAAATTCCATCTCACACGGCATAAATAAATCCCTGCGCCTTGAATATGTGCGCGATATAAATTGCATAAAATAAAAATAAAAAATAAAATAAAAAAAATAAATCCCTGCGCTTAGAACTGTACCCACGGAATACGCGCGATATAAGCCTCATATTGATTGACCTTTGGGACCAGCCAAAAGTCTCCCTTCAACATAGGTGTCCTTCAACATAGGTGTCCTTCGACATAGGTGTCCCTTCAACATAGGTGTCCCTTCAACATAGGTGTCCTTCAACATAGGTGTCCTTCAATGACATATGATTTAGCGCAAGTTTATGGGACCAAACGATAATTGAAGATGTCCTTTACTGGGAGGGTATCCCCCCGCAGGTTAGGGGGAAGAAGGGGCAGGGATGTAGCTCAGTCGGTAGCGCGCTGGATTTGTATCCAGTTGGCCGCTGTCAGCGTGAGTTCGTCCCCACGTTCGGCGAGAGATTTATTTCTCAGAGTCAACTTTGTGTGCAGACTCTCCTCGGTGTCCGAACACCCCCGTTTGTACACGCAAGCACAAGACCAAGTGCGCACGAAAAAGATCCTGTAATCCATGTCAGAGTTCGGTGGGTTATAGAAACACGAAAATACCCAGCATGCTTCCTCCGAAAACGGCGTATGGCTGCCTAAATGGCGGGGTAAAAAACGGTCATACACGTAAAATTCCACTCGTGCAAAAAACACGAGTGTACGTGGGAGTTTCAGCCCACGAACGCAGAAGAAGAAGAAGAAGGGGAAAGAATTTACCCGATGCTCCCCAGTAAGAGGCGACTAACGGATTCTGTTTCTCCTTTTACCCTTGTTAAGTGTTTCTTGTATAGAATATAGTCAATGTTTGTAAAGATTTTAGTCAAGCAGTATGTAAGAAATGTTAAGTCCTTTGTACTGGAAACTTGCATTCTCCCAGTAAGGTCATTTGTCATCATTTTCACGAGTTTTCATTCACAAACACCTGGTAAATAAATCTCATGTTCCCCATGCAATAACTTGAGGTGGTGAATGGGTTTGAGCTTTCATGTGAAACGTGAATTGTCAAAGTAAAAGCCAATCAGGCTGATTGTTTGATGTGTGGAACCATCGTGGCTTTGGATTTGTGTTTCCGAGGACAACAATTGTAAGCATTCACTCTCAAAGACACAATCAATGTTGATAATTACCGCGGCGACTCATGGTCAATTTGCAACTTATCTCTGTAATCGCAAAATCCACAACGAAAAGTCATAAACACTTTAAAGAAAAGAAATATGCTCAACACTTACTGAATTCACAGGTATGATCGCAGCTCTGTACATTTTCAGGCTGGAAGAAAAGCGTCAACAAGCTACGTGTGACGTCACATACAAGTTTGACGTGTTATCTCGTGCTACTGTGACGATGCTTTGTGGCCCGGAGTTGGATTCTAAAAATTCGTCTCCCTGTGGGTTATTGTGCATTTTGTTGCACGACCAAAATGATGACAAAAACGATGTTTGGTAGCTTGTTGTCAGACCAGCACTTTGTTGTTGGTCCTCGGGGAGCATATCGCCTTTTGTCTCATATTTATCAACCGCGGCCTTCGGCCTTGGTCGATAAAGATGAAACAAAAGACGATATGGTCCCCTTAGACCAACAAAAAAGCTGGTCTGTCAACAAGCCACCAAACATCTTACAATATTGTACTACGTTGCAAGCCCCTGGAGCAATTTTTTGATTGGTGCTTTTGTGAACAAGAAACAATTAACAAGTGGCTCTATCCCATCTCCCCCCTTTCCCCGTCGCGATATAACCTTGAACGGTTGAAAACGACGTTAAACACCAAATAAAGAAAGAAAGAATTGGGAGGGACAGTTTTGCTAAAAATGAAAATAAAATCTTAGAGTAGATGTACATTCATTTTTAATTGATTAAATATTTATTCAGGTGTCCTTTTTTGGAGGGTGTCCTCTTATCAGGGAAGGAGAGAACTACGACTTAATTAAACAATCCTTTGAGTATGTATTTTTAATTGATTAATGATTTATACATTTATTTTTAGCACTGCAACATTCAACGTGCACTCCCTCCTTGGATCGCAAGTGTTCATGGAACTGTACGACGGGATTCTTGTGAATGCCAAAAAGCCTCTAGAAGTGTCTACGACTCTTTGCACTTTGTTGGGTAGGTTCATGGTTTTCTTGAGAATCTTATTAAAACTAAAAGTTGAATGAATAAAAAACCCAAGAATTTTAGGTTATTGGAACGTAAATATTTGGCAAAACAATTTTTATTGACTCACATGCGAAGCAAAAGTGAGTCTATGTACTCACCCGAGTCGTCCGTCCGTCCGGACGTCTGTCCGGAAAACTTTAACGTTGGATATTTCTTGGACACTATTCAGTCTATCAGTACCAAATTTGGCAAGATGGTGTATGATGACAAGGCCCCAAAAAACATACATAGCATCTTGACCTTGCTTCAAGGTCAAGGTCGCAGGGGCCATAAATGTTGCCTAAAAAACAGCTATTTTTCACATTTTCTCTGAAGTTTTTGAGATTGAATACCTCACCTATATATGATATATAGGGCAAAGTAAGCCCCATCTTTTGATACCAGTTTGGTTTACCTTGCTTCAAGGTCACAGGAGCTCTTCAAAGTTGGATTGTATACATATTTTGAAGTGACCTTGACCCTGAACTATGGAAGATAACTGTTTCAAACTTAAAAATTATGTGGGGCACATGTTATGCTTTCATCATGAGACACATTTGGTCACATATGATCAAGGTCAAGGTCACTTTGACCCTTATGAAATGTCAGGGTTCGTACAGAGTCCTTGAACCCTGGAAAACTCCTTGAAAATTGGAAAACCTTTTCCAGGCCTTGAAAAGTGCTTGAAAATAGAGTTTTGTTAAATAGTCATTGAAAAGTACTTGATTTTTCCAAATTGTTGCCCATACATTTCGTCAGCAGCTTGTCTTATTTAAAAAAAAAATGCAACCCCCTTTGTTTTCGTCAAATACAGTACACACATTTTGGGAGAATAAAAGATCGAGTGAAAACGAAAGCAGACGAACTAACTATTACTAGTCACCCGTAGTTGCTTCCCTTCCCGGAAGTTGGCAAGGGAAACAACTACGGAATGACTTGGTGCTTTGCATTAATTTGGGGAAAATCATGTCCTTGAAAAGCATTTATTTGGTCCTGGAAATGTCCTTGAAAACCCCTTGAATTGTATCAGCTCTGCCCTGCAGGAACCCTGTGACCATATCTCATGGTAGAAAGAGCCAATAAGCACCATTGTACTTCCTATGTCTTGAATTAACAGCTTTGTGTTGCATGACCTTGGATGACCTTGACCTTGGGTCAAGGTCACATGTATTTTGGTAGGAAAAATGTGTAAAGCAGTTCTTAGTGTATGATGTCATTGCTAGGTTTAGGTCAAGCATGTGAGTCATATGGGCTTTGCCCTTCTTGTTTTATTTACTAGTACATGTACGTCAACCCAACGGTCTTGTTAGTGGAGAGACAGGCAAACACTTATGATACAAGTAATGAACTTATCTTAGACTCCTTGGTGAAACTCGCTTGCAAGAAGCTGGCGAGGTCCATACTAACAAAATTTGATTTTGACTAATTTTCAAATATGAAACGCAGATGTGACCCGAAAAATAGAATCATTTTATAAAAGGAGCTTTTCAAATCATCCTTGAGAGCAAACGGTACTGAAAAAGATCTTTGGTACATGTGTGTATTACAATTTAGACACTGTTGAGTCCTAGAAGCTCAAAATGTAAACATCAGTAGATTTTGGTTGTTGTCGTGGGGTTTCAGCACAAAACTAGACAGTGTGTTGTGTGACTTGTGCTTCATTTTCGTGTAGCATGTCGAAAATAAGAAACAAACTGATGAAGAGTGCTTGATAGGGAAGCGGGGCAGCTGTGGTTGGTTTAAAACTGTCCAGCACATTTGTGTCTGTATTTGTGTGTGGTAGTTTGCTGCTGCTGTTTGCAAAGCTTTCTGTTTGATGTCTTTGACTTTGAATTGTTAATGTGTGTTGTGTTATTTTTTATGACAGATGTTCTCACACTATGCCTGAATTAGTGGAATGTTTCTGTCTTTTGGTTTTGCAGATGCCAAGAAGAAACATGTAGAGTCACACGAAAAACGTGCTCAAGGTATTGCATGGCTATTATGTTTCTCTCAGTATGTATCAGGCCACTTTGTTCAGATTGCGTCTTTGTTTTCATTGTCCTCGGTGCAAGTGAGCTGAATGTGAGCTGAATGTGAGCTGAATGTGAGCTGAATGTGAGCTGAATGTGAGCTGAATGTGAGCTGAATGTGAACTGAATGTGAGCTGAATGTGAGCTGAATGTGAACTGAATGTGAGCTGAATGTGAGCTGAATGTGAACTGAATGTGAGCTGCTGAATGTGAGCTGCTGAATGTGAGCTGCTGAATGTGAGCTGAATGTGAGCTGAATGTGAACTGAATGTGAGCTGAATGTGAGCTGAATGTGAGCTGAATGTGAGCTGAATGTGAACTGAATGTGAGCTGAATGTGAGCTGAATGTGAACTGAATGTGAGCTGAATGTGAGCTGAATGTGAGCTGCTGAGCTTTTATAAGACTGTCCAGTTTTATCCTAACTGTCCAATGTTTGTATGCATCCATGCTATTATCTACAAAGCTTTTAACTTTTTGGATATTAATTACTTTTACATTAACAGCTTTGAGTCCTATAAGTTTTAGCATTGTAAAAAACAAGGATACAAGGAAAACGTTTTTTGTTATGTGTGAAAAAGATCACCCGCTGTTAGATAAGGGTTTCTTGAACACTCAGGTTTGTTCAGTCATGAAACTCAAAATGGGAGTGGTATAAAGTCATCTTTGCATGTATGAATCTTATAAGTCATATATATCTCCTTTTTTTTTTTACACAGCCAATTTGGTGGAGGCAAGGGAGTCTGAAATATTGACAGAATACTTGAGTCGAACACCTACGACTTGGGGATACGACATGCATAACAGTCCAGCAGGACCAGTAAGGGGAGCACACCGAGGAATGCCATGGGGAGCAACTGGAGGCTTTGCAAGGGGAGTGAACAGAGAAAGACAACATGGAGTGGAGCAGGAATATAGGCAGCCAGGTCTGCAGAGAGGAATCGAGCAAGGAGGGTTCTGGGCAGGTAAGAAAGTGATCATATTCAGGAAATAGAGGATGTTTAAAAATAGACGCATTTGTATGGGTTGTGAAAGAGTGAATACCCCTGATTTTTACTCGGACAAACATTGGAGGGGCCAATCACTATAGCGAGCCCTATAGCGAGGGGTGTGTCGGAAACATGTGGACAGAAGCACATGTGATTTTATTTGTCAGAGGAAAAACCAAGGGTATTCTTTCGCAACCAATACAAACCCGACGGAGTTATGTCCAAAAATCGTCTATTACTCTATGGCAGGTTTTTATTTGCCTGGGAAGAGTTGTGGCCCCTTCAAATCAGTGAGGCAGACTATTCAGTCAAGTGATCATGTGTCACAGTAAATACTGAGCTGCCATGTGCATGTTATACAGTGCCCGCTAGATAGTGCCCTTATCTTTCCAAAATATGTTCGTCAGAGCTCATCATCATCATCATCATCATCATCATGTGAATTGCTTTTATCGAGGTTTAGGTTTTCCTTGCTTGCAGATTGCTTTTTTTATTTTCTGTTTTTTTGTTTGTTTGTTCATTTGTTTGTTTGCTTGCTTTTTTGTTTGTGATTTATAAGAATGTTGTATTACATGTAGATGTAAGGACAGGGTTAAAAAAAAAAAAAGGCGTAGTCTTACTCCTCTATTTCACCAAAATGTACTGTAACTGCATTTTCTAATATTTTCACCCAATCTTTGCAGTGCCAGAAAGAGGAAGTAAACCAAACGTACGTCAACATGTGACACAGTCAGGTAGAAATCGCAACATGGGGGGAGGATTCACGAGGGGTGAAGCTGCTTATGGCGATCCTTACAGCGTTCAACCCTTCCGCCATAGGCAGCCGGACAGGGATGACAGCTCAGAGGGCCGCATTCGGCCCAAACGGCAAAAAAGGGTAAGCTCACAGCTTGTTTAATAATAATAATAATAATGCAAACTTTTATAGCGCTATTCTAGAAAAATATCTACTCTTAGCGCTTTACAATACATACATCGACAAGCATACTATACACGCACAGGCAAAGAAACCGACCAAACATAACCAACAAACTATACATGCACAGGCAAAGAAAGCGACCAAACATACAATACACGCACAGGCAAGATAACGACCAAACATAAACAAACATACTATGACCAAACATAACCAACATACTATACGCGCGCAGGCAAAGAGAACAATCAGCACATGTAATAATTACTGACAACTAATAATGCAGGCATACAATGACAGTCCAATACACAGCCTAAGCACAAGAACCACAGTAGGAACTGTTTCCAGGAACAGTGTAATCCCCCCCCCGTCTTTTAGGAACTCCAGAAAAGTATGATAATGATGTCTTATAAGGGAGAGACTAGTCTTCTTCTTCTGCGTTCGTGGGCTGAAACTCCCACGTACACTCGTGGTTTTTTTTGCACGAGTGGAATTTTACTTGTATGACCGTTTTTTACCCCGCCATACGCCGTTTTCGGAGGAAGCATGCTGGGTAGTTTCGTGTTTCTATAACCCCCCGAACTCTGACATGGATGACAGGATCTTTTTCGTGCGCACTTGGTCTTGTGCTTGCGTGTACACACGGGGGATGTTCGGACACCGAGGCGCAAATAACCTAAAAAGGTTCCAAGCGGCGTAAAATTCCTGAGAGTCTGCACACAAAGTTGATTCTGAGAAATAAATCTCTCGCCGAACGTGGGGACGAACTCACGCTGACAGCGGCCAACTGGATACAAATCCAGCGCGCTACCGACTGAGCTACATCCCCGCCCCAGAGACTAGTCTTAAAATGGATGTAAATTAACAGACATTATGCAGGGCTTTTTACAGATCTCATCGTGCCTGTTATTAGATTTTAGTTTCCATTATTTTTTTGTATACATGTAGTTGTTTAGCAAAATCGACAAGCATGGTAAACTCATTATTTGACATGCTTGTTGATGGTCAGAAATGTGTGTGTTAAATGGAGGATGTAAAACATGAAGGCACAGGGTCTTTTGAAAATACATTGTACACTGTATTGTTAGGCCTTTTATTATACAGTGGAACCTCCCTTTTAAGACTTCCTCTCTTTTAAGATCTTACTTTGTCAGATATTCTTTTCATAGTCTGTAAGGCAAAAAAAAAAAAAAAAATAGTCTGTTTACGGTAACCCGACCGACCCTATTTTTTTTTGCGCGACCCTAGACTTTTTTTTGGCATTTGGGGGGGGGGAAAAAAAGCAAAATAACGTAAAAATATGGTTTTTTTGGGGAAAAAAAAAAAAAAATCCCGACCTACCGACCCTATTTTTTTGGCCTATGTTACCGTAAACAGACCTTTTTTCTTTTTTTTTGCCTAAATAATTTACAGAGACTATGAAAAGAAGATCTGACAAAGTAATGTTCAGGTCTTAAAAGAGAGAGTGTCTTAAAGGCGCAGTGCAGCTCACAGCCTTCGTTTTGCCTTTTTGTTGCAGCTGAGTGCATTTACAGTTCAAAAATCCTCCTATGGTAGTATATGTAGTAAAACAAACCCAAAACTACCCAACGACGACATCTGTGAAGCTCGACAATTTCTTGTTCACGCGAGTGCATAAATTAACCTAGTTATTACGTGGTGTTTGGTCGGAGTTCGATTCAACTGAGTGATTCCGGCCTCCATTTTGTTTTACACGAACTTATGATGACGTCTGACATAGTTTGCTTTAGTGACGTATCTTTTTGTGCATGATGTGGTGATCTACCTGATCTAAATTTAGATCCAAAAATAGGCCAAGACCAGCCGGGTCCGAGTACGGAATTAATTCGTAAAAAAAAATCGCAGTTCTTGACTCATTGGGTGCAAGTCAATGAAACTTGGTAGTTCTTCTAACGGATAGCTGCCTGAGGTATGACTAAAAAGCCCCAGGGGCTCCGTGCACCTGGATTTGACAAGTTCAGTACCTTTAAATTAGGGGGTCTTAAAAGGGGGGTTCCACTCATTTTAAAACTCGCTCCTTTTTAAGACCTGATTTTCTCAGATTTGTTGAGGCTTTAAAAGGGGGGTTCCACAGTATTTGAATGTTCATCTTTCTTGGTATTGTTGTTTTGTGTATGTGTTATGTTTTCTCTTTCATCTCTCTTGGTATCATTGTGTTTTTATATTCCGTCACTCTAAAGATGATTATGCACCCGCTAATGTATTATATGTTTTTTGTTGGATTCTGCACACAAGATGCAACATGTTTAGTTGCAAAGCAGGAACGATGTTCAAACACTCCATCATAAATAACATTTCTTTATCTCTTTGCCAGAAATGACAGAGTTTTCAAGCAAGTGCCAGGCTTGAAGCAGAGTGGTTCTGAGACCTGCAGATTGAATGCGGGACAACTTTGCCCACTGGATCTTTTCCAGTTGTACTCTGCTGGACCAGTTACGGAGGATTTTACAAAGCCCCACCTTCCCCTCTGGACTTGTCAATTATTTACTATGACCATCAATGACCGACTGTTTTAAATTAAGACTAGAACTCACCTTTGGACAGTTGATACATTGCATAGCTAGAAAGAGGACTTGTTTCATTTTGTCGTTGGCTGGTCAGTCGGCATCGAAAGAGTGTTTGGCCAGCCCAGTATGACTTGCTAAGTCCTAGTCAGCACAGACCTGGGAACCCATACGATTTGGTCAGATTTTGTACGCATGATTGTCCAGAATAGGATCAGTAAGGTCAGTGAAAAAAAAATACGATAAGAATAATTCCTAGACTACTTTTCCTCACAAGTGATTAACAGTGCGACGGACACGTGTGAAGCATGGATGTTCAAATTTTGTGTGGGGTACGCTCAATTTTTCTGTTAATACAGTATACACCAAGATTGTTTCAGAATACTCCAAGTGCAAAACAGTGTTCCCATGTCTGTCACCAGTGCTTGATCAGCATAGTGAGGTTGTCTTTTAGCATTGCAAGCTCTCATGAGTTTGTACTGATGTTATCACTGCTAAGGAGCCTTGAAAACCCAGACTGCATGTGCAAGCGTAAACAAAATTTGGTTGAGTGTTACGGTGCGTGCTATTTGGATGGATGGTCCCATTTACTCACACGGTCATCTACTGGGAATAATAATTCAATAAATAAGAAAAGTTCCTCGAAAGTGCTGTTTGTTATATCAGTGGTTATATTTGTTTGGGTACTTCATATGTATGTGTTGGTGAGAAAGAGAGTTTTCAATGAAACCAATTATGTACATATTTTTGGTTACAAGAGAGTGCTGTTTGTTGCTTAATGCGGCTTTTTAAAATTTGTGTACATTGTGCATGCGTTGGTTTGAGAGGAAAATTTCAGCCAGGTAAGCAGGGACCGTGAAATATGGATAACTTTTTATACAACCACACTCCGTCTCTCTCACACAATCACTCCCCGCAATAAAAAGAAAAAGAAAAGGCAAAGCAAATGCTTCAGATTTATACCTCAAATTATTTACCGAAATCACTTTTTTCACCAAGTTAGGTCTCAGCTGTTTTGGACAGACCAGGTTTTTGACTTAAAATGTTCAAAATCACGGACATAGCAGCCATCCCTTCTTTCTTCACCTGTCTTTTTGCCCCCCCTCCCCGTTTTAAATCCATGGGATTTCAATTCAACTATTCACTCAAATTTGAAAACGCAAAAGACATAATCTCGAACACCCCTCACACCACAGACATCCTACTCACAAATACATGTACTCCCTTTCACAACCCCACACTCCGACATGTATACCTCTTTCAGACACACACATAAATATCCCTCTCTTACACACACCCCAGCTCACTAACATTACCCTCTTACAATCCCCCCTCCACAAACACTCCTACCTCTCCCACCAACACATACAGAGTGATAAACCCCTGACCTCCCCCCCCCCCCCCCCCCCCCCCTTCCAACCCTAATCACTGTCAAGGCCCACCCCTACCAATATACACACAGAGTGATACCCCCCCCCCCCCCTCCAACAACTCTGTTACTGTGAAGCCCCTCCCCCACCAAACAATTTGTGAAGAAGTGATTTGTTAGCAGCAAGAGAAAGAGCGCCAACAGCATGATCACAATCTGGTCGATGAACGCTCTTTTTCGTTCGCTGCCTCACTCTCTTTGTTTTTCCGCCTTCACTTTCGGGGTCATGTTTCCGTTTCCTTGCCAGGATCTCCTCCTCTGTCTCTCGTTGCCTGATTATGAAGGTTTGCTTCTCGGCCACCTCTTCCCCTCTTTTAAGCTTTCGCTCATCCGTGTTTTTCATCGTCTTGCTTCTCTTGAAGTTTTCTTGGTGGAAGCTTGACTCTCGCTTGATCTGGAAACGCACAAGACATCCTCATTAACATAGCTTACATCTTTACTTTCTAAATCCTGAAATCAGTCTTTGTTGATGTGTTCGACACTTAGATTTAAGTGTATCTTGCCAATTTGTTTTTTAATCCTACCACCTGGGCAGCTACATGGTATCTTCAGAGGTCTGTGCAGGAACAGCTGGACATGACAGTAACAATACCATGGTCTACTCCTGAATGTTGATAAGCTCTTTTCCACAGTTTAGTTCTGTAGTTAAGAAGCAGTCTTGTTCTGATGCTTTATCACCGACACACACACAGACACACTCTCTACCTGTTCCTCTCACACATGACAACGTAGACCGTTGAAACCCCTTTTCAACCACACCCTTTAAGATCTTGCTTTTTCAGCCTTCTGTTCATAACCTTTGTAAAATTAACCTCCATTTAATTTACTTCCTTTTTACATTTAGTCAAGTTATGACTAAATGTTTTAACATAGAGGGGGGAATCGAGACGAGGGTCGTGGTGTATGTGTGCGTGTGTCTGTGTGTGTAGAGCGATTCAGAGTAAACTACTGGACCGATCTTTATGAAATTTGACATGAGAGTTCCTGGGTATGATAACCCCGGATTTTTTTTCTTTTTTTTTCGATAAATGTCTTTGATGACGTCATATCCGGCTTTTTGTAAAAGTTGAGGCGGCACTGTCACACCCTCATTTTTCAATCAAATTGATTGAAATTTTGGCCAAGCAATCTTCGACGAAGGCCGGACTTCGGTATTGCATTTCAGCTTGGTGGCTTAAAAATTAATTGATGACTTTGGTCATTAAAAATCTGAAAATTGTAAAAAAAATTAAAAAAAATTATAAAACGATCCAAATTTACGTTCATCTTATTCTTCATCATTTCCTGATTCCAAAAACATATAAATATGTTATATTTGGATTAAAAACAAGCTCTGAAATTTAAAAATATAAAAATTATGATCAAAATTAAATTTCCGAAATCAATTTAAAAACTTTCATCTAATTCCTTGTCGTTTCCTGATTCCAAAAACATATAGATATGATATGTTTGGATTAAAAACACGCTCAGAAAGTTAAAACGAAGAGATGTGCAGTAAAGCGTGCTATGAAGCACAGAGCAATTACCGCTACCGCGCCAAACAGGCTCGTCACTTTCACTGCCTTTTGCACTAGCGGCGGACTACGTTCAGGTTCATTCTGTGAGTTCCACAGCTTGACTAAATGTAGTAATTTCGCCTAACGCTACTTGTTAAGATTTGAGTTTCTCAGTTTTTTGGAGTTCTTACAAGGGGGAGGGGTCTATTGTTCAAGTGGAAATGTGCAAGCTTACCTGCGAGATTTCAGCTCGCAAACGCTGTTCGTGGACTGCTCGCTCGTAAGCCAGACGCTCATTCAGGTGTGCCCACTGGAACTTGGGCAGGTACTTGATGTTCCAAATGTCTGCCCACCAAGGATTCTTCCGCCTCCCACCAACCTGCAATCAATGAATAACATTCAACGCACATGCAAATAGGGACATACACACAAACACGCTCACAAGGGAGGATGTGAGATGAGAGCAGATAGACAACTATGACACAGAGAACGTAAATCATAAACAAATCTGCTTGCAGTGTCAACAGCAGATAGAAGCAACTGGGATGTGGTCCCTCCATTTCCCATAACATCATAAACAATGAAGGATGATTTTTGAAATATAAATGTGAGAGGACAGCACGTTTCACCCTGCAGTCCAGACTGACGATCTAACAGCGAACGACAAGAAGAAGAAGAAGAAATACAAATGTGAAGGTACCACCACAAGTCAAAAGTTTTAGACCAAAACAGTGAAGAAAGACAGAAGAAAAGACAAAGTAAGATCCCCCACCTTTTTCATTCTTTCAATATTAATATTAGCAAGCACTGCTAATCCAGTTTCGTCTACCTGTGTATTGTTGAGCAAAGCTGCAACTTCTTTGGCGACCTGCTTGTCATGAAACTCCACCCATCCCTCTGTGAAGACCTGCTTGTATTTCTGGAACGGTGCCTTCTCTGAACAAGCACACAAAAAAGAAAATTGATACCAGGGACAAAGCATGCAGAATTAGCTTATAAATTAAATATAAATATTGTACACAAACACAAGGAACCTTCATAATATCGCATACGAGCACACAGCAAAATCGTCCATATCGATCGTGACGAAACGCTTGTACCATCATTTTTTTAAGGTCTTAAAACAGAGGTGTGACCAGGGTTTAACCTGGGAGAAAAAGGCAATGGGACATTTGTCCCCCTCAAACAAATTCCGATGGGACATAGTCGAAGGCAAGAAGCACCAAAGAGGCCTGTACGCGTTTTGAGCAAAGATGCAAAATGGTGCAATTTGAGAATTAGCCGCTATATCGTGTTATCTCTGTATTTGCGTGCGTGTGTGTGTTTAATCCGATGTAAAGTGTACATTTGATGGCGCAGTGGTACGTAATCTCAATGCGCCCTTTGACAAACTGAAGGGAATTGTGATGGGACATTTTCAGATTTAATACGCCAATGGCGCACTAGTAAATGAAACCCTGTGTGACTTATTGACAGTATCACAATGTAACCATTTATTTAAATTTAATGGTTAAAACTTTAGGCCCCCCCCCCCAAAAAATAGGTGTGGTTACGGTAACCCAACCTACCTTATTTTTAGGGGCCGACCCTATAACTTTTTAGTACATATATATATGTAAAAAAAAACCCAAAAAAAACACACAAGAAAACGAGTGCAGAAAACGCAATGAAAGCGAAAGCTCTCGAGTCGCACACTTATTTCCCTGTCAAGTAGGTTTAATTTGTACACATTAGAAAAAAAAGTTTAAAAAAAAAAAGTGATTGCCTATACCTACCTACCCTATTTTTTTTGGCTATGTTACCTTAAAGGCATATGTACTCGATGACTATACACGCTAATTGCTTTACCAACAGCTGGAGACATGCTAAATTAAGTTCCCTGCAAAATATTGTGGTCTAGGACCCCTTAAATGTTGAGATATGTTAATTTTCATTTTGATCTGGATCGTCCTATTTATAGATTTGGCAACACATGTAACGTTGATGCAAGGGAGCTAACACCGCGGCTTTGTTGACATCCTCACTTTTTCAGAGGCTAGAACAAGCTGTAATGCATGTATTATGGTCCGCGCATGGTGACATATCGTCATTATATGGTCTTATGGTGCGTTTGACATCGATTATGGGCAAACTACACTTTGTAAACACGGGAGCGCGTACATATGCCTTTAACCACACCTATTTTTTTTTCCCCCATAGTTTCTTCAACTCATGATGCATCAAAAGAGCTAATTTTTTGTTAAATCTCACTATAGCCATCTTGTCAGCATATTGTACCCCAATTTAGTTACTGCGGCGTGATATATATATATATAACAAACCTTTGGCCTGATTTATGTAATTAGGCGACCTGACTAACTAATCCTCAAAACTGATACCAGTAAGTTCGTCACACGGTAGATTCGTCACCGGTCCCCGGTAATTTCGCCACAGTAACTTCGCCACAGTAGTCCGAGCGCGGCTGTTATGTAATGGTAATACAACCTTGCACCTCCCCCCCCCTCTTCCCCTCTCTCTCTATTGTTTATTCTCTCTCTCTCTCTCTCTCTTGAAAATGTGAATCTTGAATCTCTCCCACAATTCAAACATCTGAAAGCATAAGCTCTAAGCATAAACACCCGCCCACCCTGCCGGTAACTTCGTCACCCGTGACGAATCTACCGTGTGACGAACTTACTGGTAGGGCCTAGCCCTCAAAACTGATACCAAAATATCCTTTATCAAAACACAAGAAAAGTTAGCGAGATGCTTAGAAAAGAAATTTGAATTAATGCACAAGAACTTCCGTGAATTTACAACGCTAAAGTTCAAAAATACCCGGAGTTATATTTACCATCTGGCTGCAGAAAGATGTTTCCAGTTTCTCCATATTTTGCCATCTCTTCTCGAAGACGTTTCACATTCATCGACTGAGGGATGCAACTCAAGTACACGACACCGCGTTTGGTTTTCTTCTTTCCTTTCTCTTTTGACTTGCCCGTTATTTTAGTTTTCTCGTCTCTATTCTTTAACTTTATGTCTCTTTCCTCCACGTTTGTAGTTTTGATTTCCGTTGTTTCCTCCGTCTCCGATTCCTCGAAGTTTGTGTCTTTTTCCTCCACGTTTGTAGTTTTTACTTCCGTTGTTTTCTCCGTCTCCGATTCCTCGAAGTTTGTTGAAGTTTCTTGATGTTCGTCGTCTGAATCCATTTTGTTGTGTGGAGTGGAACCCAAAACAACGTGTTGTGAAAGTACTGTCGTTGGAGTAGTTTCCCTTGAGTTTCCGGCTTTGTGCCAGACTGAGAGCAGAAATGAAACTCAATATCTATAACGCATCTATCAGCCTACTTTTCTTCACACACAGAGAAAAGGGGACACACTTTTTTATATAAATAGCTGTGTATTATAATTACACCTTTTTTTCCCTGCCATATGAGGTCATGACACTTTTGAAATATTTTCTTTGCATGCATTCCTGTTGAAAGACACAAATCAACCCACGTGCCGATGTCTTTTGATAACATATATTCAAATAGAAAAACAACAGTTTAACAGCTTACGCCGTGAAATGTTAATCCGCATTATTAACAACAACATAAGCAAAAGAGAGAACAGAAACAGTCATTTTACCAAATGATGGAGCATTGTGATTATATTATAATAATCGTGCACATGATTTCATCCCGTGATAGCTCAGTTGGTAGAGCGGAGGACTGTAGAGGCAAAGTCGCAAGCGATCCTTAGGTCACTGGTTCGAATCCGGTTCGCGGGATGCTATTTTTTTTCCCGCTCGCCTTTTCTTCCTGCTATTTGTTATGCTCCTATACCAAAGAATATAATTAGATAATTATGTCGTTCATTTTTTGTTGAATGTGATTTTGTTTTATTTCATCAATGTTATCATGAATTAATGACTAAATGTATCTGTTTGTTCGACGATAATTGCCACATTTTGAATCTCAGAATTAAGTGGATGTGGTGTCAAGCAATTTAGTGCCTCGCCTGAACCCAAAAGTAGGTATAACCAACTGTTTTTTTCAAATTAGTCATGCATTGATTTTTGTTAAATCTGCACTCTAAAACTATCTTTTTGAAGTTGACATTCATTCAAATAAAAAGGAATAATGGCCTTTTTAAAAAATAAATTAGATTTTTTTTTTTAAAGAGAGGTAGTGCACCACGAAAAGAGTGTTCGCTCAAAACAGGGACACGCCTTTTTCTAGAAAAAAAAGGTACACTTCATGAAAGAAAGTTGTAAAGAAAGTTTGACACAATGAATGATTCGTGATCAGGAAAACTGTGAAGTGCACCAAATTTCTTTCAATGTGTCTAGTTTTCAAAATGGTTCTTTTTGATATCAGGGGCGGATTAGGACGGGGGGGGGGGGGGGGGGGGGGGGGGGGGGGGGGGTTGGGGGGGGGGGGCCCCCCCCCGGCTGTCAAGAAAAAAAAGAAAAAAATTAATACTAACGTTAAAAGAATAATGAGTGGCTGCTGACACCAGTTGATCATGTTTAAAATCAAGGATAAGCCATAAGTTGTTCATAAAATAGCTAAACCTCTTCAGCTTCTGGGGGGGGGGGGGGGGGCGAAGCCCCCCACACCCCCCCAACGGGGCCTTGCCCATGTACCCCACAAGGGATCAACCCCTAGACCCCAGGTTGTAACCCCCCCCCCCCCTCTGGCTTAACTGCTCCGCCCCTGAATATGATCACAGACGGGCCCTGTGGCGGGGTGGTAAGACGTCGGCCGCTTAATAGGAAGGTCGAGGGTTCGAATCCCGGCCGCGGCCGCCTGGTGGGTTAAGTGTGGAGATTTTTCCGATCTCCCAGGTCAACTTATGTGCAGACCTGCTAGTGGCTTATCCCAAGTGCGCACGGAAAAGATCCTGTAATCCATGTCAGAGTTCGGTGGGTTATAGAAACACGACTCAAAATACCCAGCAAGCTTCCTCCGACTGTCATGCTCTCATTTTTCAACCAAATTGGTTGAAATTTTGGTCAAGTAATCTTCGACGAAGCCCGGACTTTGGTATTGCATTTCAGCTTGAAGGCTTAAAAATTAATTAATGAGTTTGCTCATTAAAGTTGTCATTAAAATCGAATTTTCGCAGACAGATTTAAAATTGATTGCATCGTTTTCTTCATCACATTCTGAATCTAAAAATATATACATATGTCATGTTTACTTTTAAAATGTGATCACAATTAACGAAAATAGATCAATTAATCTTACGATTAAAATAGAAGAAATTGATCCAAAAAAGATTTCATCTTATTCTTTATCATTTCCTGATTCCAAAAACATATAGATATGATAGGTTGTATTCAAAACAAGCTCAGAAAGTTCACAAGAATACAGAAAAGCGCGCTTTCCTGCTTAGCACAATACGCTACCGCGCTAATCTGGCGTGTCAATATCACTACGTTTTGCACGTGGGAGGTAAGCGATTTCCTTCACGCGGGGATTGACGAAGCTGTACTGTCTTGGTGAAAAAATACAGTGCGTTCAGTTTCATCCCGTGAGTTCGACAGCTAATTTCGCCTTACGCGACTTGTTAATACATTTAACGTGGTTTGCTTTCGCTGATGAAGAAGAGATTGATATAAATAAAATGAATTAATATATGAAACTAAAAAAATCAAAAAAATCAACAACAAGATATTAGACGTAGCAGCCAAATTGACACCCGGTCGTTTCAGAAATGTATTATTATAGCACTCAAGGCCATCTGTCCAAGGGAGAAAACCATAGGCGATATCGTTCGCTGTTTGCCATTGATTACCTCCCCTGTTCAGAGTTCGCGACAAATCGCATGGCAATGATCAAAGATCAAGATACTGAAGAGAGATTTTTGGCTCACGTAAGTGTAGCCTATGCGATCGTAATTTTGTCTGTCTGTGCGTGCGTGCGTTTTAGTTTTGGCACTAGCAATCGGTCAGGAAGTGAGCCAAAACTAAAAATTAGTAATTAACAGGTGAAAGTTAGTAATTTTCCCGGAAAAATTAGTCATTTTCCCGGGAAAATTAGTCATTAACACGTGAAAATGGTAATTATCAAGGAAAATTACTAATTTTTCCTTGATAATTACAATTATGAGGTTTTGGCACTAGTAAGCCGTCATACAGGAGACTACAATAGAAAGATTTCCGCCAGTTATCTCTCTTTGAGGTTTTGGGTGCTTAGAGAGTACCGTGCCCCTTGCCGGGGCATAAAACATCGAGGTCACAAGCAGGGTCAAGGGGAAGGTCGCTGGGCGGACAGGAGTTCGTCAGGGGAGTAACATTTAAGGGAAGACACGGCACCTCAATTTTCACTAAAATCATGATTTTTGTGATGTTGTGATTATGCCTGATTTTGACTCATGAACACCCCTTCTAACAGCTCCAAACACTATTTTGCTCTAAAACTGGTGCCAAATGTATGAATTTAGCCAATACAAATGTGTACCGAAGCTTGTTGGCGTTTATTTTGTGCAATATTTGCTAAAATAACCTTTTTTTGACACTTTACAACACCACAATTCGCTCGAGGAATCGCCTCGCGTAGCAGACGAAAGAAAAGCCCGAAGTTTCCCGAACCGTTTCAACGAACTGACGTCACTGCCGGAAACTGCCATAAACGGCTTCGCGCGGTTTTTCCAACGCAGACGACGATACGAAATATTCCAAATAAGGGAGAAGCCTACTACGACTTGAAGATTAACCAATCAGAAAACCGGCATGCTTTTGTATGAATGGCATTCCTACCCACAATGCAACAGTTTCGTTCCGACAATGCAATGCGGTTTCCTCTTGTGGATGATGTCAACAAACACAACAAAGCGAAAGTTGAACATCGAGTGAGCGTAGAAAAAGTTGTTTGCCATCGCTATTTTTGTGTTCTGATAGTGAATTTTGTATCAGACTGACTGTAAAATGCCAAGAGCAAAGGGAGGGAAGAGGAGACTGCAAGCGGTAAAAGCAGCAGCGGTCAAAAAGACGAAGCAAGTCGAGCGATAGGGGACTGTCGAAATGCAGCGACCCGCAGTCGAAGTGTGCGTTTCGAAGAAAACATGAGGCTATGAATGCTGACGAAGATCTTGCCGACGAACGCATGTGTTACAGCTTACTCGACTACCGACTGATCTTACATGTCCCGTATGCAAGGAGACTGGTCTCTCGATAACTGTGAGTGAAGGAGAAAACGCTGGCTTCGCCTCTCAGCTGCTACTGACGTGCGATGGTTGTGGCGATTATGAGAAAAAGATGTCAATTGTCATCACCTCGAATGCAGGACAGTGATAGCAAAAACATTGCTTTTGAAGTAAATCCAATGATGGTACTGTTCAGTCACGAGGTGGGAGGGAGCTACGCTGTTCTAGAGACTTTCAGTGCAGTGGTGGGAATACCAGCCATGCATCTGAAAACCTACCAGCGACATGACAAGAAAGTGACAGGTTGGTGTCTTGCTGTACTCTCTTTATCCAACTTACTTGCTCACTGTGGAAAATAATTTTTTGTAAAAGATGAAAAAATATCCACTGGTTGAGAGTTTATTTACTTCATTGTTTATTTCATGTAAGAACTAAGCTATGTAAACAAACTTGTACAGAGAAAAGTAGAAGTATCTTTATAATAAAAAGACCAAACAATACTGTAATGTAAAGATCTCAGTTTCTGTTCTGTCGTCTGTCTTCTTCTTTGTTCTGTGTTTTGTGCCTGAGGAAAACTCTAGAATGGTCGAAAGTTTGTTACATTTGTCAAACATGTGAGTAAAGTATTTTGGGGTATTTTTATTTTTCGCTCTCTCACGCGCAGTCACCATTGTTCTGCTATCTTTGTTATGTAACCAGTATTAGTATTAATACTTGTAGTAGTAGTAGAATTTCTCTCTAAGTTATAAAAGTGTGTAAACCCTACTTAGGTTTGAAATGAAGAGTAATTGTTGTGCCCCCGCTTTTAGTTTGAACCTGTCGATATATGTACATGTATTTATGGGATGTATTTATGTGTTTCTAGCTGCTGAAGTGGAAGCTGGGTCCGCCATGCTGACGCTGCTTCTGCTGTCAATGCCCGTTGGCGCCAAAAAGGAGTATGCGGGACAGCGTCGTCTGAATGTTCGGGCTGAGGAAGCACGAGATGGCAATGTGTATGGAGGGGGAGAACATTGAACATTACACTACATCAGGATGACCAGGGACAACAGTGATCAGGATGTTGTGTGTGTTCAGTGACTGGAAGAAAGGACATTTTTTCTTCATAAATCACATCAGTGTCTTTTGGTGACTGTATTTCGTACAGGAGTTGTTCTACAAAGCTGTGTACCAGGAGAGGGTCATGACTTTAGAGTTAGATTTAGGAATGTTTCTCTTGCTTCTCGAATGATATAATTATAAGGATATCAACACACTGCAAATTGACCAAAGAGATAATGATAATAAAATCAAGAAGATTGTTAGGTTGGTTAGTGTTTTGTATAAAAGCAAACACAGAAAATGACGTCAAAAATTGCGGGTTTTTTGTGACATGCTTAGCCTACATCTTGTTTTTAGGTATCCGTGTGGCTGCTAATGAAATGCAACCATGAACCCCCCGCCCCCCGATATACATCTTCGTTGTGTTTTGTGCTAATGTTACATATATGCACTTAGCTGTTTTCCCCTACTCATGTTTACAGTGTGCATTTGGAATGTTAAATAACGATTTCCTACATAACATTTGGTTTAAAATTTGGGTTGTTTAATAATTTCTACGTAACATTTGGTTTATAAAACCAACCGTGAACTACGTGAACACGAATATATGCGACTCGGTATTTTATCAGGCACTACTGATGTGTAGTGAATGCGTAAGAATGTGCGCCTTGTCAATTCGATTCGATTTGAATGTGATTTTGCCTTTCGCGGGTCGCCACTAAGCTTCGTTTATATTTTTTCTTGTTACGCTGGATTGTTAAAAATTACATTTGTCACTTAGCAGCGCATGAAACTTGGTGTTTCTTTTGCATGTAATGTTCTTCAACATCGCTGAAAGGTTTTTCCATGAAAACAATTCTGTCAACTTTTTGAACGCAGCAGGCGTGGAGCGTTTTATGAGTCGTTACCAATGAGGGACGAATGTTACGTAGGCAACCTTTCGCGACTCTTCGCTCTAAAAGTGAATATTTTTCCAAACGTTCGACATTTTATTGTTTTATTTTGTGATATACGTGCTCAGTGTCTCTTTTTCAAGTCTTGGGCTATTCTTTGTAGCCTAGTCCTGTTCCAGTTGTAAGAGTTAAGGTAAAAAAAAACTGTTGAGTTTTCATCAAGATTTGAACACACTCGATCGACTAGTTTTTTTCTTTCGGAAAACGATTAATCGAAGAAAATCAGAATGGGAAGCAAATAAAGCTTGTTACTATTATACTATGGCTTTTTGTTATCTGTCTCGTGTGTTTGGACAACATGTAAGGTAAAACATGTGTGATGTTACACACCTTTCCGACCACCCCTCGTACCCAAAAAAAGCATAAACGTATCTTTTGTTTAGCATGGCACCGTGGCATATGTCTATATCTGTCACATAAACCATAAAAACAAGCTATTCATACACTTTCAATTTTCACGATGTATGTCACACTTTTGGTACACAGCTTTATGGAATGACCCACAGGTATACATCATATTTGAAGCAGCAGGACACGTTACAGTAGGATGGGATTACTGATGTGCTGTGGGTGAACTGTTAGGTCCATACCAATCACTCTCCAGTAGTATCTAGCCTAATGGAGACACAAATCTGAAATAAGAAACTGTTCTTTACTTCTTTGCCTGTTTTCTCTGTTATGCGTTTTGTATTGTTGTGACACACTCAAAACCCTAAGGGTTTGCAAGGAATAAAGCTAGAGCCTTGAAAGTCTGCAGTGTGTTTTTTAACATAATTCCCCTCATATTTACGTTTGGATGTGCAATTATGACTAATACTTTTTGTTTTCTGTCAATCTAAAAAAAAAACAATGAAAAATAAAGGTTTCTTTTTTTTTTAAATACTTTGGTACAAGATAACAACGAGTCAAAACGTAAATATATAGATATATAGTTTACTAACAAAATGCAAAAAACAGAATTGATTTATCTGAAACCGTTTTTGAGTTATAAGATTTTTTGTTTTTTGTTCTGTGGCCATCTTGAATCGTTTCCATGGTTACCAAGACCGTTAAACGTGTAACAAGACATGTTTTCTGTATTTCAGCCCAGGCACATTCAAACCCCCTTAAGTAATTCAACACAGTTCATAACGATTTTGATCTAAAATTTGCTAGCCTGTCTGGCCTTAAGTACGAAATGTTTACTCGGAACTCACCTGTCGTGGGGAGTAATTTTCTCGTGTAATGGGGGGGAGTACTTTTTTTTTTGTAAAGGGAGTAATATTTCCGTACGAAATTTTTACTCCGGAGTAAAAATCTCCTGGGAGTAATTTTCTCGTGTTACACCGGCGTTGTGCCTTTGACCTCACCGTCCCACGGACAACCGCGGACAGACTCCCCTTTGGGGCCCTGCACAGGATGAAGTGAACTTTTCTTCTTCCTAAATTCTCTGTGTTGTGGACAGGTGGCGCAAGAAGTTTTGGAACGGGACGTCAGTTTTGATCATTGCTCGACGCGTAAGACTCGCATTCTCACAGCAACTTGACATAACAATGGATAGTCTACTACAGAGAGAGAGAGAGAGAGAGAGAGAGAGAGAGAGAGAGAGAGAGAGAGAGAGAGAGAGAGAGAGAGAGAGAGAGAGAGAGAGATGATGATGATGATGATGATGGAACTTTATTATTTTTCAAGGATATAGGTTTAAGCGACGCCTTTTCTTACAACCGGTCCTTAGAGAGAGAGAGAGAGAGAGAGAGAGAGAGAGAGAGAGAGAGAGAGAGAGAGAGAGAGAGAGAGAGAGAGAGAGAGAGAGAGAGAGAGAGAGAGAGATTATGATGATGATGATGGGAACTTTATTTTTCAAGGATATAGGTTTAAACGACGCCTTTTCTTACAACCGGTCCTGAGAGAGAGAGAGAGAGAGAGAGAGAGAGAGAGAGAGAGAGACAGACAGACAGACAGACAGACAGACAGACAGACAGACGGCAGAGACAGAGAGATCATGATGACTGGTATTTCTAGTCTTCAATCAATCAATCAATCAATCAATCAATCAATCAATCAATATGAGGCTTATATCGCGCGTATTCCGTGGGTACAGTTCCAAGCGCAGGGATTTATTTTAAATTTTTTATTTTTTTATTTTATGCAATTTATATCGCGCACATATTCAAGGCGCAGGAATTTATTTATGCCGTGTGAGATGGAATTTTTTTTTTACACAATACATCACGCATTCACATCGGCCAGCAGATCGCAGCCATTTCGGCGCATATCCTACTTTTCCCGGCCTATTATTCCAAGTCACACGGGTGTTTTGGTGGACATTTTTATCTATGCCTATACAATTTTGCCAGGAAAGACCCTTTTGTCAATCGTGGGATCTTTAACGTGCACACCCCAATGTAGTGTACACGAAGGGACCAAGGTTTTTCGTCTCATAGTCTTCAAGTCATAACACACACACATACACACACACTGACAACAATACACACGCCAACACCCGCCCTCCCCCCCCCCCCCCCCCCCCCCCCGCTTCCCCTCCCGCAAACACGTCACTGTCCTCCGGCACCCACCCACAGAACAAGCAAAACAATCTTGCTTCGAAGTTTATATCAGTGACCATACAGCCATCATCAATATCATTTTCATAACTAACATCTGCATACCGTACACTTGCAGAAAGATACACTTTCACTCGTGCCTGTGCATTATAAAAAATAAAAAAAAATGCACTGTTCAGTAACAGCATGTGCAGTCCACTGTGTAGTGTAGTCTCTGCCGTGGTCTCACTGTATATATCCAGTCGCTTGAACTTTTGACATAGGCCACCAGTTGGTGTTTGCGAGCGGCCAATGACCGATAGAAGAGCTAGAAACTGACCCGGTGTCACGATTTCATCTTTCGCCTGTGTACATATTTCCCCCTCGATAGTTTCCTGGTAAAATTAAGAAGTGAAATTATTTATGGACGAAAAGCATGTCAGTTTCTTGCATGTGAAGTAAATTGGTGGTGAAATGTAATTGATTTCACCCCCAAAATCGATTTATTCGAAAACGTGTACCGAGTGGTTACGTCCCTTGAGTAAGAAGGGAAACATTTTAAGATGAATCAAATTGCTAAGTTAAATTAAAAAAATTGGTTGGACAAATTTGGCCCCATGAATGTAAGGTACACAAGGTCGCTCATCAGTACTATCGAAGGGTGTTTTTTTGTTCAGTTTAGAGTTTATACTGGATCAACGAGGCCGAGAATCGAAATATCACCACGGCGAAAGATGAAAACGTCACACCGGCGATTTGGCATCAGGGAGTGAATTTAGAACAGTGAGACCCCCTTTTAGGACACCCCCTCGCCCCGGTTAAGGCGAAAATACAATATTTAGTCAAGTAGCTGTCGAACTCACAGAATGAAACTGAACGCAATGCCATTTTTCAGCAAGACCGTATACTCGTAGCATCGTCAGTCCACCGCTCATGGCAAAGGCAGTGAAATTGACAAGAAGAGCGGGGTAGTAGTTGCGCTAAGAAGGATAGCACGCTTTTCTGTACCTCTCTTTGTTTTAACTTTCTGAGCGTGTTTTTAATTCAAACATATCATATCTATATGTTTTTGGAATCAGGAACCGACAAGGAATAAGATGAAAGTGTTTTTAAATTGATTTGGACAATTTAATTTTGATAATAATTTTTATATATTTAATTTTCAGAGCTTGTTTTTAATCCAAATATAACATATTTATATGTTTTTGGAATCAGCAAATGATGGAGAATAAGATAAACGTAAATTTGGATCGTTTTAGACATTTTAATTTTTTTTTACAATTTTCAGATTTTTAATGACCAAAGTCATTAATTAATTTTTAAGCCACCAAGCTGAAATGCAATACCGAAGTCCGGGCTTCGTCGAAAATTACTTGACCAAAATTTCAACCAATTTGGTTGAAAAATGAGGGCGTGACAGTGCCGCCTCAACTTTCACGAAAAGCCGGATATGACGTCATCAAAGACATTTATCAAAAAAATGAAAAAAACGTTCGGGGATTTCATACCCAGGAACTCTCATGTCAAATTTCATAAAGATCGGTCCAGTAGTTTAGTCTGAATCGCTCTACACACACACACACACACACACAGACACACACACACACACACACACACACGCACATACACCACGACCCTCGTTTCGATTCCCCCTCGATGTTAAAATATTTAGTCAAAACTTGACTAAATATAAAAAGAAATGAAAATAAATTAAATGAAAAAACAAAAAAACAACAAACAAACAAACAAACAAAGTAAGACATCAAGATAAAACAAGTCGCGTAAGGCGAAAATACAATATTTAGTCAAGTAGCTGCCATTTTTCAGCAAGACCGTATACTCGTAGCATCGTCAGTCCACCGCTCATGGCAAAGGCAGTGAAATTGACAAGAAGAGCGGGGTAGTAGTTGCGCTAAGAAGGATAGCACGCTTTTCTGTACCTCTCTTTGTTATATTTAGTTTTAACTTTCTGAGCGTGTTTTTAATCCAAACATATCATATCTATATGTTTTTGGAATCAGGAACCGACAAGGAATAAGATGAAAGTGTTTTTAAATTGATTTGGACAATTTAATTTTGATAATAATTTTTATATATTTAATTTTCAGAGCTTGTTTTTAATCCGAATATAACATATTTATATGTTTTTGGAATCAGCAAATGATGGAGAATAAGATAAACGTAAATTTGGATCGTTTTATAAAAAAAATTTTTTTTTTACAATTTTCAGATTTTTAATGACCAAAGTCATTATTTAATTTTTAAGCCACCAAGCTGAAATGCAATACCGAAGTCCGGGCTTCGTCGAAGATTACTTGACCAAAATTTCAACCAATTTGGTTGAAAAATGAGGGCGTGACAGTGCCGCCTCAACTTTCACGAAAAGCCGGATATGACGTCATCAAAGACATTTATCAAAAAAATGACTCGGGATTTCATACCCAGAAACTCTCATGTCAAATTTCATAAAGATCGGTCCAGTAGTTTAGTCTGAATCGCTCTACACACAGACACACACACACAGACACACACACACACACACACACACACATACACCACGACCCTCGTTTCGATTCCCCCTCGATGTTAAAATATTTAGTCAAAACTTGACTAAATATAAAAAGAAAACAAAAGAAGACAAAATATATAACCGCTGAGTCAGCATTTTTCTTCAGGCTGACCGAAACCTCACCACCTGGACAAATCATGTATGCATATATCACCCGATGCCTGTTCTGTGTTTTATTTCTTCCTCTAACCCGCGCAGGGCCTCTTGGCTTGAACTTGTTGACCTTACAACGGAGCACATTCAATCTCTCTCCGTGACCCCTGGAATTTGCTGCCACCAGTGGTCGCATCGTCTGATCCACGCTGCGTTGTGACCTCTGCATTAATTAAGTGTTCGGTCTGTATCATGTGCATGCCTGAACATTGACCGTCAGTGTACAGCTTTAGGGGTTGCGTTGCATTTCATCACTTTTGGAGAGCGTGTGTGTGTGTGTGTGTCAGTGTGTGTGTGTACTGCCCCAACTAATGGACACAGGTGAATAAACCATGCAGTCACTGTGGTGAGGTCGGGAGTGGGAGAATAGGTAGGGGAGGGGGAGGAGGGGGGGGGGGGGGAAGGGTGATGAGCTCTGTTATCTTTGGCCATTCTTGACGTATACGTTTGTCTCTGTCTCTGGTTTGGACTTAGTTAGTTCAATCGTCGTGTCAGTTTTTGTGATTTTTAAAAAATTTTGATTGATTCATTCTCAGTTCTTGATGTATTCGGCGTTAGAAAGTGTATAATGAAGAAATATCGAATTTCGTGCTTGTCACGTTGGGTACTGACCCTAAATGCCGCTGAGGATATATATATGCATGGCTTGTATCCGTTTGCATATTTGTTTAATTACTTTGTTAATTCATCACGTATTGTCTTAATATTTTAATACTTAATGCTCCTGCTAAGCAGGATTATATTGTCGAGACATGGTCAGAGTCTCTGACATGGTCTCTTTCGTGTTCGACCGTGACCCATCCTCCTCACTCACTCGCCATCGGTCACCATGTGTTTTCCCCCTCAGGCTCATTTTCAAGATTCGAGAACACATAGGGATGTCAGTAACTGACAACAATTATTGAAGTTCGTTGCTTTAGATATCAGAATCATAGTCGCAACGCGGAACAGCGGGTGAACAAAATGTTAATTTTTATTGGGACGTTCAATATCCATCCGACTACTATTATTGGTTTTCGTCTAGAACTTCTCATTGACTTTTTCAAGGTCGGCAACGAACACGTGACCGTCTGCACAAGGGCCAGGATGCCTCCCCCCCTCCCGCCCCCAACCTCACACGCCACTCACTCGCTCTTGCCACAAGTGTCAGTGACATACCCGATACCTTTCGGCTCGCGCCAAAAACAGTCTAGGAGGCCGAGTGGCAGACGGTTTGAGTGAAACATTAAAATCGCATCGTGTAACAGCGAAACAGCAAGAGGAACTAATGACGTCAGACTCAAGTCTTCTTCACCTTCTTGTTTTTCCCTTAGGCAAAAAAAAAAAAGGTCTGTTTACGGTAACATAGGGTGAAAAAATAGAGTCGGTAGGTCGGCTTTTTTTTCTTTCTTTTTTTTATCCCCTCTCTATGATGTTTCACAGTTCATTTCTTCTCATCAATCCCTGTTTTTGCCCAACATAACTATAAACAGTACTTTGAGCTTACCTCCCTTCTGTCGTCTGCTGTTTGAGCGCAAACAGCTCTATTTTGGATGCGCTTTTTTTTCAGACGATCCAAAAAAAAGATTAGGGTCGGGCCTAAAAACTAGGGTCGGTCGGGTTACCGTAAACAGACCTATTTTTTGTTTGGCCTTATGCTTATTTCTGGTCTCTCGCGACTTTTTCCCACCTTCAGCATTACCACCCCCTCCCTTTTCTGTTTGTTTGTGTATCAGGTTTTTTCTGTTTGTTACCTATCGTTTTTTGAAAGGAGTTAATGTATTTAGTCCGCCATCATGTTAACCTTTGTTATGTACTTACTAGGATTGCTTAAAATAAGCATTGTATGCTTGAGTTAGTAATCTTAAAAGCCATGTATTGTTTTTGTCATAATAAAAATGGAATAAAGTTTTGTTTAAACCAGATTCAAATCCAATTCCAGAGAGCCTGACATTTTCAATGTAACCCCCTAATATTTTGAGCGGGTCTAGCTCGACTTAACTGTGGTCTCAGACTGACACGCCAAAGATATTCTACTCCTTAGCGAAGCAGAAAGAAGATCTTTGGGCACGCTGTTAGGGTCAATACAGTGAGACAGGATAGTATGCATTCTGATAATCATCGCTCCACGGCCATCGCCAGTTGTCTCTCTGACCGGACGCTAAAGTCCAACGCGAATCTATCAAAACAAGAATACAGAGTTATCTCCCATATGTTGTTCGCGAGCAGTGTTCGCGAGACGAAAATGATTGCAGATCGGCCGACTTCGACAGTGATCTCCGTTCTGTTCTTCACAGTTATGATAAAGACATCGTTCTAAGGTCAAAACAAGTCGAAATTTTGGGACTGCTGCCGGAAGGAGACCGTAATATATGGTTGCGCCACTGTAAAAAAATCGTCTGCTCCATCGAGCGCGGAAAACAAACGGTTGATTATCACGTGACACTTTTGCCATATTTAGAGTTGTTTGCACAGTAAATACAGACGCGAAAAATAGCTCGCTTGAAACTGTCTTACAGAACGCTGAAGCTGAATTTGCACTGGTAAAATCTATCGAGTACACCAGTTACACTGAACTTGGCCGAGCTTCCTTCCTCCTCGATTAAACAAATATATATCTCAGACTCACATTGTCCCATTTTATACCACCGGTATTGGTAATGGAGCCAATCAAGCTAGATCTAGAACACCGGTACATTTTACCGGTACATTAATCAGCTTTTGCGTTCCATAGAAGGTGGAGGTAGTTGCTGGGTGCGGATCGAGCAGCAGGCCGGTGTAACGATGTGAGATTGGCCACTCTGTCACCTTTCCCACTCGAAAAATACTCGAGACTGAAATGTTGTTTCCTGGTACAATTAGAGAAGTGAACTTATTTAAGGACGACAAGCATGTCGGTTTCTTGCATGTGAAGAACATTGGTGGTGACATTTTAATAGACTTCACCCCAAAATTCGATTTCTTCGAAAACGTGTACCGAGTGGTTACGTCCCTTGAATGAGAAGGGAAATATTTTAGGATGAATCAAATTTCTAAGTTTAAAATGTGTTGGACAAATTTGACACAATGAGAATGTAAGGTACACAAGGTCGACCGTCAGTGCTATCGAAATGTGTTTTTTTTGGTCCAGTGTGGAGTTTATATAGGATCAACGAGGCCGAGTGGGAAAGGTGACAGAGTGGCCGATCTCACATCGCTACACCGTTCCACTGAAGCCCAGCCGCTCTTTTATTTTTCCGGCGTTTCCGTTTAGACGTATGCACTGACTCGTGTCACTCCTCAGTTGCGATTTTATTTCCCTCAAAGTGGCCTCCGAGACGGTCAGTGTCCTGGACTCATAGTTTATGAGTTCATCCAACCGCGAGCGTGTACCACACTCCCGGCAGTACCAGACCTTGGGCGAATATAGCTCAGTTGGTAGCGCGCTGGATTTGTATTCAGTTGGCCGCTGTCAGCGCGAGTTCGATCCCAGGTTCGGCGGAAATTTATTTCACAGAGTCAACTTTGTGTGCAGACTCTCTTCGGTGTCCGAACCACCCCCCGTGTATACTACATTGGGTGTGCACGTTAAAGATCCCACGATTGACAAAAGGGTCTTTCCTGGCAAAATTGCTAAGGCACAGTTAATAATTGTCTACCATACCCGTGTGACTTGGAATAAGGCCGTGAAAGGTAAATATGCGCCGACATGGCTGCAATCTACTGGCCGTATAAAATTTCATCTCACACGGCATCACTGCAGAGCGCCTAGAACTGTACCCACGGAATATGCGCGATATAAGCCTCATTGATTGATTGATTGATTGAATACCAGCTCAGTGCATTCAAGCGTGTAGAGACTTGTGCAACAGGTCATGGTCTTAGGGTTGGTTCTTTGTTAGTTTGCTTGTCCGGCGATGGACTCAGTGTCCGAGTGTTGTCCGACATCAGTTGCGTCCATTGCGCTCCTTCAATCGACGGACAGACAGACAGACAAACTGATGAGACAGGCATGCAATAGGACATATACATGAATATAGAAACTACCTGAGACAGAGAGAGATGTGGAAGAACTCCAAGCGTGCGACACTTGCGTAACATGATTAATACAAGGAATGTACAGAATGCCAAAAAAACCACTTTGTTTCAATGTTGGTTTGTGTGTTTGTTTATTAGTTTGTTTGCTTGTTTGTTTGTTCACTCCATAAGACAAGAATGGAGACCGAAAACAACAGCCCATTGGTTCAAACAAAATCGGTATGTCTCGTTTTTGGTCACTCAAACTGTCGTACAAATATTTGACTTCGCTTTTCAGTGCACCCGAAGGGCTTCTTGACTAAGCAATACAAATAACAGTAACAGTAACAATGACAATACACACACACACACACACACACACACGCACGCACGCACACACACACACACGCAAGCACGTACGCACGCACGCACGCACGCACCCGTGCACACACACACACACACACACACACACGCACAGGCTCACACACACACACTGAGCCATAACATTCCAAGGCCGCCGCGCTCTTACCAGAATAAGTACGGTACTAATTTTATCGTGCAGAATTTGTGCGGCATTATGGCAGAGGCTTTATAGTGACAAACAGCCGGCCGCCTCGTTCTCGTGAAGGTGAAGCTCAGTTCACTGTGTCAAAAGCGCTCACAATCCATTGGTTGAACAAATCAATGAGGTCATGTTATATGCAAAATACTTGGTTACGTGAAAAGATTGGTTCTTGTCGCTTTGCCTGACCTTGAGTTAATTTCAAGATGTGAGAAAAAGGGGATGAGAGAGTGAAAGAGAGAGACTGAGAGAGAGAGAGGGGGGGAGGGGGGGGGGGGAGTAGTCTGGAAATGAAGCAACAAAAAAAGTACTAATTGTAAAAAAAAGCTGTCGTTTTAAACGACTTTGGCAGGCTTGTGTTAACTTTGTTTAAATGTTGTAACTTTTTATGGAGGACATTTTTGCCATTTTAAAGGTCCTGATGTTATAAAAACAAGTTCAAGCTTAAGAACTTGCGCACGGTGCAATTACAGGTTGATATGCTATTGCTTATATTTGACACGTAGAGGGGGGAATCGAGACGAGGGTGTGGTGTATGTGTGTGTGTGTGTCTGTCTGTCTGTGTGTGTGTGTGTGTGTGTAGAGCGATTCAGAGTAAACTACTGGACCAATCTTTATGAAATTTTACATGAGAGTTCCTGGGAATGATATCCCCGGATCTTTTTTTTCATTTTTTCGATAAATGTCTTTGATGACGTCATATCCGGCTTTTTGTAAAAGTTGAGGCGGCACTGTCACACCCTCATTTTTCAATCAAATTGATTGAAATTTTGGCCAAGCAATCTTCGACAAAGGCCGGACTTCGGTATTGTATTTCAGCTTGGTGGCTTAAAAATTGATTAATGACTTTGGTCATTAAAAATCTGAAAATTGTAAAAAAAATTTGTTTTTATAAATTTACGTTCATCTTATTTTTTATCATGTTCTGATTCCAAAAACATATAAATATGTTATATTTGGATTAAAAACAAGCTCTAAAAACTAAAAATATAAAAATTATGATCAAAATTAAATTTCCGAAATAAATCGATTTAAAAACAATTCCATCTTATTCCTTGTCGGTTCCTGATTCCAAAAACATATAGATATGATATGTTTGGATTAAAAACACGCTCAGAAACTTAAAACGAAGAGAGGTACAGTAAAGCGTGCTATGAAGCACAGCGCAACCGCTACCGCGCCAAACAGGCTCGTCACTTTCACTGCCTTTTGCACTAGCGGCGGACTACGTTCAGTTTCATTCTGTGAGTTCCACAGCTTGACTAAATGTAGTAATTTCGCCTTACGCGACTTGTTACATTTAGTCAAGTTTTGACTAAATGCTTTATCATAGAGGGGGAATCGAGACGAGGGTCGTGGTGTATGTGTGTCTGTGTGTGTGTGCGTATGTGTGTGTAGAGCGATTCAGAGTAAACTACTGGACCGATCTTTATAAAATTTGACATGAGAGTTCCTGGGTATGATATCCCCGGATTTTTTTCCGTTTTTTCGATAAATGTCTTTGATGACGTCATATCCGGCTTTTTGTAAAAGTTGAGGCGGCACTGCCACACCCTCATTTTTCAATCAAATTGATTGAAATTTTGGCCAAGCAATCTTCGACTAAGGCCGGACTTCGGTATTGCATTTCAGCTTGGTGGCTTAAAAATTAATTAATGACTTTGGTCATTAAAAATCTGAAAATTGTAAACAAAAATATTTTTTTTTATAAAACGATCCAAATTTACAGTCATCTTATTTTTCATCATTTTCTGATTCCAAAAAGATATAAATATGTTATATTTGGATCAAAAACAAGCTCTGAAAATTAAAAAAAATTAAAATTATGATCAAAATTAAATTTTCGAAATCAATTTAAAAACACTTTCATCTTATTCCTTGTCGGTTCCTGATTCCAAAAACATATAGATATGATATGTTTGGATTAAAAACACGCTCAGAAAGTAACAAGTCGCGTAAGGCGAAATTACTACATTTAGTCAAGCTGTGGAACTCACAGAATGAAACTGAACGTAGTCCGCCGCTAGTGCAAAAGGCAGTGAAAGTGACGAGCCTGTTTCGCGCGGCAGCGGTTGCGCTGTGCTTCATAGTACGCTTAAAGGCATATGTACTCGATGACTATACACGCTAATTGCTTTACCAACAGCTGGAGACATGCTAAATTAAGTTCCCTGCAAAATATTGTGGTCTAGGACCCCTTCAATGTTGAGATATGTTAATTTTCATTTTGATCTGGATCGTCCTATTTATAGATTTGGCAACACATGTAACGTTGATGCAAGGGAGCTAACACCGCGGCTTTGTTGACATCCTCACTTTTTCAGAGGCTAGAACAAGCTGTAATGCATGTATTATGGTCTGCGCATGATGACATATCGTCATTATATGGTCTTATGGTGCGTTTGACATCGATTATGGGCAAACTACACTTTGTAAACACGGGAGCGCGTACATATGCCTTTAACTGTACCTCTCTTTGTTTTAACTTTCTGAGCGTGTTTTTAATCCAAACATATCATATCTATATGTTTTTGGAATCAGGAACCGACAAGGAATAAGATGAAATAGTTTTTGAATCGATTTCGGAAATTTAATTTTGATCATAATTTTTATATTTTTAATTTTCAGAGATTGTTTTTAATCCAAATATAACATATGTATATGTTTTTGGAATCAGCAAATGACGAAGAATAAGATGAAATTGTTTTTGGATCGTTTAATAAAAAAATAATTTTAATTACAAGTTTCCGACTTTTAATGACCAAACTCACTCATTAATTTTTAAGCCACCAAGCTGAAATGCAATACCAAACCCCGGCCTTTGTCGAAGATTGATTTGCCAAAATTTCAATCAATTTAATTGAAAAATGAGGGTGTGACAGTGCCGCCTCAACTTTTACAAAATGCCGGATATAACGTCATCAAAGGTATTTATCGAAAAAAAGAAAAAAAATTCCGGGGATATCATACCCAGGAACTCTCATGTCAAATTTCATAAAGATCGGTCTAGTAGTTTAGTCTGAATCGCTCTACACACACACACACACAGACAGACACACACACACACACATACACCACGACCCTCGTCTCGATTCCCCCCTCTATGTTAAAACATTTAGTCAAAACTTGACTAAATGTAAAAACGAAGAGAGGTACAGTAAAGCGTGCTATGAAGCACAGCGCAACCGCTACCGCGCCAAACAGGCTCGTCACTTTCACTGCCTTTTGCACTAGCGGCGGACTACGTACAATTTCATTCTGTGAGTTCCACAGCTTGACTAAATGTAGTAATTTCGCCTTACGCGACTTGTTGATACTTCAAACTGGTGAATATAACAGTATTACTTTTTTGACAGTATAAGCCAGTAACAACAACGACAATGAGCATAAATGAGCAGCCCTCGAAGAAGTAAAACTTTCATAACATAAAGACAAATTCCAGATTCAAACATTGCTTTCGAATAACGACAACGCAATATATAATTTCTCCATGTGAGTTAATAAAGTTAATTTGATTTGATTTGATACGCAACATATTGGTGTAACGGAGTGCCGAAACACTACGATCACCTCGGGAGGCGAAGTGCAATCAAACAGGATTGAAAATGTTAGGGCTAATTTCTTAGCCCTATAAAAACTGTTATGCAAACCCGAAGGTTTCCATGAACATACAGACAATCGGAAACCACCAGACCCCATCACAAACAGAATTCCACAACCCACTGGTGTTGACTTAAGGCCAACAACTCGGGTGCAGAGTCTGCTGTGAAAGGAGCGGTAGCCTCCTCTGTCACATTGGCAAGAGTGGTGGTAACTTATTTAGAGAGAAAAAAGATAGAGAGAGAGAGAGAGAGAGAGAGAGAGAGAGAGAGAGAGAGAGGGGGGAGGGAGGGAGAGAGAGAGACTGAGAGAGAGAGAGAAATATAGAGACTGAGAGAGAGAGAGAAAGAGAGAGAGAGAGAGAGAGAGAGAGAGAGATTGGATTGGATTGGATTGAATTGTTTACTCATTTAGGCCATAGCCCCTTATGAGGGGGGTGAACATATATACAATGACATAATGACGTTTGTGTGTGTGTGGCAGAGAGAGAGAGAGAGAGAGAGAGAGAGAGAGAGAGAGAGAGAGAGAGAGAGAGAGAGAGAGAGAGAGAGAGAGAGAGAGAGAGAGATATCCATCATAACAGCAAGTTAGAGACTTTGGAAATCCGTATCCACCCTCCATCTCCTCCACATACATCCCACCAAAGGCCCTTCTTGAGAAAAAACCAGAAATCTCTTAAAAAATTCTCTCTCTCAAAAAACCAACAACAACCTCTGAATAATATTTTGGTCTTGTTAAGTCACATAATAATTCACCACCTCAGGGCAACCAATGGGCTTCGTATAGTGTCGCAAACGGCTTGAAATCACAGGGGCTTTGTCAAGGTTAGATTCGTTTTTAGCCCGATGACATGTTTCTGCATTCAAGGTCAACGAACTCGCAAGCACGAGGCAGCCAATCCTGATTCGCTCCAGACGTGACCAAAATAAATAATTATGAGCCTTGTTGGCTTACTAAGCTTTGCCAATAGGGCGGTTGTGGTTGTCGATATTATACGTTAATTGGATCTGTGATCCAAACATGGCTTTTGGTCAATCGAGATGGAAGTTTATTCCACAAGCCCGTAGGGCGAGTGGAATAAACTGCCATCGAGATTGACCAAAAGGCATGTTTGGATCACAGATCCAATTAACATATATATATATCTCGACATTCACTGGTCTTAGGGTTTTTGTTTTCAAAGAAGAAAGAAACTTGCTTGAACACGGACCACTTCTCCGAGCAAAATCAACAAACCTAATCACTCGCATTCCACCTCAAGGTCTCGGCCAACCAAGACTATGGCATACTCGTAGCAAAGCCGCCGAATGGTACCGTAAACCAAGAATAGTGACGTAAGAGAATAGAATGTTGTCTTTTGATTTGGAACGTGACGTGTTTCAGAACTTCTTCTGGACAACTCGGATGGTCTTCTGCGTAGTGGTTGTAGTGGGGCTCCTATGTTGCAAAATCATTCAAATCATGCAACAAACACCAAATTAAGCAAATATGAAGAGTTTTATGTGCTTAACAAAACCTGATACAGAGCCATCGCGAAAAATAAAAAAATGGGTAGTTTTTAAACAATTTTTCAAAATGGCCGCCAGTGTAAACGGTTGGGTATGTTAGGCATATTTCACTTCATGTGATTAACAGCAAATTTGGCGTAAATGGACATTTGCTTTTGCTTAACAAAACCTGATACAGAGCCACCGTGAAAAAATTAAGAAATCAGTAGTTTTTTTACAATTTTCAAAATGGCCGCCAATAAAAGGGTATTTAGGCATTTTTGATGCTACAAGACATTCTCTTGCAATAGAAACTAACACAAACACATTTTTAAACAAACAATACATGTATTGTTGGTGCAGAGAATGATTGGACGGTGTGGGTGGCAGGGTTGAAGAATTTGTGGATTACCTAAACTGTGCAAAAATAAATATATTGCACCAATTTTCATACCAAAACGAAAACATTCATTCCTGTGCTGTTATATTCAATGTATGCTATTGAGGGCACTCAACTTGGCTAACTGGAACACTTTTAAGATAAAAGGTGGCCTTTACATGGGTTATTTGACCGCCGCCCAAATAAGGGTACCTCCAAAATAAAACTGATAAAAATGTAATGTATCAACTCAAAAGTCGACTAAAATTCATAATCGCTGTATTTCGAAAACGTTGTTTGTTCTCATGTGTTTACACAACTAGCACATTCCGGCAAGTGTCTATACTCAAAAGAAACTTTGGCAGTACTTGAAACAACCATCTGTCATATATACATGCGAAGTCAAAAATATGTGGGATGTAAGCCAACAAACCTGTGGCAGTTTTTAAAATATTATTTCGTGAAGATTTGAAAGTGTACTCAAACGGTTGAACTACGCCTCGTGCGTAGACACACATTCCTGAAAGTTTCAACGCAACCCACTTGGTCATTGCTAAAATACATGGATTTTAGTTGACTTGGGTATCCCTCAAATTTGACACATAAACATATCATCCGTGAGATCGACACATACATCAGTAGGTACAATGGCACAACACTAGAAATATGCAAGATGGCGAAATAAAACAACCTGTTCTGGATGGATAATCAAGTTGACTTTCTCTTCGTATACAACAGTGACCCAGTTGTGCCTCAGGAATTGTCGTCGGCTTTTTAAAAGGTACCCGAAGTTTTTGTCACATCTCTTTGTCACGTCAAGGGTATCCTTATTTTGACGGCGTAAATGATGATGTTAAAAAAAAATGTGCCAGATAGCGAAGATGCGAGCCTTTAATGGCATAGACAGTTTGAATAAAATGACACAGGAATAAAAGTTTGAGTTGGGGTATGAAAATGGGTGCAATACTATTTTTGCACAGTTTAGATGTTGACAGTTTTCACAGGCATGCAAGCACATTTGCAGAGAGCTGTGCTCTGCAGTCCTTCTTAGCAGCATTTGCAGCGTTTTGTTGTACAGCTCTTCTTGCAGGCACACCTCATGAGTTCTCGGCACACGCTGGATACCTCTTGAAAGCTCGTCCAGAATGACTCCCACTTTCCAGCCTTGAACTGCCAGCCCACAGAGTTTGGAAGTCTAATAGGTAGATGGCTCTTCTCAATCTCATGTCCTGCAGCAGCACCTCACTTGTAAGGGGATTATGGTCAATTTGGCAGCTCTTTTTACTGAAGAGGTACCGTCTAGCACTGTTTACACCCAGTACGTTGCTGGTTTTGTCCTACAGATGTACACCAAAAAGCTCTTGTGCTCAGTGGTACTCAGCTTACAAAGAGGAGCAGACAACCTGAAGAAAGTTTGAGTGACGTCTTCAAATGCTTGCCATACTTCCCAAGCCTTCTGATTCCCCAATACCATTGAAGAACGACATAGTGTCACAGCCTGTAAGGCTATGCAAAATGGGCAGACAGGGTGACTTCTCTTGGCCAATGGCTTTGGCAATGTGGCGATACACTTCACGAGCAGAAAAAAACGCAACACAGCTGGAATGAGAAGCAGACTGTCTGGCCTCCTCTACATCCATGGTGCAGGAAATCAGCCTGGGGTACCCTTCACACAAAAGATGAAAAGGGACATTTTTATTTGAATGTGTGACGGGCGCTGTGGCGTGGTGGTAAGACGTCGGCCTCTTAATCGGAAGGTCGAGGGTTCGAATCCCGGCCGCGGCCGCCTGGTGGGTTAAGTGTGGAGATTTTTCCGATCTCCCAGGTCAACTTATGTGCAGACCTGCTAGTGGCTTATCCCCCTTCGTGTGTACACGCAAGCACAAGACCAAGTGCGCACGGAAAAGATCCTGTAATCCATGTCAGAGTTCGGTGGGTTATAGAAACACGAAAATACCCAGCATTCTTCCTCCGAAAGCGGCGTATGGCTGCCTAAATGGCGGGGTAAAAACGGTCATACACGTAAATACGTGGGAGTTTCAGCCCACGAACGAAGAAGAAGAAGAAGATTTGAATGTATTTGAATAATGTTTACTATCTCAGAGAGTCGGTCAAAGCCGGGTTAGCAAGTCTTCACACAACAGACCAAAATGAAAGAAAATTGTATTTCATGAATTCGTATAATTCTTACTGTTTCAGGTTAAAAAACAAACAAACACAGTTTCCAGTGACCCAACTGATTCTGGAATCTTTCTGACCGCTACATTTATTCGCTTCAAACAGTCGCTAACAGAATGTTGACCATAGTGAGGGTTCGTACGTTAAACCCATCAAATTCACAGAGGTCGCTTACAAATGATGTGCAAACATGTTCCAATTAATACAAATAAAAATATCTTACTGTTAAGATGTAGTAGGTAACAAACCTTGATACAGTAGTACTACTACTAGTGAAATCGGCTCCCTTCTGTGGCACCGGAATAAATGCAGAACGCTTGTTCCCAGGAACCGGCATGTGGTGTAACTCTTGTATATATCCTGTAAAAATAAAATTCACACCAATGCACGGTCAACTTCAAATAAGCAAAAGGATGAGAAACAAGCAACAAACCAAAATTGTAAAACTCAAAGAGCGGTACCTCTTCATTTTTCAAAACCACTTATCTCATTTGATTAGCATACACTGTATGCTTTTGTCTGTTACCTACCGTCTTTGAAAGTTTGATCACAACACTGTAAAGACATGGGGAGTGGAGTGTTTTTATCTCCAGCTGGTCATCCTACTATCTGGCCTACCCTCACTCAGTTTTTGACTCTACCCCTCCCCACCTTATGGAAGTCCTTAACGTAGGCAGGACTAATCATTTATCATACCATGAACAATCTCTTTCTCCTCGCCTTTTATTCAAAGTTCGTTTAATCTGTTTAAAATCACCAGCGTGGCGATCATGATTTCCTTACTTGTAATCAACAGATAGATCTAGATCTATCAGCATCACAATCCAGCTGATGAGCTATTGCAAGATTAAACAAAGTCTCTGCATTTCAGCGCTTCACCCGATGAATAACAGACCCCAGGGGAGAATTAAACAGTAAAATGATGTGACATTGGTGAATGGATGCGTATTCTTGAAAACTTACCTTCAGAAACGTTGCTTTCGCTCAAATCAAAACACGCAATGTTGCGGAGGCCGCCATCTTGAATTTTCATGCTGCGGATATATAAAATTCTAAAAACGATCAAATTAAATACCAGAACACAAAAATACCCATAGGAGTATTTATGTCATGCATGTGTTATCAGCAGACAACTTCTGGTGCATGGTAAACCATTGAATTTTACATTTGCTGAGTTGGGAATATTTACTGCTGAGCGCTTTTGGTACGAATTTCGTCTGCTGTAAATGCAGCCTTTTATTCCCTATCAAAGACCAAAAAAAACGATTTCTGAAGTGGCTCTGTATCTGAAATCCCTTAAATAATTATAAGGAACAATATCACAAAGTATGGTGTTTGTTGCAAGATGTGAATGATTTATGAGTGCGTCTGCAACATACGAGCCCCACTATTGGCACGAGATTCTTTTTCTTCTTTGACAGTTCATCCTCCGATACTGTAGCAAAACGTTTAATCTTTTTTTCACTTTCGAGTATGCGGACGACTGAACTTGACCGCTAAAAAGTAGTCCTTTCGGAATCATTACGCCGAGTCTGAACATGAGGTCTGAACATTGTTTTTAGGCAGGATCTAGGTGAAAGCGAGGCTGTTCTTATCTCTGTGTACAGTCGAGAGAGAGAGAAATACATGTCGAGACATAAAGTTTTGTAGGCCTCTGACGTCACATGACTCAAAGAAGGGAAATCCAATCTCCAATCGATACATTATTTTTTTTCTCTCTCTCGTAAACAAACACGTAAACGAATCAACAACTTTTGCTTAAAAACAGGTTTTTTTAAAATCTTTAAGTTGTAGTTGGTGTTTAATGTGTTTGTGCTTTTTTGAAACGGTCATGGAATTGTCAGTAGATTAACTTGCTGTGCAGTTCTATTTGATTTGTTTGTGCGAGAGGCTCTTCATGTCTAAACAGGAGCGTATTTTGCCAATTAAAATCTTGTAGGTGTGTGTGTGTGTCACGGTGTGTGTGTGTGTGTGTTGTGTGTGTGTGTTGTGTGTGTGTGTGTGTGATGTGGTGATTTCTCTCTCTCTCTCTCTCTCTCTCTCTCTCTCTCTCTCTCTCTCTCTCTCTCATCAGCATGCTCTTTTGTAAAAAAAAAAAACACACCAAAAAACACACACAAAACATATAACGATTATAAAGAAAAGGCCAGGCCAAAAATGACCCCACAACTCGCAACAACAACAAACAAAACAAAACAACAAAAGAGACGAATACGGTTCAAAATCTTTCTACCATTGTTTCGCCTGGTGCTATGTGAAACAGGCTGAGGGTTCTCGTAGAGTGCAGGAGGACACGGGCGTTGTTGGGAACTATTTGAGTTCAGCGTGTATTGATCGCCATCACTACCGCTCAACCGCCAGGCAATGCTGATTGTTTCAACGATGGCGGAGACAGGACACTGCATTCACTCATTCATCGCCTTTACTACATTACTACAGGGAATTTAAATATCTTTTATTTTTATTTTTATTTTTTATTTTTATTTTTAATAATTAAGCCTCCTTTGAACTGAGGACTGTTTGTAGATCGGGGGTGCTGTGTGTGGGTGATGGAGGAAGGGTTGTTTGTTGGGGGTGGGGGGGGGGGGGAGTGTGTTGGAGTTCAAAATTGTTTGAGAGGGAGGGTGGGTGGTGTGGGTACTACGTGAACTCAGTTACTAATAAAATTATAATCCTTTTTATGACTATCATTAAATTTGGCTTTAGTCTTTGCTGTTCTTGAATTGCCGTTTTCGAGGGAGTGGCACGGTCAGTTGTGGGGATCGAAGGGAGGAGAAGTGGCGTTAAATGGTGTGGGAGGGGTGAGGTGCTATATTTCTTGAGTGCTTTAAAAACACACACGCAATTTAATTGGATTTCCTTGAACTACCGAGCGTGTTTCAGGGGATGGGGGTAGGATGGGGGGGGGGGGGGGGGAAGAACAATACTGTACTTCAATATGTTCGTCTCCTTTGAACGCAGGCTGCAAAAGTGTGGGACTGTAAGTGGGGGTGGGCTTCGATTTTGCGTGTTCGAGGGGCCCGGGGGGGTGGGGGGGGGGGGGGGGGGGGGGGAGATGGGGGTGGGTGGGGGGGTGGGGGGAAGGCGCTGTTAAAACAATTGAGTACTTCAATATTTTTGCTTCCCTTAAAACTAAAAAGCTGCAAGGGGATAGGGGTGAGGATGGACGTGAGGGCCGATTGAGGATGGGGAGGGTGGGGTTGGTCGAGGGATGAAGAGCTAGCAACCCGGATACAATGACGCTTTTTTGTCAATTTTTTTAAATTGACTTAACGTTGTTTCTAGCCATAGAGAGACTACTAAGGAGGAATTGAGATGGGGGTAGGGGCTGTGTGGCGCGGACGGAGGTTGGGGTAGGCATGCAGCTGCGACCTCAAACACTGTCTTCTTTTTCTTCTTCTTTTTCTTCTTCTTCTGCATTCATGGGCTGCAACTCCCACGTACACTTGTGTTTCTGCACGAATTGTGTTTTTACGAGTATGACCACCCCCCCCTCCCCTCCCCCTCCCCTCCCCCTCCCCCCCCCCCCCTCACCGCCACATATACGCAGAAATACGAATTCTTCATACAACATTCCATTTACGGCAAGGAAAGTTTTGTATGAATAGAGAGAATGATAATAGATTATTTTCTCAAGTCAGACAGATACATTGTACATCATTGCATTGTTATTTCAGCTTCACATTGGTCACTATTGCATTCGTTTTATCACTGCCTCAGGTCGCCGAAACTAAGAATATTTAAAATAAATAATGAACAAATACTGAATGTATAGCTCTTAAGCTAACCACCAAATCAAGGTCATGCTACTCTTTATGAATGTTAGTATACTCTTGATTGCACTTTACTTTCCTGATATCGTATTTTCAATGTATTATTAACATGGTTTACAGCTACCCCCCGCGGGTTCACACCGGTGACACTGTGACGGTTCCCCTACGCTTTGTGTCCGGTGCCCTGACCCTTTGTGTTCGGTTCCCACTCGGTTCCCACACGCCAAAATTCGCGGACAAAACATCCATTTATGGTAGTATTACGCAATGTTGCTCTCTGAGAATGGTCTTGTTAGATCTGTGAGTGTTTACACTACATGCCTAGGTGCTGTTGGATTGAAGGTTTTTGATATTTTAGCCGTTATTAGGTAGAATGCCTTCCACTTTACTGCAAAACTGCATAATTCGTAGCATCGGCAAGAAATATCCTACCAAAAAATGCCTGCTTGGAACTGTCGTTGGTCCAGCAAAAAGTTCAACATGTCTGTAGCAGACAGCCCAAGTTTCAAGATTGTAGGGCCATCCAAACAGCCGTAATAATAAAAACAACAAAAGTAGTCAGTGAAATTGGCTGTGTTCGGTCCCCACACACTTTTGTGACGTAGGCGTGACGGTTCCCATAATTCATTGTGTCGGTCCCCACTTTCTGTGTCGGACCCCACTTTCGACCTAATTTCTCTGTGACGGACCCCACAACCAGCCTATTTTGTGTCGGTCCCCACACCTTCTTGGATTTATGACTTGCCGGTTACTTGTATCATTGTATTCATTGAATCTAATTGTCTCGGAGTTATTTTTCAGCAAAAACCGGCAAGGCAGCACCTTTTGTGATACCAAGTAAGTCAGATGACATCAGTATGTGTGTGTGTGTGTGTGTGTGTGTGTGTGTGTGTGTGTGTGTGTGTGTGTGTGTGTGTATGTGTGAGAGAGAGAGAGAGAGAGAGAGAGAGAGAGAGAGAGAGAGAGAGTGAGAGAGAGAGAGAGAGAGATTGACACCTTTCCAGATCACTCCGGTTATGCGACACTACCGCGAGCGTCACTACCGCGTGTCACACTACGGCGAGTACGACACTACCGCGTGTAACACTACCGCGTGTCACACTACCGCGAGTACGACACTACCGCGAGTATAACACTGCCGCGTGTCACACTACCGCGCGTACCACAACCGCGAGTACCATAACCGTAGAGAGAACGCATGCAAACTTACTTCTTGTGAGTTTGTGTTCTAACGGCTTTGATTGGAAGCAACCCATTCTATATGTATTCTGATAGTGTGTTCTGATCGTTTTGAGTTCTTGGTTAGCATGACAAACATTGAATTAGTGTTCAGAGAACAGACCAGGCCTTTTTGTTTTATATTTCAAGGAAACATTTCAACCTTTGCCTTCAGCCATGGAAGTCATAAAATGACACGCGGTAATGTTATACTCGCGGTAGTGTGACACGCGGTAGTGTTATACTCGCGGTAGTGTCGTACTCGCGGTAGTGTCGTACTCGCGGTAAGTTCTGTTTCCGTACCCGCGACAGCGGCAGCGACAAAAGAAAACGCGCGCAAACGCGTGACGTGTTTCCGTACTTGCGTTTTAAACATGCGGTAAAATCTGTAAACTCACGCGTTGCCGCGCGACAACGCGAAAAAATCGCTCCAGGACCCTTTCAAAAAAATCGCGTCGCTTGCCGCTTGTCGCGCCGCTAACGCGTCGCGCGTGTGGAAACACTCCTGGTCATTTTCTATGTGCTTGATTTTCGTCGCACCGCTGGAAAAACGCTATCGCGGGTACGGAAACACAACTTTAGTGTGAGACGCGGTAGTGGTACTCGCGGTAGTGACGCTCGCGGTAGTGACCAGTACCCGATCACTCCACATAAACGCTGGTTCTGGTTGCATTGTGCCGCTGACATACAGCTAATAGGATTTTTACACCCCCAGTATAGGGGTGTGTATAGGTTTCACTCGATGTGTTTGTGTTCGCAAGTAGATCTCAAGAATGAACGGACCGATCGTCACCAAACTTGGTGAACAGGTTCTATACATTCCTGAGACGGTCCTTACAAAAATTGGGACCAGTCAAACACACGGTTAGGGAGTTATTGGTGGATTAAAATTATACAAGGCCTGGTATAGACGGACACCCCCGTTGGTCAAAGGGAAATAACCATTCTCACTGCCACCAACTGAGAAGGCTATTTCCCTTTGACGGGGGTGTAGTTCCTATCGGAGGAATTTCTTGTTTTAATCCTTTTGTGGTATTGCTGATGATGCTGAACATGTATTTTACTAGTTTACCAATATGTATCTTTGACCCTGATAGCCTACGAAAACGGAGCAATCATGGCCCAACATTGGCCCAATGCTGAATTTATTGGCGCGGTGTTGAGCCTTAGTCGGGCCGTTGTCGTAGGCTGTCAGGGTTTATGTAGCCTTGTTCCATTGTATTCTGACTGTCATAAAGTAATAAAGTAGATGTGTACTGCCGGGCAGTACATACCCCAAGCGAAGTCGTCCATCTGTGTGTACATGATTCTCTCTCTCTCTCTCTCTCTCTCTCTCTCTCTCTCTCTCTCTCTCTCTCTCTCTCTGTCTTAAAATGTGTCATCGATGACGTGTTTTCATACTTGCTAATGCGGCAGGCTAATCATGACGTCAAATTGAAACTTCTTGAAGTCTCTCAGAAAGGGACATGAAAACCATGTGGGGGTTACTAGTTTGGGCTGAAAAAAAACCCAACTCCACCTAAAATTCAAGCGCCTATGGGGCTGAATTATGCAGCATAAATTGTGAAACATCAGGATATCTCACACTTTCAATTCTGCCATCATGTCAAATCTGACAACAAACCTACCCACAAAATGTCATAAATATCGGTGTAGAATTGAGACTTAACGGTTTTTAACTGCCAAAAATAAGTTTTTTTGACTGGAATAGTTTGTCTTGAAATTCAGTTTGGGACAACGGACCCACCCACTAAATTTCATAAAGATAGGTGAAAATTTAAATGTAACGGTTTTTAACTGCCAAAATTATGTTTTTCTTCTGGAAAAGTATGGAGTGAAAATCAGTTGGGGACAACGAACCTACCCACAAAATTTCATAAATATCGATGAAGAATTGAGATTTAACGGTTTTTAACTGCCAAAAATAAGGTTTTTTGTCTGGAAAAGTATGTCTTAAAATTCAGTTTGGGACAACGGACCCACCCACTAAATTTCATAAAGATAGGTGAAGAATTGAAATTTAACGTTTTTTAACTGCCAAAATTATGTCTTTCTTCTGGAAAAGTATAGAGTGAAAATCAGTTGGGGACAACGAACCTACCCACAAAATTTCATAAATATCGATGAAGAATTGAAATTTAACGGTTTTTAACTGCCAAAATTATGTTTTTCTTCTGGAAAAGTATGGAGTGAAAATCAGTTGGGGACAACGAACCTACCCACAAAATTTCATAAATATCGATGAAGAATTGAGATTTAACGGTTTTTAACTGCCAAAAATAAGGTTTTTTGTCTGGAAAAGTATGTCTTAAAATTCAGTTTGGGACAACGGACCCACCCACTAAATTTCATAAAGATAGGTGAAGAATTGAAATTTAACGTTTTTTAACTGCCAAAATTATGTCTTTCTTCTGGAAAAGTATAGAGTGAAAATCAGTTGGGGACAACGAACCTACCCACAAAATTTCATAAATATCGATGAAGAATTGAAATTTAACGGTTTTTAACTGCCAAAATTATGTTTTTCTTCTGGAAAAGTATGGAGTGAAAATAAGTTGGGGACAACAAACCTACCTTTAAAATTTCATAAGAATCAGTGAAGAAATAGGATTTAACGATTTTTTAACGGCCTTTAAATCATTGGTGATGTCATCATAACCCAGTCGTTGTAGTTGTCGTCGTAGTTGTTGGTGTTGTTGTTGTCATGTTCGTTGTCGTGATTGTTGTTGTTCTCGTGTTGTTGTTTTTGTTGTTGTTGTTGTTGTTGTTGTTGTTGTTGTTGTCGTCGTCGTCGTCGATGTCATTTGTTGTTGTTGTTGTTATCGTCGTCGTCGTCGTCATCGTCGTCGTTGTCAGAGGTTATTTCTAAAGATTTCATTGATAGTCTTTGTTCTCGTCACCAAGACTTGCTAAGAACAAGCTTGGAACAGCAAGAGTTCCAAGAACAAGATTAGAACAACTCATTACATCATTACCAGTACGTCATTTGTATTTAGAACACACTTTAGAAAAAAACCTCTTCAGCTACAAACCAGTCACCCTCACATGTCGGAGGTGTTTGTCTAAACCACTTACTGAAATGTTTTGAGGTTTAATGACCATACACATGTTGAACCGGTGAGTGTCTTCCGCTGCTTAATTCGCAAATAACTATTTTATTAAAGTCCGCTTGAAACGCTCAAAGATGAAATTCCATGTTAAAAAGTGACAAAAGTTTCACATTTTCCCGTTGTAACAGCTTCCGATGATATTATATGAAAATTCTGATCCTCTGAGAGGATTCCCCGAAACAAAATCAGTTTGTACGCCTAATTTTAATAGAATTGTCCAAACAGTGTCGAGAATATTGTGCTAAAAGATGAATTCTAGAACAATGTTCACAGACAGACACCACTTGGCAAAAAAAATTTCAGTGCTGGGAGATGAAAAAAAAAACTACCTCGCTACGCGCGGGCTCCGCCCGCGCTCCGCTTGGATTAATTTTAAGAGAAAGCAGTCATGAACACAAGGAGCTGGGAAAAGTTGCCTCTTACAACAAGCGTGGATAAAGACACATACTTGACACAGGCAAGTACTCTTTTTTTTTTTCAATCACCACTAGAAGTCCCTGGGCAGCATTTTGCTCTGAAAACTGAATCTCACATACGACAGGTGGATCAATTATTTTAAAAATGTGCCAAATTGCATATCTCCAAGGCCTTAAGACTAAGAGTAGATATTGGGAAGGCCAGTTCAAGAAGGTGTGGGTGGATCAACACATAATTTGCTGGTATACTGGGAACCGTCCCAGAGATAAATAATGTTATATATTATTTGTGGCATAAACTAATAAAGTTAGTCTCTCTCTCTCTCTCTCTCTCTCTCTCTCTCTCTCTCTCTCTCTCTCTCTCTCTCTCTCTCTCTCTCTCTCTCTCTCTCTCACACACACATACACACACATACTGATGTCATCTGACTTACTTGGTATCACAAAAGGTGCTGCCTTGCCGGTTTTTGCTGAAAAATAACTCCGAGACAATTAGATTCAATGAATACAATGATACAAGTAACCGGCAAGTCATAAATCCAAGAAGGTGTGGGGACCGACACAAAATAGGCTGGTTGTGGGGTCCGTCACAGAGAAATTAGGTCGAAAGTGGGGTCCGACACAGAAAGTGGGGACCGACACAATGAATTATGGGAACCGTCACGCCTACGTCACAAAAGTGTGTGGGGACCGAACACAGCCAATTTCACTGACTACTTTTGTTGTTTTTATTATTACGGCTGTTTGGATGGCCCTACAATCTTGAAACTTGGGCTGTCTGCTACAGACATGTTGAACTTTTTGCTGGACCAACGACAGTTCCAAGCAGGCATTTTTTGGTAGGATATTTCTTGCCGATGCTACGAATTATGCAGTTTTGCAGTAAAGTGGAAGGCATTCTACCTAATAACGGCTAAAATATCAAAAACCTTCAATCCAACAGCACCTAGGCATGTAGTGTAAACACTCACAGATCTAACAAGACCATTCTCAGAGAGCAACATTGCGTAATACTACCATAAATGGATGTTTTGTCCGCGAATTTTGGCGTGTGGGAACCGAGTGGGAACCGAACACAAAGGGTCAGGGCACCGGACACAAAGCGTAGGGGAACCGTCACAGTGTCACCGGTGTGGGGTTAGGGGGAAGAATTTACCCGATGCTCCCCAGCATGTCGTAAGAGGCGACTAACGGATTCTGTTTCTCCTTTTTACCCTTGTTAAGTGTTTCTTGTATAGAATATAGTCAATGTTTGTAAAGATTTTAGTCAAGCAGTATGTAAGAAATGTTAAGTCCTTTGCACTGGAAACTTGCATTCTCCCAGTAAGGTAATATTACCAGCTATTGTGTTTTCAGCGTAGCAATAGGGCCCGATATTTAGACGAGACAAGTATAATGCCGACGAGTCGAAGACGAGTCGCATTATACTTGTTCGAGTCTAAATATCGGACCCTATTGCTTCGATGAAAACACAATAGCGATTATATAGCTATTCTGACATAAAATTCTGTGTTAAAATCATGTTTTTGTCAGCAACAAGTACCAGAATGGTCCATGTCGTTGAGTGCAGACGACGGTTCCCTTTCCGCATGAAGCCACGGAAATAACCGAACATTGAAAAACCCACGGACATGTATTACGGAGAAAACTCGAGATAACCGGATGTTTAGCATTACGTCAATATGCTAGGAATCATATGACGTCATAACGTATCATGCTTGCCTACGTATATTGTATGTTCGAAAGTCTGACTTCTGTTGGGAATTCGCGTGGTGAAGACTGCGGTAAATCTGCAGATGATAAGAGAACAAGGATTGTCTCAGAAGAAACGACTAAATGTTTCAGACCAGTAACTTCATTTCAACATTGCACTATATACAATGGACGTTCTCTGTGACAGGAGAGTTTGCTGATTTTGTGTTAAACATTGGAGAGATCTTCTGCTAGAATCAGAGATAGGTCGCTTCAGATTGCAGCTTCTGGAAATTTGCTATCGACATTTGTAAAGCTGAAAAACATTCCCGAGAAGAATTTCAAGTTTGTAAAGCTGAAAAACATTCCCGAGAAGAATTTCAAGTTGTCAGTGTATGCTGTTGTCGATAGAAACATCGCCGCGTGGTACAGATGTGTAAACCGGAACCATGCGTCGGCCATTTTACTCAATATGCTTTTGGATGCCATTTTACTCAATATGCTTTTGGATATTGAGTAAAATGGCCGACTTCGGCAGCAATATGCTTTGATGATAGGAAGAGACCATCCAATCACAGCCCCCAAATTCCCCCACGTGTTCATCAGAATAGCTTTCCAGTCTGATATACATGTACCAGAAAAAAGTGTGATCCTAACAATAACATGAATACTTAATTCAATATGTGCAGGAGCTACTTCGGCAGACCCATATGGCTAGTATCACAATGCAGGGAAGGTGAGTTCATTGATTTATGCTTTTTCCACCTTTTCTGTGTTTGATGTCAGCCGTGATTACCCAATGAGAACTTCAAAACATGTTGCTGACTTACGAAAACCCAACCATGACATCTGATGTAGTTGTGTAGCCCATCTAGAGGATAGAACATCTAATTTCGTGATAGCATAGCAATGTTGTGTACCTGACTAAATCTCTGCACATCACAGTGAAGTCTTACTTTATGATCATATGATTCAATACCCCCCCTCCCCCCGACTAAACAACGAAGAGCAGGCACTACACACTCACATAACTACCAACTCCACAATGTCATTTCAGAATCAAGCAATCAGGAGAATGAAAGGATTCACCAGTGCTCCGCCACTCGGTTGGATAGCCATCACTAGGCACAACAAAATCCATTATTGAGGGTTTCTTGGTCGTTTCTGAAGCTAGGGCTTGGAAGCTTCACATACAAATATTCCTAAGAAAAATCCTTGTCCTTGAGTAAGATTCCCAGTGAATGGGGCCGAAAACAACAAAAATGAATACTATTTTTTTTTAAATCAAAACATTGTTAAATTTGTTATCTTACTCATTGTGAAAGTCTGACCAAATCTGCGACATTGAGGCAAACAAGTTGGGGTGGGCCTTTAACTAAATACTCTGAAACCAGCAGCTGCTTTAAGTAATTGTATGTGTGTTGTCATTATGTACTGCTTGCACTAAATGCATTTTCTTTATCTCCTCAGAATCGAGCCACCCAGAGAAAGACCATTGACATGCAGGGCGCATAGTAAAACATATATGATTATGGCGTGCAAGTCGGTCGACAGGTGCCAGCCATTATCATCATAACAAGCGATGCAGATCATAGTTCCTTATGTTTTATGTTGTGCACAAGTCCCTAGATCTGCTTTAATTTGAATGTAGAATTTCATTATCAGATAATTTGAAACATTTTGTTTAATTAAATTGTAAATACGTCCAAGTCAATTTGCAGCATTTTTTCTTTATTGTTCTTCTATATACCCTTAAAACTAACACATAGTAAAAACAAGAAATGTTTGTTCAAGGGAGATCATCTAAAGCTTTTTTTTTTAAATCTGTAAAATTGCATAGTGACATCCTCCAAAAATAAAATGTCTTAAGAATAAAGGTATCTACACGGGTTGTCTACCTATTTCTTGATAGCTTTGCTTTTAAGTATAACTTTTTTTCTCAGAATATTTTTTTTAATAAGTTTTATTCAAGGGAGGCAATAAAACATATTTACAAAAATGTGTCCAATTGTGGGCTTACAAATATAAACATTTCTTGTAGCCCCAAGAAGTGTGTTTTGTCTTGTAACTATTGTGATTTGAGAGCTTTAGCACTGAATGCTTTGCATCCTAGTGTGAATAGCATTGTAAAGCTTGCCTCTTGCTAATTTAGTGCAGTAGAATAGAAAGCAGCCTACTCCACAATCTTCTTTCATATTCTGTGCATACTCCTTGACAAGAGAACCACGAGATTTGTTTTTATTCCGATGTTGCCTTTTCTATTCAATTAAATACTTAAATCCTACGTGCAACACAAACCTTTTTTGTGTTGGTTTGTTTGTTTATTTTTATATTTTGTAAGTATAGACCGTACTAGAGACCAGTCTTTCACCACCGTATGATTGATCTGGAAATCTCCGCTAAGCAGTTCAATAACATAATTAGTACATGGCTAAAGCATTTTTGCTACTCCACTCAAAATATGTCTAACTACGCACTCGTACTCTCTCCCTAACATAACACTTGTTCATGCAAAATTGTTTGCGGATTAGTAAAATTTGCGTGAAATATTGAATTGCGAATTTTTTTTAATTTTTGTTGTTGAAAATTACGTAATCTTCAAAATAGATGAGTGTTTACTGAAGCGATAAACTATTTATACAAGTTAATAAGAATGGTTTGTAAGATCAAATACAAACCAGCAATACAACTGCTGTCGATAGATTACCCCCCTTGACTTCTCTGTCTGTTGGGTCAAACTACGCCAGACATTCCTCTTCTAGTGGCTCCATAGCATGAGATACAGGCTCCGAGGCAGAAACTGCTTCGTTCTGAACTTGAATACATCGGTTCCTCTCAGTTACATAGTCTTTTAATTCCTTCTGTCGTTTCAATGCAACAGGTAATCAAGCCTGTGAGTGTTGCATACTGTATCAAGTTCTGGTGTATTAGCGATCGAAAAGTTTACGAGGTAGTTGCAGAATCGATGTTTGTACGTACCTTTCTGGTCAGTTATCAGAGATAAAAATTGAAAACAAATGACATGTATGCAACATAAGAGGCTAAAATGCTAAGAAACTTGATGCCTCATCTGTCTCGGTTGCTAGTCTTCATCGTTCATAGCATATAGCAATACCATTTGTTGTGTAGAATCAATATGTTATTTTTTCTGAAATAAAATATTCACGAAGAGGGTTCGATTCTGATCGAGTGAATATATGTGTCAAAAGCTGAATAAAACAATGCGTTTGTCTTTGACTGGTGAAGTAGAGCTGAAGCTTTTTGTGCTGGATGTAAGCTTAGTTGGTTTTATCACACACACACACACACACACAACCCTGATGTTTGTCAAAAATGTTGCATGTTCCTGCTTCACAAATGCCTGCACAAAAGCACACGGATGTACACGTACCTACCTACATACCCGTGCAAACAATCTACCACTGCAACACCACAGCCCCACACATTTATCCAAAAGTTGTCTGAATATCAATACTGGCAATCTTGGTATTGAACGGGGAACTCTACTTTCATGGCGTATGTGGTCTAGGTCTCATTTTATACATGCTAAACCACCCTTACAAAATAAAAAGCCACATCGTGTATGAGCTAATCGACTAAGCAAAAACCAGACACGCGAACAAACAAAAAACGAATACTTTGATTTTCAACAAACTTAATAACAGATTTAAGTAAATAATTATGCCATGCAAGGAACATTTCTATTGAATTCGGTCGATGCTTAGATCTAGAAAAACACCAGCTCACTTTATGGGGATTTGAATAGTGCTGTTTCATGAGTTCCAGATCTAGACTGACAAGGTAGTAGAACATTTATTTTTAGCTTGTAAAATTGAACTTGCCCTGCAGTCACCTTAAGTCGAACTGCTTTCCCTGCCACCGGGTGCAGCAGTTTGGCGGGGGGAGGGCCATAGAGTCGGCAAACTGGGAGTGGAACTTGACGAAATGTCACCTAGGGCCTAGTACGATAGCTTCTCTTCGGATTGACGTACAAACAGCGTCAGGGCCGCTTCAAACTTACATACGGATTACGATTCCTATCCCCAGTTTCTCATGTTGGTAACCACTGGCTATTTGTCAGATGTGTCATTCTCCCACATTTGAACGATGCTGTAGTGCGAGCCGGTCAAAATGCCCTTTAGTTGTCAAACCACGTTCTCTTTTTCCGCACAAACTGTTTTGCGTTCCGGACCGGAACACACTGAGGAGATGATCATTGACTATTTCTGATTGGACAATGATGCCAACGCCCACATGACCCTAGCTACAATGTCAAGGTCGGAAAGTCGTGAATTGCTACGCTGAAAACACAATAGCTGGTAATATTGTACTACGTTGCAAGCCCCTGGAGCAATTTTTACACCCCCGGTATAGGGGTGTGTATAGGTTTCGCTCGATGTGTTTGTTTGGGTGTTTGTTTGGGTGTTTGTGTGTTTGTGTGTTTGTGTTCGCATATAGATCTCAAGAATGAACGGACCGATCGTCACCAAACTTGGTGAACAGGTTCTATACATTCCTGAGACGGTCCTTACAAAAATGGGACCAGTCAAACACACGGTTAGGGAGTTATTGGTGGATTAAAATTATACAAGGACTTATACAGGGACATCTTCATGGTCAAAGGGAAATAACCATTCTCACTCAGTCACTGCCACCAACTGAGAAGGTTATTTCCCTTTGACGGGGGTGTTTTTCCTACCTCATAGGAATTTCTTGTTTGATTAGTGCTTTTGTGAACAAGAAACAAGTGGCTCTATCCCATTTCCCCCCCCCCCCCCCCCCCCTTTCCCAGTCGCGATATAACCTTCGTGGTTGAAAACGACGTTAAACACCAAATAAAGAAAGAAAGAAAGAAAGAAAGAAAGGTTTACAGCTTGGGGAAACCGGCTTATAACTTTGTACGCATGCACTTTAGAGGGATGTACTATTTCTAACGTTGAAATTCGTGTGAAATGTAATTATCAATTATTGAAGGCGTATACTTATCGTCGTCATCGAGAAAGTAATGGTATTTACATCTTTATCAAGGTAGAACTAATGACCTGCACTAATTTTACCTCGGTGCGGACTTGCTTACTAATCAATTGTCTTCTTGGCGGCACACTTTCCCTGGACCTTCCCCACACTTGAGTTAAGTTGAGGGATTGCCAAAAGAGAGTCTTGAACTATAATTCAGCAGGGCTGCGCATGCGCAGTTCAAACATTTCTGAACCTTCAACGTCGAACAAATGACGTCATCTTTGTCTCGTTTTCGTACACAGTATTCGTTCGTTTCCCCCGAAACCTCAATATTGCTTGAATGTAACTACGACTTGTAAACAAGATTGTAAATCATGTTATTTTCAAAGTTGAAAGTGAGTCCTCGTTCGCTGTCACGAGATCAAAGCAAAGCAGGTACTCTTTGGTATGATTTAGCACGGGCGTGTGTGTACGGGTGACATTTACCATCACTGATAATTATTCATGATGTCTGGTGAGTGATTGGCTGGGAGAGAGTCACGTGGCTGATCGTGACGAATGGACCAGAAGGGACGACTTCAGTTTGATTTGTACGCGGGTAAAACAAAACTGGAAAATGCTTGGTGCATTAATGCAAGACCCACTCACAAACACTCTCAAATTCATTGGCACTCTTTCCTAACCCATCGGGCGGGCACACACGCACGCACGTACGAACGCACACACACACACGCGCACAAGCACCTGCGCACGCACGCACGCACGCACGCACGCAAGAGCACGCAAGAGCACACACCCTCCCCCCCACAGACATATACATACACACATACACACACACACACACACACTTACTCACGCACCCCCCCCCCCCCCCACACACACACATACACGCACGCAAGTTATAAGTTTCACTATCTGTTTTCTCACTTTTTTCTTTTCTCTCCATAAAGCAACGTCGTGGAATACTCATCCATCCCACTCCTGTTTCAAGCAAGTCGTCCTACTTTCCTCGCCTTAGACATTTCTTCTCTCCTTTTTAAAACCGTCGTTTCTGTGGTGATGTTGGGGGTCGAAGATGGGGTTGGGGTGGTGGTCTGGTTATCTATTCCCAGCAGAAAGTAAAGCCTGGTGTTAAATGGGAAAAACTCGACTTTGCGAAGTCTGCTTCACGAAGCTCACAGCACGACTTGATGCTTTTGCGCTGATTGTTCGGTAAAACGACTTCGAGAAGTCCACTTCTGCCTCCTTTGAGGGCAGCCTTCCGCCATGCACTGTTTGTTTGTTCGTTCATGGGCTGAAACTCCCACGGCTTTTACGTGTATGACCGTTTTTACCTCGCCATTTAGGCAGCCATACGCCGCTTTCGGAGGAAGCATGCTGGGTATTTTCGTGTTTCTATAACCCACCGAACTCTGACATGGATTACAGGATCTTTTTCGTGCGCACTTGGTCTTGTGCTTGCGTGTACACACGGGGGTGTTCGGACACCGGGGAGAGTCTGCACACAAAATTGACTCTGAGAAATAAATCTCTCGCCGAACGTGGGGACGAACTCACGCTGACAGCGGCCAACTGGATACAAATCCAGCGCGCTACCGACTGAGCTACATCCCCGCCCCTCGCCATGCACTGATGTGCTTTCGACTTTCGACATCTTTATGTAAAGGTCGAATTCAACGCTTACTCAGCTTTGTTCTTTTATATATCTCATCTCATATTAAATTGTGTCTATGTCTATCCAGTACTTAATTTACAGAGCCCATTCTAACTCGACGTAACCTACTAATCAATGTTCCTTTTGTGTGTGACAGGGGAGGCTACCGCTCCTTTCACAACAGACTCTGCACCCGAGTTGTTGGCCTTTAAGTCAACACCGGTGGATTTCGTAGTGTTTCGGCACTCGGTTACATCTGGCGCTTGCGAGCAGGGATGGGACTCGGCATGATATGTTCAGGTAATGGCATAATATGACCACTGAACATTTTCGTGCTGTTCCCATTCTGCGAACTTGGGATGGACAACAAATATCATACTTAAAGGTGAGCATTCGTCTCAACATCATGCTCAACACTTACATTTTGACATTTAAAGTGACAACCCCTTCTCTCTTCAAAGCTGAACACGCTTTCTTTCCGCCTTACTTCTTTTACCTAGTTCAAAACATCTTAGAATTGCCTTTCTTCTCGAGGAGAACATCTTGTAAATCACAGTAGATCCACGGGTCAACTTTATGACTTTACGGTATCCATGTCCCACTTCCGTGTCACCACTGTGGCACGTAAAAGACCTCGGTCATTCTGCCGTAAATACAGGTGGCTGATTACACCTGAACACGCACACACCAGGGTAGGCTATAGCGCGACTTTTGTGGCTGCTAGCTTTCCACCGGGAGGAAGTAAACCACATTTCCCAGCACTGGGATAATACTATAGAATGAAATGAAATGAAAATCCGTCTTATATTTAACCGGGGACACAACCATCTTTCCACTGTGGCACGCTCCAAAATTCAACAGTATTTGCAGATTCCTGTTCAGAGTGGACACATATTGCGCCGAAACAATTGGGCAATTTGACAAAGGTTCCCTTTATGAAATAATTAACGTTGCAAAAATGTCGACGCTTTAAAGGCACACCTCTTCTCGTTTAAACAGTTCCGTTTACCATCTCAAATCCGGCGTGACTTGTACGTACCTGGGATAAGACCATCGCTCGACTTTGTCACATACACAAAATCAACACCCTGACGGCATGTCGTGGTAAGTTTGAATTTTTGTGTATTCATTATTTTCTTAAAAAGTCAAGAAAGACTTTTACTTAATCAATTCATCACCAAAATTGGGGCGGGGATGTAGCTCAGACGGTAGCGCGCTGGATTTGTATCCAGTTGGCCGCTGTCAGCGTGAGTTCGTCCCCACGTTCGGCGAGAGATTTATTTCTCAGAGTCAACTTTGTGTGCAGACTCTCCTCGGTGTCCGAACACCCCCGTGTGTACACGCAAGCACAAGACCAAGTGCGCACGAAAAAGATCCTGTAATCCATGTCAGAGTTCGGTGGGTTATAGAAACACGAAAATACCCAGCATGCTTCCTCCGAAAACGGCGTATGGCTGCCTAAATGGCGGGGTAAAAAACGGTCATACACGTAAAATTCCACGGCGTGCAAAAAACACGAGTGTACGTGGGAGTTTCAGCCCACGAACGCAAAAAAAAAAAAAAAAAAAAAAAAAAATCACCAAAACGACCCCACTGTGCACAGACCCCAACCAGGCTGATCATTTTTGGTACGTGACCAAGTGGAGGGATATGGTCGTATCCGACGTTTAAGGCCTAGCCAGATCTAAGATGGTACTCCGAATCGTTTACACTCAACTTAAAATTAATTATTAAAAGTCCTACGGTTTTAAGCCATTCAGGACTTGAGTGTTTGTCCGCTTTAAAAAAAAAAAATTAAAAAATAAAAAGCACTGTGCCTTTAATACCCCCCCTCCTCCTCCTCCTCCTCCTCCTCCTCCTCCTCCTCCTATTTCTCTTCCTCGTCAGTATTTCTTCATTCTGTTCATCAAGATGTCATCCGGCGTGTCATTGACCTGGTTGCCCTTGACCCTCAAAACTACCAGACGCGACCCCGAACAGACGTGCCGGGCCGTCTAGAGTTTTGTCCCTTCCCTTTTAGGAAGGAAGAGCACATTCGGGCGGGAGACTGTAACAGCTTTGATCCATTGATCGCTCCGGGCGCGTGCGTTTTAAGATGATAGTTGCCAGTTGATCGTTGTGCGTGTTCTTTGATTCTTGAATGGTTTTGGTACGATTACAAGACTGAGAAGCTTCTGGTGATGACCTTTCGGCCTCAGCACTTCAAGGCCAATCATAGAAGACCTTCTCTGAGAAGAGTTGCGCCCTTTGAAAACGATTAAGCAAATAATGACACTCACATTCCTCGGAACTTCTCAGACAAATATATCTTGTTAGCTTTTACTTGGGCTGAGCACGAGTTGACCATTTCCAAGCCTTTTTGGGGCCAATTATTGACGACGTTCAAAAATAAATCTATTGAGGTTTTCTTTTACTACGTGACCAAGTGAAGTGACTACTCCCAAGCACTTCTAATACAATTTTAAGCGACATACGGATATCACTCTATTGAGGTTTTCTTTTGGCTAAGCAAGAGTTGACTATTCCCAAGCCTTTCTCAGACAATAGACCTTTTCGGTATCTGAGCAACTCTCGCGAGACACGTTCTTTGTTATGCTTTGAACGTCGCGAGAACTTCGAACCTCGGCTTTCGCAGCTCGCGCGAGATCGCTGTACCACATGCTTTGCTATGCTCTGAAGTTTGCGAGAGCTTACGAGAGCTTGGAATACCGATAGGGTCTATTATAGACGACGTCCGAATATAACTCTCTCGAAGTTGTTTTTTTACGTGGGCTAATCACGAGTTTAACATTCCTCAGCACTTCTCAGCCAATTGTAGACTTTTTTATTTAATTTTATTTTTTTATTTTTTATTTTTTTATTTTTTTTAAATTTGTTGTTGTTGCCAATTGTAGACTAATTCATTCTTAAAAAGACACTAGTGGCTCTTGCGAAATAAAGTCATATGCAAATCTACACTGTGAACAGAGAACACCCAGACTGGGGATTGCTGGTATATGACCAAGTGGAGGGATGGCTAATCATTCCCTATGCAATCGCCTGACCAAATCTGAGATGGTCAGCCGAAGTATTTTCACTGAAATGATTCTACCTTTAAGTTTTGTTTGTTTGTTTGTTTGTTTGCTTAACGCCCAGCCGACCACGAAAGGCCATATCATGGCGGTGCTGCTTTGACATATAACGTGCGCCACACACAAGACAGAAGTCGCAGCACAGGCTTCATGTCTCACCCAGTCACATTATTCTGACACCGGACCAACCAGTCCTAGCACTAACCCCATAATGCCAGACGCCAGGCGGAGCAGCCACTAGATTGCCAATGTTAAAGTCTTAGGTATGACCCGGCCGGGGTTCGAACCCACGACCTCCCGATCACGGGGCGGACGCCTTACCACTAGGCCAACCGTGCCGGTATCTGAGATGTTAAGGCGAAGTATTTTCACTGAAATGATTCTACCTTTAAGTTTTGTTAAAGCCTGATCATATTAATTTAGCGAAGTCGTCTTCGCAAAGTCTACTTCACAAAGCTTACTGCACAAAGCTTTGCCATAGAGTTATCGGTCAGAGCTTTGCCATAGAGTTATCGGTCAAAGCTTTGCCATAGAGTTATCGGTCAAAGCTTTGCCATAGAGTTATCGGTCAAAGCTTTGCCATAGAGTTATCGGTCAAAGCTTTGCCATAGAGTTATCGGTCAAAGCTTTGCCATAGAGTTATCGGTCAAAGCTTTGCCATAGAGTTATCGGTCAAAGCTTTGCCATAGAGTTATCGGTCAAAGCTTTGCCATAGAGTTATCGGTCAAAAGACTTCGCGACGTCAACTTCGGGCTCAATGCAGGACAGCCATAACAAACTGAGTGGTACACGTATTGGTGTGCCAAGTGTTACTTTTGGTGGTGTATTATATCGTTAAGACGGGGAGGAAGTAGAGGTTACATGCCGAGTCTCAGTGATTATTAAAAATAATGGTCGAAGTTCGCGGATCATGAAAAATGCGAGCTTCAGCGATCTTTTTCATGACCGCGAACTGAGACCATTATTTTTTTATAATCACTGAGACGAGGTGTGTAACCTCTTTATTCCTCCTTTCTTCAGTTATTCAAAGAAAACAGGAGTTTTTGTGCGAAAGTTTGATCGAATCCGAATCACTCAACCAGTCAACCTGCGCACGCGATCGATTAATGCGCGGTTGTATAGTTCCGTGCAAATCATTCCATTCTGTTAACACTTCTTGTCAGTTTCCCTGTTTTGGACTAAACTCAAGTACACAGATATGCTGTTATTCTGCTGTGGTGGTAAAGGCAGATGTTGTGTGTTCTGTTTATGTTTTAGTATCGCTTAGGATAATGTTCTTTCATCAAATGGGACTAGCAGACGAACTTTTGCACCCGTGTTCCAACGTTAATTACTGTATGAAGTTCAGTTTTCTGGGGAAAATAGTGTATGAAACCGCTTTATGTTGTTTAAATTGATGAGATGTGTGCATTTGGTTGCGTGTGATCTGTTTATAAAATGAAATATTGTTGAAAACTGATCGTCGGATTGCAGTCAGTGTTGTCGAAGAAACTGAGTGAAAAGAAGGGGAACTACTCTTGTCGCTAGACAAAGTATGAGTTACTTGCCTTGGGAATTTGCTTGTGATGAACGTTTGTGCACGGCAGATCTAGATTCAGAAAACATGGATTTTATATGGAGATTCATGTGTTCGGGCCTGTAGCTGTTAATTTAAATGCGGCATGGTTGTATTGTTTGCTCCAGAGATGTATACTTCGTATGTATAGAGCGTTCGGAACTTTTCAGTCGCAAAAGTAGTAGCGAAACAGAACAGCTTCTCAACCCATCGCACTATCGAGGATTCAGGCTGTTGCTGGCTCGTTATTTGTTTGGTTGCTGGGTCATTATCGAAAAATAACTAGCTCTACAAGTTTACAGAGGTAAAGAAGCAGAGGGGGGAATAATATATCGTTAAGACGGGGAGGAAGGTGTTTTATAGCCTACAACACAACACAAACGGCAGTGTAGACAGTAGAAATGTTCCCGCCTCGGTGAATATTCTCGACCATTGACCCCCGATGGCAATTTACTGAATTGGCGACTCTCATCTCTCTGGTGGCCTTCGTTTTGAATGCGAACATACGACCGTACGGTACAGAGTGCAACGGTTAATCGTTTGACAAGCCCGTAAGTCTACTAAACTTAGCAAAGAGCACTTGAGGAGAGTAGTATAGTCATTACATATGCCGGCTCTCGCGTTTGTTGGCGCAACGATGAGCCTGGTCAGATGCCTGTATGTCTGCCATTATGTATGCCTGTCTGTCTGTCTGCCAGGATATGTGTCTGTATATCTGCCAGTATGTCTGTCTGTATGTCTGCCTGTATATAGGTGTGTATGTCTGCCTATCTATATGGACGTACAGCCGTTTACAGCTAGATGCATACAGCAAAACTAAATCGTGTATCTCTCCCACAAACCTACAGTACAACAACAAACAGAGGCTGGGAAGTTAGCGGTACAGATGTTCCCGCCTTGTGGACGTTCCTAATCCTGGTCAGTGACCTTCCATGTTATGTGAAATGGCGGTTCTGGTCTGTGGAACATCAGTGCGAATATAAAATATCGCCCCCTCCCCCTCCCCCCCCACCCCCCCCAAAAAAGTACAGATATTTTCGCCTTGGAGGACGTTGAGCCTTGTCAATGACCTACCATGGCATCTACTGAAATGGCGGCTAGGATCTGATGGCCTTTGTTTGGGAATGCAAACATTCGTGGCATGGTTGTACTCACTTTCACTGCCTACTTGCTTGCTTGCTATCAGCTAAATACACCCGTGGTCTCCATTAGGTTTAGTGACCCTCGCTGGCCGGCTAAGCGGACGCGACCCTGCTCCATTTACTTGAATTTCAGTGTGATCGGAAATCATTAGCTTCATCGGTTGGTGTTGAAGCTTCTGTGTTTGCTGGTTTCTGTGTTTGCTGGTTTCTGTGTTTGCTGGTTTCTGTGTTTGCTGGTTTTTGTGTTTGCTGGTTTCTGTGTTTGCTGGTTTCTGTGTTTGCTGGTTTCTGTGTTTGCTGGTTTTTGTGTTTCTGTGTTTGCTGGTTTCCCATACGAACCGACATCTGCCGACATTTTAAATGTTCGTGAGCGTATTTCAAAGTGTCACCGTCGTCCCCACCCACCCACGTACCACCTCCTTCCGCCCCCGCCCCCCCCCCCCCCCCCCGACTCTCGACATCCCACCTCTCAGTCTTAACTTGGCCCCACCCACCATTGTCCATGCCTATGTTTGTGTGTGTTTTTATATGTGAAGTCAATGAATAGTCAGTTAAATGTCCTGCTGATAAACCATGTGAATGGTGTATGTTATGTCCAAGTATATTATACAAAAAAAAGATGATAAAAAAAAAATCGTGCGTGTCGGATGTTGGTTGCACAATATGCCCTATCCTCCCTCTCTCCCTCCCTGCGTCCCTGCGTCCCTATGCACCCCCTCCCCGCTCCCGTCGTCCCTCCCACCCCCCTTCCCCCTCTGCGACGGAGGTGCTTCTGATCGCAGGAACCACTTTTCTCTAAGACTTTTGCTGCAAGACTATTCCATCAAACGTAATGGTGGTCACTGCGGGGGGACAGGGAGAGTACTACCGGACAATGTACGTTGGAGCTAAAACCACGGTCCTAGGGTCACTCCAGAATGTTCATGTTCTCTCGTTCTTCGCCTGCAGGCTAATATATTTGACCTGTCATCACTTCACTCACACATTGATGAACCCCAAAGGGTTTGCTGGAGGGCAGGGGATGGGGGGAGGGGGTTGGTGGTAATGGGAAGATGGGGCACCGGAGCTGAGGGGTGGGACGAGAGAGAGAGAGAGAGAGAGAGAGAGAAGAGAGAGAGAGAGAGAGAGAGAGAGAGAGAGAGAGAGAGAGAGAGAGAGAGAGAGAGAGAGAGAGAGAGAGAGAGAGAGAGAGAGAGAGAAAGAGAGAACTCAGCTCAGAACTTTATTACATATAAGGATAAAAGTTTTAGGCTTAGCCTAATCTTCCAACCTGTCCTTTCAAGAGAGAGAGAGAGAGAGAGAGAGAGAAAGGGAGCGAGAGAGAGAGAGAGAGAGAGAGAGAGAGAGAGAGAGAGAGAGAGAGAGAGAAAGAGAGAACTCAGCTCAGAACTTTATTACATATAAGGATAAAGGTTTTAGGCTTAGCCTAATCTTCCAACCTGTCCTTTCAAGAGAGAGAGAGAGAGAGAGAGAGAGAGAGAGAGAGAGAGAGAGAGAGAGAGAGAGAGAGAGAGAGAGAGAGAGAGAGAGAGAGAGAGAGAGAGAGATCATATTATCAAACACATGTACTGGACTAACCTTGACGATTTTGGCCTTTACAATGACACATTGTAAATGAAGACTTGAACATCCCAAGAAAAAACAAGTGGCGTAAAGCGAAATCAATACATTTGGTCAATTTGTGGGCATCACTGCATTTCATTTATCAAGACTATTAAATCATAGACTGGCACACCAGAAACTACGAAGAAGACAGCGTCGACACATTGTGTTGGTTACTTGAACTAATCGTACCTATAAAACGGATTTTTACACCCCCGGTATAGGGGTGTGTATAGGTTTCGCTCGATGTGTTTGTTTGTTTGTTTGTTTGTGTTCGCATATAGATCTCAAGAATGAACGGACCGATCGTCACCAAACTTGGTGAACAGGTTCTATACATTCCTGAGACGGTCCTTACAAAAATTGGGACCAGTCAAACACACGGTTAGGGAGTTATTGGTGGATTAAAATTATACAAGGACTTATAGAGGAACATCTTAATGGTCAAAGGGAAATAACCATTCTCATTCAGTCACTGCCACCAACTGAGAAGGTTATTTCCCTTTGACGGGGGTGTTTTTCCTACCTCGTAGGAATTTCTTGTTGAGCTTGTTTGCAATCCATTGACAACATATCTACAATCATATTTGGGTATTCAGGAGATGATAAAGAATACAAAGCAGTCAATTTTGATTCAATCTGTTCGATTGTAATCGCAATTTTGATGACCAATCTTATTAATTAATTTTCAAGCTTTCAAGCTGAAATGCGATGCTATAGTCCGGAATGAATCAAAGACTGTTCGACCAAAATTTCAATCAATTTGATTGTAAAATGCGATTGCTACACTGCCGCCTCAACTTTTCTGAAAAGGCGGATATGGATATGACGTTTTTGACAGGGTGTTTTTCTAAGAATGAATTTGTGAACGGACACTTGTGGATTTTTGTGAAATTGATTCATAAATGAATTCTCAATTTGCACAGTAAGAAGCCAGGATGTTGGTTCTATGGTATGCATGTTACAGGAATTAATGCTTAGGAGTTCACTTTGTAAAGTTAATTCATGAAACAATTCTATGCAAAAAGCATCCAGGATGTTGATTTCTGGAATGGATCCAAAGGATGGGATAATGTTATATATCCCGTTTAAACCCTGGACATTTTTGAGATTGCGAGCCGCACTACAGGTTTCAAGAGCAGGACTGCGTCTTTAAAAGACTGAGATCTAGAGTTGGTATTGAGGAGGTGAGACACTGAGTAATGGTCCCAGAGAGCTCAGCTACATTATTTGTCGCGCATGCCTCCGCACTCAGCTCATAATGGAGATGGGGCGGGGAGGGGGGGGGGGGGCAGAGAGAGAGAGAGAGAGAGAGAGAGAGAGAGAGAGAGAGAGAGAGAGAGAGAGAGAGGGAGAGGGATAGAAAGAGATAGAGACGCACAGACGCTGTCACGCACATGGAAAAAGCTCATACAGGCACTCCCATGCACAGGCAGACAGACAGACAAACAAACAAAGACCGACAGACAGACAGACACGCAAGCATGATGCGCGCACGCACGTACACACACACACACACACAAACACACACACACACACACACACACACACACACACACACACACACACACACACACACACACACACACACACACACACTCACACGAGAAATGACAATAACTGAATAAGACAAACACAACGTGTCACATGCAGATATGTATTTGAAAATGATAAACAAATCGTTGTATGCTTTATTCTGAAGAAGTTCTTTTCCTTTCCACTAAAAAACATCATTGTTCAAATTGATGAGTTCTTATTAGTCCCCCCCCCCCCCCCCCCCCATTATTTTTTTCCACTTCTGAAGCAATTCTAGTAACATGAGATTCGAGAAAGAGACTTAAAGAGTTTTTGGCTCACGTAAGTGTAGCCTATGCGATCGTAACTTTGTCTGTCTGTGCGTGCGTGCGTGCGTCTGTGCGTGTGTATGTCTGTGGTAGAAACTCTAACATTTGAAGACGTCACATAACATTGACGTCACATTATGACGTAAGAGGGTTAGACGTCACGCGAAGGAAGTACTGAAAGTCTCGGTCATTATTATTTTGAGCGCGCCGAGACTAGTTGGCAGTCGTGTCCTTGTAAGTAGGCTACATACAGACAGATCTAGATCTAGTGTCTCGCTTTCTTGCACAGTTTCACCTATGCTCTTTCTGTGTGTGTGTGTGTGTGTGTGTGTGTGTGTGTGTGTGTGTGTGTGTGTGTGTGTGTGTGTGTGTGTGTGTGTGTGTGTGTGTGTGTGTGTGTGTGTGTGTGACGGAGTGATTGAGTTTGTGTTACTGTTTGTCGATTTCTTACGTGAGCCTTGATGGCTTCGCCTCTTGTTTTTCTTATTTTCTGTTGTGGAGTTTGTATGTGTGTAGTGGGGGTGGGGCTGGGAATGGAGTGTGGTGGTGGGATAAAGGTAGACTGTGGTTGAAGAGCGGAAGAACGGTTGCTGCTCATTCCAACTCATCTCGCCCCCTCCCCCCCTTCCAAAGCCCCCCCCCCCTCCTCTCCACCACAGTTGTCAATGAATTTGACATCCTTATAAAAAGAAAGTATATTATTTTTCATGAAGATCCGTCATATTCTTGATCCCTTATCTTTAAAAAAATCTTCTGCAGCCATGTAAACCAGCAATAATTGCATGGGGGGGGGGGGGGGGGGGGTATGTAAAAGAAAGGTTCAGCAGAGGGGTGCCATTACATTTTCGAAAACACGTTGAATACATGGATGAGAAGGTGGATCAGTTTTTATCTGATGTGACAACATTACAGATTTCAGATTTTCAGAGAAATGAGTGTGAAGGGTTAATAACTGAAAACGAAGCTCTCGCTGCACTTAAACAAATGAAATCTGGGTCGGCCCCTGGGGTTGATGGTATTACTGTAGAATTTTTGAAAGTGTTTTGGACCCGCATCAGAACATTGTTAATTGCGTCTTTTAATGCAAGTTTTGACGATGGAAAACTGTCTTCCACGCAGCGCAAAGCTGTCATTACCCTAATACACAAGGGAAAGGATTTGCCTAAAAATGAATTAAAGAACTGGAGACCCATCTCCCTTACAAACAGCGATTATAAACTGATAGCCAAGTGTTTGGCAAAAAGGTTAGGAAGCGTTATTGGTGATATTGTTAAGAAAGATCAAGTCGGTTATATTAAAGGCAGAAAAGTATCTACAATATTAAGGTTAATTGATGATGTAATCGAACAGTCACACGAGTTAAATCAACCTGGTCTGTTGGTCGCAATTGACTGTGTTCAAGCGTACGATAGTATTTCAAAAGAGTTTATTATTAAAGCCTTTCAAAAATTCGGGTTTGGGCCAGAATTTGTTCAATGGGTGACTGTGTTAATGAACGACACGGTTAGCTCAGTGCAGTATTGTGGATGGTTGTCTGATTTTTTTGATGTGAAAGCCGGGATTCGTCAAGGGTGCCCGTTTTCATGTTTGGCCTTTGTACTGGCCATTGAATTGTTGGCATCAAAAATAAGACAGTGTAGACGTATTAAAGGAATCTCGTTATGGAACAATGTTGATATTGCAACTGTTACTAAAATTGCTCTGTATGCAGACGATATCACCCTTTTTTTAAAGGATGAGATTGATATGTATTATGCACTTGAAATAATGAATGACTTTTCTAGCTTTTCAGGCTTAAGGATACATAAGAGAAAGTCTGAGGCGATGTGGTTGGGTAGTAGAAAACATTGTGATGAAACATTTTATAATTTTGTTTGGAAGAAAAAGTTGAAGATTTTGGGTGTATATTTTTGTAATGATAAGAGTGCTTCTTTGGTAGAAGATAACTGGACTGGAAGAATAAGGAATATTAAGCGATTGATTTGTGCATGGGAGAAGCGAAATTTGAGCATTGTAGGGAAAATGTGTATTGTGAAAACGTTCTTAATTTCACAATTTGTGTATAATATGCAAGCGTTTGTATTACCTGACTGTGTTTTGAATGAAGTCAATACCTTATTGTTTAGATTTTTGTGGCAAAAAAGAGATTGTAATCGGAAGGCCTTTGAAAATGTGAAAAGAAGCGTTTTATGTTTTGAAATTGAAAAAGGTGGTTTGAAAATGATCGATATTAGGCAAATGCAAATTTCTTTTTTATTACAATGGGTTTCACAACTGACTACATCAAATGAAAATGATAATTGGAGTTTCACTCCATAGATTATGTATTTGCGTTTTGGAAAGCATTTTGAATGTTTCTTATCGAATGTAAACAGTGCAAGATTTAAAGGGTTAGACCTAGTGAAATCACACTTTTGAAAAGCAGTATTAAAATATTGGCTGGATAATAACCACTACGATCGTGGGACAGTCGGGCCGACTTTATTATGGAATAATGCATGCATAACGTATAGTAGCAAAGTTTTATTTTTTGAAAGTTGGATACAACGAGGTGTATTGGTATTAACTGACATTGTACGTTCGGGAGACATATTATCATATCAAGACATATGTGATTTGATTGGATATTCGCCAAACCGAATTCTTGAATATAATGTTGTAAAAGCTGCTGTGTCATTATTTATGAGGAAAAATGTTGTAAATATGACTGATGATGTTTGTATTACCTTACCACTGTTTAACGGCAAAAATGTGTTAAGTGCCAGAGAATATAGGAAAGAGATTATTAATATGAAAACAGATGTACCATGTTCCGGAGGATTTTGGAAGAGAAAGTTTAATGTAGAAATTGATGAACGATCTTGGATAGTTGCCTATCAGTCAACACAAGAGACTAGATTAAGAGTTTTACACTGGAAAATTATGCACAACATTTATCCGACCAACATTCTCCTGTGTAAAATGAAAGTAACGGAAACTAATAAATGTAATTACTGTTGTGATGTAACTGATTTCATTGAACACTTCTTTTTTGAATGCCCGGTTGTATACAAATTCTGGAAGTTTATTGAAGAATTTATTTTTCGTACTTTAGAAATTAAGATTGTTTTGAAAGTTAGTGATGTTTTATTTGGTATGCATTTTGTAATGGTGAAAAAGGCAACTATGTATAAATTAAACCACATTATCTTAATTGGAAAGATGTGTGTTAGTATATATATAAAAAAAAAACCATTCGTTTTTACCGTTGGAAAGTATTTTTAATAGGCAGTTACAGATAAGAAGCATTTTTGTGTGAGTGTTCTAAGAACAACCTTGCTGCCCTACACGCCACCAGGCGTGAAAGGCAGTAAGTAAGTAAGTTCTAAGAACAAAACGTTAAAAAAGTTAGCTTGTTGTACTCGATAAGTTGTATTTAATTCATTGTATGAGATATTGTTAATTGTTGTTATTTATTTGAATAAAAAATTTTGAAAAAAAAACAAAAACACATTGAGTGAGGAATAATCTCCCACTTGTACTCGAATATAAACCGGCACGGTTGGCCTAGTGGTAAGGCGTCCGCCCCGTGATCGGGAGGTCGTGGGTTCGAACCCCGGCCGGGTCATACCTGGTTTAAACAAGTTTATTCAATAAATTCCATTGGTACTATTACCGCATACATGAAATAAGGAACATGGAGCACAACAAGCTAGGCTTATAAGCGTACTCTTAAAAGCAAATGAAATTTGGCGGACGATTTTAATATAACAAATTTGAAATAATGTCAAAATAATAATGGTAAATTATGGTAGACAAACATGTAACAATAAAAGGAAAAAAAAAAAAAAACCCCAATGCTAAACTAACAACAGTACTCACACGCGCTCGCACACTCACTCGCACACACACGCATACAATGACTTCCACATGGTTGAAAATAGAATACTACCAGAACAAGGAAATGTAAACAGTACTGCACATGGTCGTTTCGAACATGGATGAGATAAATGCATTCATTATTCAAAACGTTTGCTTAATAAGATAAACCTGAATAACTGGTCAAATATCAATGCATTTTCGCTGTCTGACTTGTCTCTATTGCCATACAGAAAATCATCAGCGGTTAGCAAATCATAGCTGGGCAGTGTTGACAAGGTGACTTCACGTATTTGAAGAGATAAGGGGCAATGAAAAATATAGTGCTCCGCATTTTCAACACGATAACCACAAGTGCATGACGGGTCGGGAATTAAATGTCTGTCAAATAGATCACTATTTAGATTGCTGATCCTCAATCTCAGTCTGCAATGGGTCATACCTAAGACTTTAAAATTGGCAATCTAGTGGCTGCTCCGCTTGGCGTCTGGCATTATGGGGTTAGTGCTAGGACTGGTTGGTCCGGTGTCAGAATAATGTGACTGGGTGAGACATGAAGCCTGTGCTGCGACTTCTGTCTTGTGTGTGGCGCACGTTAAATGTCAAAGCAGCACCTCCCTGATATGGCCCTTCGTGGTCGGCTGGGCGTTAAGCAAACAAACAAACAAACAAAACTCGAATATAAGGCTCGAACTAAGTTAGTTGGTTTATTTGTTTGCTTGCTTGCCTGTTTGTTGTTTGCTAGGGTCCAGATACTATTGAATGCTCCGTTTTGTGCACGATTCAACGTTCAAACAACTAAAAAGTCTTGTTTGTTTGATGATTTACATTAGTTTGTTTGTTTACATGCTTATGCATTGACAAAGAGGATAAAACACGCTCAACAAAAACAACCCTCCCTCCGAGTTAGAAATCGTTTTCTTTGTTAATATCTTCGTGGGGTGGGTTATAATTATGAGCTCGTACTGTTGTGTTCATGATAACCGTTTATGCCTTTTTTCAAAAACAAATTTTCCGGAGAACATTAAAATCTACCATTATCCTCTCGCTGGGGGAACTGTGCAAATAATATACGGATATATGTCAGGCAAAAAACGAAAACAACAGGATGAAGCAGAACAACAACATAAACACGTCTCATAAAAATCCTGTCATCAAAGTCGGAGAGTAATTAAATATCAAATACTTGCCAAATATTTTGCTAACATTTACTGGGTTTAGCGTGTTGTCCGGGGTGTTCGCGCGCCGAGACATATAGATTGACAGATTTAAAGACAGACACGAACAGACAGACAGGCAGATACAAGGTTGTGCTCACACACTGTCACGTCGGTATACGCACGCACGCACACACACACGCATACAAACACACACACGCACGCATACACGCACGCACGCACGCACATACACACGAACACACACACGCACACACACATACATACACACATACACACACACACACACACACACATATGCATACATACATACACGCCACGCACGCAAACACCCACACACACACACCCACACACACACGCACGCACGTACGCACGCACATCCCACTGCCCATAACAAGCACAGACAGACAGTAGACAGAGAGTCAGACAGACAGACGGACAGACAGGCGCAAACGGACCAGCAAACACACTGACACACACGCAGAAAAATCATCTCAGACCCACAATGAGAAAAACAAGAAATTCCTCCGAGGTAGGAAAAACACCCCCGTCCTTACCATTCTGACTGCCACCAACTGAGAAGGTTATTTCCCTTTGACAATTAATATGTCCCTCTATAAGTCCTTGTAGAATCTTAATCCACCAACAACTCCCTAACCGTGTGTTTGACTAGTCCCAATTTTTGTAAGGACCGTCTCAGGAATGTATAGAACCTGTTCACCAAGTTTGGTGACGATCGGTCCGTTCATTCTTGAGATCTATATGCGAACACAAACAAACAAACAAACACATCGACCGAATCCTATACACACCAATAACTCCCTAACCGTGTGTTTGACTGGTCCCAATTTTTGTAAGGACCGTCTCAGCAATGTATAGAACCTGTTCACCACGTTTGGTGACGATCGGTCCGTTCATTCTTGAGATCTATATGCGAACACAAACAAACAAACAAACACATGGACCGAATCCTATACACACCCCGATACCGGGGGTGTAAAAATCCATTATCGCGTACACTACACGATCAACACAACCATCACTTCAGCGCTCCGGGCTCACCATTTGTTTACAATTTTAAGAATTGCTCTCCCTAATAATAACGCAATACAAAAACGTCCTTGTGAAACATCACTTGGTTCCGGAGTGCAGTAGTCGAGCCAGCAGATGACGAAGAAGGACAAGAAAGGGAAGAAGAAGAAGGGGGGGGGGGATGAGAGAGAGAGAGAGAGAGAGAGAGAGAGAGAGAGAGAGAGAGAGGGAGAGAGGGAGGGAGGGAGAGAGAGAGAGAGAGAGGGAGGGAGGGAGGGAGAGAGAGAGAGAGAGAGGGAGAGAGAGAGAGACTGAGAGAGAGAGGGAGAGAGAGAGAGTGTGAGAGAGAGAGAGAGGGAGAGAGAGAGATAGATAGAGAGAGAGAGATAGAGAGAGAGAGAGGGAGAGAGAGAGAGGGAGAGAGAGAGGGAGAGAGAGAGATAGAGAGAGAGAGATAGAGAGAGAGAGAGGGAGAGAGAGAGAGAGAGAGAGAGAGAGAGAGAGAGAGAGAGAGAGAGAAAGAGAGAGAGAGACAGACCCACAGACAGACAGATAGACAGACAAGACAGACACACAGACACATGCTATAGAACAAGTCAAAAGCTTTCGCACCCCGAACTAAATTTACACAGAGCCCAATGATATCGTAGAGCGTTTATGTGAAATACTACGGTAACACCTTGACCCGAAACGCTCTCTCGGTGCTATAGCCTATGAGTTCAACGGCCTTGGATGGCTCTTGCCAGTTGTCCTGCGTTTGGTTGGGTATGACTGCTGCAAGTCTAACTGGCCGCTTGTGTTTAAAAAATAGAGAAAGAAGAAAATCTACTTTATTCTGCAATATTTCGCGCAATTTTCTGTTTTTCCTGGTTTGCTCGCAGTGTTTGCTTTGATGAACGATTGATCCAGATTGTTATTGAGTCTTTTTACATTTATTTTCTGTTTGCCTGAATATTTTTGTTACTTTTGAGAAGTTTTTGTTCTGTCCTTCCTCGAAAAAGTGAAATAGTTTATTTGTGAATGTTTCTTTTTGTGAAAAGATTAAACGTAAAACAAAAAACCCACCATTCTTGTGTTTTTTGTTTTCTTTTTTAGTTTTTGATTTTGGAACGGAAGTCTATCAGCTGCGGATGGTTTTGTCTGTCCTCGATCTGTCTGTCTGTCTGTCTGTCTGTCCTCGATCTGTCTGTCTGTCTGTCCTCGATCTCTCTGTCTGTCTGTCTGTCTGTCTTTCTCTATCGCTGTCTCTGTTTCTTTCCAGATTGTTATTATTTCAACTAGTTCAGATTTTTTTGAAGTTTTTTTAATCTATCACCATCTACCAGCCAAGCAAGCAAACAACTGACCAACCAACGAACAAACAAACAAGTCAACCACGGTAAAAATCCATTTCTTTGGCGTATAGTATTCATTTTTCACACACGTCAATCCTCACCGAGGAGAAAGATTTGTGGCATTAATTTAGCTGCCGGGTCAGTGTCATTAGCTAAGCCATACCTAGCTGAAAAAACAACAACTATAGTTTAGATTATTTAGGAGGTCTTTATAAACATATATATAAAACCCATATTTGGACGGACAGACAGACTCCAGAACTGCATCCTTTAATGAAAGAAAACCCTTCCTCTGAGACATCATGAGTGATTACTATATTCTCTGAACAGCATTGCCCGGAGAGTTCGGTCTCCAACCTCAACTTCTGTAACGACCCTTTAATCCCAAATGTGTAAAAGCGGTTCTCAATAAATATCTTCTAAAATTAATGTTGACCGGCACTGGATTATTTCCTTGATGTCCCGTGGTGAGCACACTCAAACACACACACACACACGCGCGCGCACACACCCAGACAAACATTCACTAACACACACACGTATGCACGCACGCATGCACTCACCGTCACGCGCGCGCACACACACACACACAGTCACACACACACACACACACACACACACTATTACACGCACACAGTCACAGACACACACACACACACACACACACATGTACACACCCACATGTACTCACACACACACACACACACACAGAGTCACAGAAACACACACACACAGTCACAGAAACACACACACACACACAGACGCACACACACACGCACACAGACACGCACGCACACACACAGACGGAAATTGCTTGAAATATAGAACAAGGTAAAAACAACGATCCATGCACCCACCATCTACCAGCCAAGCAAGCAAACAACTGAACTACCAACTAACAAACAAACAAGTCAATCACGGCAAAAATCTATTTCTTAGGCGTATAGTGTTCATTTTTGACACACCTCACCAAGGAGATAAACCGGCATTTGTGGCATTAATTTAGCTACCGGGTGTCATTACTGAGCTAATAGCCACACCTAGCTGAATTAAGAGGAGATCTCACGCTTTTTCTTGGAGAGATATTGTCCATGGCTTGGTTAAAGAGATTTTGTATCTGCTTTCAATCTCTTCTTTTGGGAGTATTCTCGAACCGCACATGGCCCGAACATGTAGTGGAATTATTTCAATCCCTTGCATGTTCACAAAAGAGTAGCATATATTAATATCATTGTGTTCACTCAAGTATGTCTGTCTGTCTCAGTGTCAGGCTGTCTGTCTGGTTGTCAATTTAAAACAAAAAACAAATCAGTTTTCTATTAGAATATTTGTGAATGTAATGTTTTGTCAATAACAAACGTTCCAACAACCTACCTTTCTTGTTGTTTTATTCTTTCAGTTTTTTTATTAGATCATATCGGCAATGCGCGATGACGTAGGTGTTCCCATGCACGCGTGATGCGTCGGCCATCTTGGTAAGCAGCACTGCCAGACATGGTTGCTTGTGACAGTGAAAATTGCAAAGTTCAGTGGTACCACACGGCATGTGTTGGACTTGATCATTTGCCAGGGAAAGATGATGCTTGGTTTTGTCCAGCTTGCCTTGACATGTCACTTTAGCTTAGTGTAGCTGTCTGGGGGTTTTCTGTCAGTGTCATGCTGTTTGAGGTTATAAGACTGAGTGACTGCATATTTTGAAGTATGTATTTGCCTAACTGTGCAAGTCTTGCACACTTACTTGTTGTTTCATTTGTGTGCCAAATCTGAATTCACACACACACACACACACATTACAAATATTTGTTTGACTTTATAAACAAATGTGTTCTGTTTTTATTTTTTATTTTTGTACTGTGAGCACATGCACAGAAAAGTACAACATTGGAAAAAGAATGTGCAGCTGTCTACTAGTACTAGACTCATAGAATGTACATGCATGTGTATGTTATAATGATAATGTGACACAAAATAAATCTTTCTTGTGTCCCATACACATGACTTGAGCTGTTCATACATATGTGCCTGTTTTAGTGTTTGTTGGTGTGACTGTTACTTAATGTAAGCCATTTAAACTCTGAAAATAACAGAACAAATCACCATGTCTCTGCACATACAAGTCAGAGCACAACAAGAAAGTTGTAAACACAATTCTGATACAATGGGATGATTCCAGAATGCTATACACACACATCTTCAGAGTCAAACACAATCACACCACACTTGGACACATGTTGGTCAGGGCACAGCAAACAACCACTATTTTGTCGAGGAATGTTACATCCTCGCCTTCACAAGGCAGTATTAGATTGATGGGGATAGTACTACTCAGAATGGTATATTTCATTACAACATTGCCAATTACACGTTCAACATGGATCCTTAAATGTGCAATTTTCCTTGTCTGCTCAATGTCCTGGGAATGCATCTGACACTTTCCCCTAGTAAATGCAGGGATTTTCACCTCTGCACATGCAAGACCTACAATCTCCTCTATATCAAAGCCGCGATCTGCTAGCACTTTGTCTCCTGGTAACAGATGATTCAGAAATCCACTATTTTCTGTTATCATCTTATCACTTGCCTTCCCTCCCCACCCCTTCGACAGAAATGAAATAACCCCCTGTGGTGTTATGCCTATGAGATATTTCATGGTGTGGTTGTGTTTATAATTTGACCATGTCTCTGAGCGAGCCCTACAATTTGAAGGTTTTTCAATAAAAATTTCAAAGCATTCAATGATCACAGCAACATTTCTTCCAAAGGCCTCAATGAACTCATGTGGCATGCTGTCATGCAGAGACTGCCTATCTGGCCAGTGAATAAGTCCCACTAAGCGTTCATACAGAACATTCATGGTTTCCACAAAAGTGTTTGTCACAGTGGAGCGATGCAATCCAAACATGTATGCAATGTGCTGGACAGGGAGATTTAGACGCAACCTCATCAAAGTTATGAGCAGCATCTTGAACGGTGAAAGCACTCTCCTATTGCCCTGTGGGAGATGAGGCTGAACAAGGCCAAGAAGAACTGTTAGCATTGCAAAGCTCGGGAGACCTGTGTAGTACTTCACCATGTCATCATTGCCCTCAAATGCCTTCTGGTTCATTTGCTTTGCATCAAGCAATTCCTTCAAGGATTGATTTTCTTCTCTGAGACAATTAACTTCATCATTC